>NC_091996.1:74461340-74761340 GCF_044704955.1 Pristiophorus japonicus | reverse complement strand
GTCCGCCCCACACAACTGCGATACTCCATGTAGTGCAACATTTTACACTCCACCCCATCCAGAGTCATGTGATCTCCTGGGAGAAACAAAATGCCAAATAAAACCCAGGCCAATTGGGGAAACAAAATTTGGGAAAATTCCTCTCCGATCCATCGAGGCAATCGAAACTAGTCCAACAGATCACCCTGGCCGTATTCGGTTCCCTGCAGTACTTACCATCGTATCTGCGCCAGCCAACAAGAGGTTATCCAGTCTAATCCCACTTACCAGCTCTAGGTCTGTAACCCTGCAGATTACAGCACTTCAAGTGCCCATTCAGGCACCTTTTAAATGGGGTGAGGGTTTCTGCCTCTACCACCTTTCCAGGCCGTGAGTTCCAGACCCCCACCACCCTCTGCGTAAAGAAGCTTCCCCTCAAATCCCCTCTAAACACCAACCTTAAACTTATGCTCCCTCATAATTGACCCCTCCACCAAGGGAAATAGGCCCTTGCTATCCACTATACCCAGGCCCCTCAAAATTTTATACACCTCAATGAGGTCTCCTTTCAGCCTCCTCTGTTTCAAGGAGAACAAATCCAGCCTATCCAATCTGTCCTCATAACTAAGATTTTCCATTCCAGGCAGCATCCTCGTAAATCTCCTCTACACCCTCTCCAGTGCAATCACATCCTTCCTATAATACGGCGACCAGAACTGCACGCAGTACTCCAGCTGTGGCCTAACCAGTGTATTATACAATTTAAGCATAACCTCCCTGCTCTTGTATTCTATGCCTCGGCCAATAAAGGCAAACATTCCGTATGCCTTCTTAACCACCTTATCCACTTGGCCTGCTACTTTCAGGAATCTGTGGACAAGCACTCCAAGGTCCCTTTGTTTATCTACACTTCTAAGTGGCCTACCGTTTAATGTGTATTCCCTTTCCTTATTAGCCCTCCCTAACTGCATTACCTCATACTTCTCCGAATTAAATTTCATTTGCCACTTTTATATGCCTGCTTCACGATGACATGCAAGCCATGATTCTTACCAATGGATCCACCAAAGACCCAATACAAGTGCAGACCGGGGTCAAGCAAAGCTGTGTCACCGCACCAATGCTCTTCTTAATCTTCCTCGCTGCAATGCTTCATCTCACCTTTAACAAGCTCCCCACTGGAGGGGAGTTAACCTACAGGACAAGCGGGAAATTGTTCAACCTCCAACGCTTCCAGTCCAGATCCAAGGTTGTTCCAATCTCTGTCATTGAATTACAATATGCAGATGACGTTTGTGTTTGTGCATCTTGGGAGGCTGAACTTCAAACTATCGTTGACACCTTCACTGAAGCGTCCAAGTGTCTGGGCCTTCCTTTGAACATCAGTAAGACAAAGGTCCTCTACCAACCAGCCCCCGCCACACAATACTGCTCTCCGTTTATCAAGATCCACGATGAGACCTTGGACAATATGGACCACTTCCCATCCCTTGGGAGCCTACTATCAGCAAGGGCAGACATCGATGACTAAGTCCAACACCACCTTCAGTGTGCCAGTACAGCCTTCGGCCACCTGAGAAAAAGAGTGTTCGAAGACCAGGATCTCAAACCTGGCACCAAGCTCATGGTCTACAGAGCAGTAGTGCTACCCGCCCTCCTATATGCTTCAGAGACATGGACTATGTACAGTAGGCATCTCAACACACTAGAGAAGTACCACCAACGCTGCCTCCGCAAAATCCTGCAAATCCATAGACAGGATAGATGCACCGACGTCACTGTTCTCGCTCAGGCCAACATCCCTAGCATCGAGGCATTGACCATACTCGACCAGCTCCGGTGGACAGGCCACATTGTCCGCATGCCCGATGCTAGACTCCCGAAACAAGCATTCTACTCCGAGTTATGTCACGGCTAGTGAGCCCCAGGAGGGCAGAAGAAATACTTCAATGACACCCTCAAAGCCTCTTGAAAAAATGCAACATCCCCAACATCCTTAGCCCAAAGTGCAGGAGGAGCATCCAGGAAGGCGCTGAACACTTCGAGTCCCTTCATCGGGAGCACACGGAAGCCATGTACAAAACACGGAAGGTACATTCAACAAATCAAGCACCCCACCCACCCGTCCCTCCAACCACCGTCTGCCCCACCTGTGACAGAGACTGTAGGACCTGCATTAGTCTCATCAGTCACCTTAGAACTAATTTTAGTCTGGAAGCAAATCATCCTCGACTCCGGGGGACTGCCTGAGAAGATATAAAAAAGAAGAGAATAGCTAAATTAAATGTTGGTCCCTTAGAGGATAAGACTGGGGAATTAATAATGGGGAACAGGGAAATGGCAAAGACTCTGAACAAATATTTTATATCGGGCTTCACGGTAGAAGACACTAAAAGCATCCCAATAATTGATAATCAAGGGGCTATTGGAGGAGAGAGCTTAAAATAATCACGATCATTGGGGAAAAAGTACTAAGCAAACTAATGGGACTAAAGGTAGACAAGTCCCCTGGACCTGATGGCCTGCATCCTAGGGTCTTAAATGAAATTGCTGCAGAGATAGTGGATGCATTGGTTGTAATCTACCAAAATTCCCTGAGTTCGGGAGAGGTCCCAGCAGATTGGAAAACCGCAAATATAACGCCCCTATTTAAGAAAGGAGGGAGACAGAAAGCAGCCAACTATAGACCAGTTAGCCTGACATCTGGCATTGTGAAAATGCTGGAATCCATTATTAAGGAAGCAGTAGCAGGACATTTAGAAAATCAAAATACAGTCAAGCAGAGTCAGCATGGTTTTATGAAATGGAAATCATGTTTTACAAATTTGCTGCAGTTCTTTGAGGATGTAATGAGCAGGGTGGATAAAGGGGAACCAGTAGATGTGGTATATTTAGATTTCCAGAAGGCATTCGATAAGTTGCCACATAAAAGGTTACTGCACAAGAGGGCACGGGGTTGGGGGTAATGTATTAGCATGGATAGGGGATTGGTTAACGAATAGAAAACACAGAGTCAGGATAAATGTGTTATTTTCAGGTTGGCAAACTGCAACTAGTGGGATGCCACAGGGATCAGTGCTGGGGCCTCAACTATTTACAATCTATATTAATGACTTGGATGAAGGGACCGAGTGTAAAGTAGCCAAATTTGCTGATGATACAAAGATAGGTGGGAGAGCAAGTTGTGAGGAGAATGCAAAGGATCTGGAAAGAGATATATATATAGGTTAAGTGAGTGGGCAAAAAATTGGCAGATAAAGTATAATGTGGGAAGATGTGAGGTTATCCACTTTGGTAGGAAAAATAAAAAAGCTAATTATTATTTAAATGGGGAGATTAAAAATGCTGAGGTACAGAGCAATCTGGATGTCCTTGTACATGAAACACAAAAAGTTAGCATGTAGGTACAGCAAGTAATTAAGAAGGCAAATGGAATGTTGGCCTTTATTGCAAGGGGAATAGAGTATAAAAGTAGGGAAGTCCTGCTACAACTGTACAGGGTATTGGTGAGGCCACACCTGGAGTACTGCATACAGTTTTGATCTCCTTCTTTAAAGAGGGATATACTTGCATTGGAGGCAGTTCAGAGAAGGTACACGAGGTTGATTCCTGAGATGAACGGGTTGTCTTATGAAGAAAGATTGAGCAGGTTGGGTCTATACTCATTGGAGATTACATAGAAACATAGAAAATAGGAGCAGTAGCCTCTATCTCAACACCATATTCCCGCTTTTCCCCCGTACCCCTTGATGCCTTTTGTTTCTAGAAATCTATCTATCTCCCTCTTAAGTATATTCAGTGACTTGGCCTCCACAGCCTTCTATGGTAGAGAATTCCACAGGTTCACCACCCTCTGAGTGAAAAAATTTCTTCTCATGGAACCAGTACAAACCGGACGGTCTGCACCTGGGCAGAACCGGAACTAATGTCCTAGGGAGAGTGTTTGCTAGTGCTGTTGGGGAGGGTTTAAACTAATATGGCAGGGGGGATGAGAATCTATGCAGGGAGACAGAGGGAAGTAAAATGGGGGCAAAAGCAAAAGATAGAAAGGAGATAAGTAAAATTGAAAGGCAGAGAAATTAAAGACAAAAATCAAAAAGGGCCACATTACAACATAATTCTAAAAGGACAAAGAGTGTTAAAAAAACAAGCCTGAAGGCTCCGAGTCTCAATGTGAGGAGCATTCGGAATAAAGTGGATGAATTAACTGCAGACACCTGTTAACGGATATGATGGAATTGAGATTACGGAGACATGGCTCCAGGGTGACCAAGGCTGGGAACTCAACATCCAGGGGTATTCAATATTCAGGAAGGACAGACAGAAAGGAAAAGGAGGTGAGGTGGCATTACTGGTTAAAGAGGAGATTAATGCAATAGTAAGGAAGGACATTAGCTTGGATGATGTGGAATCTGTATGGGTGGAGCTGCGGAACACCAAAGGGCAGAAAACGCTAGTGGGAGTTGTGTACAGACCACCAAACAGTAGTAGTGAGATTGGAGATGACATCAAGCAGGAAATTAGGGATGCGTGCAATAAAGGTACAACGTTTATCACGGGTGACTTTAATCTACTTATAGATTGGGCTAACCAAACTGGTAGCAATACGGTGGAAGAGGATTTCCTGGAGTGTATAAGGGATGGTTTTCTACACCAATATGTCGAGGAACCATCTAGAGAGCTGGCCATCCTAGACTGGGTGATGTATAATGAGAGAGGATTAATTAGCAATCTTGTTGTGCGAGGCCCCTTGGGGAAGAGTGACCATAATATGGTAGAACTCTTTATTAAGATGGAGAGTGACACAGTTAATTCAGAGACTAGGGTCCTGAACTTAAAGAAAGGTAACTTTGATGGTATGAGACGTGAATTGGCTAGGATAGACTGGCGAATGATACTTAAAGGGTTGACGGTGGATAGGCAATGGCAGACATTTAAAGATCACATGGATGAACTTCAACAATTATACATCCCTGTCTGGCATAAAAATAAAATGGGGAATGTGGCTCAACAGTGGTTAACAAGGGAAATTAGGGATAGTGTTAAATCCAAGGAAGATGCATATAAATTGGCCAGAAAAAAGCAGCAAACCTGAAGACTGGGAAAAATGTACAATTCAGCAGAGGAGGACAAAGGGTTTAATTCGGAGGGGGGAAATAGAGTATGAGAGTAAACTTGCAGGGAACATAAAAACCGACTGCAAAAGCTTCTACAGATATGTGAAGAGAAAAAGATTAGTGAAAACAAATGTAGGTCCCTTGCAGTCAGAATCAGGTAAATTTATAATGGGGAACAAAGAAATGGCAGACCAATTGAACAAATACTTTGATTCTGTCTTCACTAAGGAAGACACAAATAACCTTCCGGAAATACTAGGGGACCGAGGGTCTAGTGAGAAGGAGGAATTGAAGGAAATCCTTATTAGTCAGGGAATTGTGTTAGGGAAATTGATGGGGTTGAAGGTCGATAAATCCCCAGAGCCTGATAGTCTGCATCCCAGAGTACTTAAGGAAGTGGCCCTAGAAATAGTGGATGCATTGGTGATCATTTTCCAACATTCTCTCGACTCTGGATCAGTTCCTATGGATTGGAGGGCAGCTAATGTAACTCCTGTTGTGGAGAAAGAGTCAGACTGAACACTGTGAGCTCAAAGTGTGACATTAGTCTTTTATTGCATGTCTCCAGAGTGCCTCTCCAACTGTGAAGCCTTCTTAAGTACCTCTGCTCCCAAGGGATTATGGGATCCTTTGGGACTCCGGGGACTGAGGCCTCTGATGGCTGTACAGAGTAAATACAAGTCCACATATACAACAACATTCCCCTCCCCCGCCAAAGTCAATAGTGTAGCTATTTACAATGTGAGTCGATCTGGGGCCCTTCTTGCCCTGGTTGATCATCTCGGTGTGAAAGCTGGTGTTGTTGAATCATTTGTTGGGCCCTCGCTGGGCTGCTGTGCAGCTGGCCTTGCTGGGCTGCCTGGTGTGTTGCAGGGCTGCTGTGGATGATGGGTTCTGCTTCGTGGTCAACCATGGTGTCGGTTGCCACTGGTGTGTGTGTAGGGGGATCAAAAATGGTAGGGTCCAAGGTGGGTTGCTCAGGGTAGTCCGTGAATCTGAGTTTGATTTGGTCCAAGTGTTTCCGGTGAATGAGTCCATTTGAAAGTTTGACCCGAAACACCCTGCTCCCCTCTTTGGCCACGACAGTGCCAGGAAGCCACTTGGGACCTTGTCCATAATTTAATACAAATACAGGATCATTGACTTCAATCTCGCGTGACACATTTGCACTATCATGGAATGCACTTTGTTGAAGCCGCCTGCTCTCTACCTGTTCATGTAGATCAGGGTGAACTAACGAGAGCCTTGGTCTTAAGTGCTCTTTTCATGAGCAGTTCAGCAGGTGGGATCTGAGTGAGTGAGTGTGGTCTCGTGCGGTAGCTAAGCAGGACTCGGGATAGGCGAGTCTGCAGTGAGCCTTCAGTTATCCTCTTCAAGCCTTGCTTGATGGTTTGCACTGTTCTCTCTGCCTGACCATTGGACGCTGGTTTAAACGGGGCAGATATGACATGTTTGATCCGGTTACGGGTCATGATTTCTTTGAACTCAGCACTGGTAAAACATGGCCTGATGACCAGGACATCGGGTAAGCCGTGTGTGGCAAATATGGCCTGCAGGCTTTCAGTGGTGGCAGGGGACGTGCTAGCTGACATTATCTCACATTCAATCCACTTGGAGTACGCGTCTACAACCACAAGGAACATTTTACCCAAGAACGGGCCTGCATAGTCGACGTGTACCCACGGTTTTGAGGGTCAAGACCATAAACATAGCGACGCCTCCATGGGTACATTGCTTAACTGCGAGCATGTATTACATCTGTGAACGTAGGACTCCAAGTCCGCATCGATACCGGGCCACCACATGTGGAATCTGGCTATCGCTTTCATCATTACGATGCCTGGGTGGGTACTGTGGAGGTCATTGATGAAGGTGTCTCTGCCCTTCTTGGGGACCACTACTCAATTGCCCCACAGAAGGCAGTCTGCCTGTATAGACATTTCACCTTTGCGCCGTTGGAACGGCTTTATCTCTTCCTGCATTTCCACTGGGACACTGGACCAGCTCCAGTGAAGCACACAGCTTTTGATTAGAGATAATAAGCGGTCCTGACATGTCCAGGTTTTGATCTGCCGGGCAGTGACGGGTGATTGCTCACTCTCAAATGCTTCCATAACCATGGCTAGATCTGTGGGCTGTGCCATTTCCACCCCTGTGGTGGGCAATGGCAGCCTACTGAGAGCATCGGCACAGTTTTCTGTGCCTGGCCTGTGGCGGATGGCATAGTTGTATGCGGACAACGTGAGCGGCCATCTCTGGATGCGGGCCGATGCGTTGGTATTTATCCCTTTACTCTCGGAAAACAGGGATATAAGTGGCTTATGGTCAGTTTCCAATTCGAATTTTAGCCCAAACAGGTAGTGATGCATTTTCTTTACCGCATAGACACACGCTAATGCATCTTTTTCAATCATGCTGTAGGCTCTCTCGGCCTTAGACAGACTCCTGGATGCATAAGCAACCAGTTGCAGTTTCCCGAAATCATTAGCTTGTTGCAATACATACCCGACGCCATATGACGACGCATCACTTGCTAGTACCAAACGCTTACATGGATCATACAACACAAGCAATTTGTTTGAGCATAACAATTTTCTCGTTTTTACAAAGGCATTTTCTTGGATTTTGCCCCAAACCCATTCGTACCCTTTTCGTAGTAAGACATGTAGTGGTTCTAGCAGGGTGCTCAGACCCGGTAAGAAGTTACCAAAGTAGTTCAAGAGTCCCAGAAATGACTGTAGCTCCGTCACGTTCTGTGGCCTTGGTGCGTTCTTGATTACCTCCGTCTTCACGTTGGTGGGCCTGATGCCGTCCGCCGCAAACCTCCTTCCCAGGAACTCCACTTCAGGCGCCAGGAAAACGCACTTCGAGCATTTTAACCTGAGCCCCACGTGGTTGAGTCAACTAAGAACCTCCTCCAGGTTCTGCAGGTGCTCGACTTGTGTTCCGACCAGTGACCAAGATGTCGTCCTGGAAGACCACGGGGCGCGGGACCGACTTCAGTAAACTTTCCATGTTTCTCTGGAATATTGCCGCAGCTTATTGGATTCCAAATGGGCATCTGTTGTAAACAAAAAGACCTTTGTGCGTGTTGATGCCGGTGAGGGCCTTCGATGATTCCTCCAGTTCCTGCGTCATACAGGCTGAAGTCAGATCCAGCTTCGTGAACGTCTTTCCTCCCGCCAGCGTTGCAAAGAGGTCGTCGGCTTTTGGTAGTGGGTATTGGTCCTGCAGGGAGAAACGATTGATAGTTACTTTGTAATCGCCACAGATTCTGACGGTGCCGTCTCCCTTGAGGACTGGGACAATAGGACTGGCCCACTCGCTGAACTCGATCAGTGAAATGATGCCCTCTCGTTGTAGCCGGTCTAGCTCGATCTCTACTCTTTCTCTCATCATGTATGGTACTGCTCTCGCCTTGTGATGGATAGGTCGCGCCCCTGGAATTAGGTGGATCTGCACTTTTGCTCCTTGTAATTTCACGATGCCTGGTTCGAACAGCGAAGGAAATTTGTTCAAGACCTGCGCACACGGTGTCATCAGCGGGCGATAGCACTCGGACATCGTCCCAGTTCCAGCGTATCTTTCCCAGTCAGCTCTTGCCGAGCAGCGTGGGACCATCACCCGGTACCACTCAGAGTGTGCACCGCTCCATCGTAGGAGACCTTTACGGTAGCACTGCCGATTACAGGAATCAGTTCTTTAGTGTAAGTTCTTAGTCTCGTGCGAACTGGAGTTAAGACTGGCCTTGAGGCCTTGTTGTATCACAACCTTTCGTAAGTCTTTTTGTAAATCTGTATGTTACGATTCAAAAACAACATCACTTTGTTCACAGTACTTGTCGCAGCACTTATGTGCTGAGAGAGTTGCTTAGTATTGTTACTGGTGGCAATGAACGCCTGGGCTATCGCTATGGCCTTACTCAAGGTTGGGGTCTCTACAGTCAAAAGTTTGCGAAGTATGGTTTCGTGGCCAATGCCAAGTACGAAAAAGTCTCTGAGCATGTGCTCCAAATGTCCTTCAAATTCGCAATGTCCTGCAAGGCGTCTCAGCTCGGCGACATAACTCGCCACTTCCTGTCCTTCAGACCTTTTGTAGGTGTAGAACCGGTATCTCGCCATCAGAATGCTTTCCTTTGGGTTTAAATGCTCTTGGACCAGTGTGCACAAATCATCGTACGATTTCTCCGGGGGTTTCGCTGGAGTGAGCAGATTCTTCATGAGGCCATATGTTGGTACCCCACAGATGGTGAGGAGGATCGCTCTACGTTTGGCTGCGCTCTCTTCCCCATCTAGCTCGTTGGCCACGAAGTATTGGTCGAGTCGCTCCACAAAAGTTTCCCAATCATCTCCCTCCTTAAATTTCTCCAGGATGCCCACTGTTCTCTGCATCTTTGGGTTTGCTATCTGTATCTCGTCACCAGTTGTTGTGTATGGAGAAAGAGTCAGACTGAATCTGTGAGCTCAAAGTAAAGTGTGACCGTAGTCTTTTATTGCAGGTCTCCAGAGTGCCTCTCCAACCTGTGAAGCCTTCTTAAATACCTGTGCTCCCAAGGGATTATGAGATCTCTTGGGACTCTGGGGAATGAGCCCTCTGGTGGCTGTACAAAGTAAATACAAGTCCACATATATAACAACCCCACTTTTTAAAAAAGGAGGGAGAGAAACAGGTAATTATAGACCGGTTAGCCTGACATCGGTAATGGGGAAAATGTTGGATTCAATTATTAAAGATGTAATAGCAGCGCATTTGGAAAGCCGTGACAGGATCGGTCCAAGTCAGCATGGATTTATGAAAAGGAAATCATGCTTGAAAAGTCTTCTAGAATTTTTTGAGGATGTAACTAGTAGAGTAGACAAGGGAGAACCAGTGGATGTGGTGTATTTGGACTTTCAAAAGGCTTTTGCCAAGGTCCCACACAAGAGATTAGTGTGCAAAATTAAGGCACATGGTATTGGGGGTAATGTATTGACGTGAATAGAGAATTGGTTGGCAGACAGGAAGCAAAGAGTAGCAATAAACAGGTCCTTTTCAAAATGGCAGGCAGTGACTAGTGGAGTACCGCAGGGTTCAGTGCTGGGACCCCAGCTATTTACAATATACATCAATGATTTAGACAAAGGAACTGAGTGTAATATCTCCAAGTTTGCAGATGAGTGTCATGGTACATCAGTCATTGAAAGTTGGCATGCCGGTATAGCAGGCGGTGAAGAAGGCAAATGGCATGTTGGCCTTCATAGCTAGGGGATTTGAGTATAGGAGCAGGGAGGTCTTATGCAGTTGTACAGGGCCTTTGTAAGGCCACACCTTGAATATTGTGAACAGTTTTGGTCTCCTAATCTGAGGAAGGACATTTTTGCTATTGAGGGAGTGCAGCGAAGGTTCACTAGACTGATTCCCGGGATAGCAGGACTGACATATGAAGAAAGATTGGATCGAGTACGCTTATATCCACTGGAATTTAGAAGAATGGGAGGGGATCTCACAGAAACATATAAAATTCTGACGGGATTGGACAGGTTAGATGCAGGAAGAACGTTTCCGATGTTGGAGAAGTCCAGAACCAGGGATCACAGTCTAAGGATAAGGGGTAAGCCATTTAGGACCGAGATGAGGAGAAACTTCTTCACTCAGAGAATTGTGAACCTGTGGAATTCTCTAGTACAGAAAGTTGTTGAAGCCAGTTCGTTAGATATATTCAAAAGGGAGTTAGATGTGGCCCTTACGGCTAAAGGGATCAAGGGGTATGGAGAGAAAGCAGGAATGGGGTACTGAAGTTGCATGATCAGCCATGATCATATTGAATGGTGGTGCAGGCTCGAAGGGCCGAATGACCTACTCCTGCACCTATTTTCTATATTTCTATGACTGGTGTATAAGGACACCCAGGTCCCTCTGTACATCGACATTTCCCAAGCCATCACATTTAAATAATGCCTTGCCCTTATGTTTTTCCTACCAAAGTGGATAACTTCACACTTATCCAAGTTATATTGCATCTGCCATGTGTTTGCCCATTCACTCAACCTATCTAAATAGCCTTGCAGCATCTTTGCATTCTCCTCACAACTCACAGTCCCACCTAGTTTTGTGTCGTCAGCAAACTTGGAAATATTACATTTGGTTCCCTCATCCAAATCAATTATATATATTTTGAATAGCTGGGGCCCAAGCACTGATCCCTGTGGTACCCCACTAGTCACTCCCCGCCACCCCAAAAAAGACCCATTTATTCCTACTCTCTGTTTCCTGTCAATTAACCAAATTTCAATCCCTGCCAATACATTATCTCCAATCCTATGTGCTTTAATTTTGCACACTAACCTCTTCTGAAAATCCAAATACACTACATCCATTGGTTCTCCCTTATCTATTCTATCAATTACATCCTCAAAAAACTCCAGTAGGTTTGTCAAACATGATTTTCCTTTCATAAATCCATGTTGACTGTTTAGTGTCGTTTAATGGCTACCTCGTTTAGTACTCTGGGATGCAGATCATCAGGCCCTGGGGATTTATCTGCCTTCAGTCCCATTAGTTTCTCCAGCACTATTTTTTTACTAATAATCATTTCCTTTAATTCCTCTTGCTCACTAGACTCTTGGTTCCCTCGCATTTCTGGGACATTATTCGTGTCCTCTTCCGTGAAGACAGAACCAAAGTATTTATTTAATTGTTCTTTCATTTCCTTGTTCCCCATTATAAATTTTTCTGTTTCTGTCTGTAAAGGACCTACAGTTGTCTTCACTAATCTTTTTCTTTTTACGTACTTGTAGAAACTTTTGCAGTCGATTTTTATGTTCCTTGCAAGTTTACTCTCATACTCTATTTTTCTGCTCTTAATTAATCTCTTGGTCATTTTTTGCTGAATTCTAAACTGCTCCCAATCCTCAGGCTTGCTACTTTTTCTGGCAACTTTATATAACTCCTCTTTGGATCTAATACTATCCTTAATTTAACCATGGTTGGGCCACTTTTCCTTTTGTGTTTTTACGCCAGAAAGGAATGTAGAACTGTTGCAATTCATGCATTTGTTCCTTAACAATTGCCTATCCACCGTCATGCCTTTTAATGAATCTTCCCAATCTATCGTAGCCAATTCATTCCTCATACCTTCGTAGTTTCTTTTGTTTAGATTTACGACCCTAGTTTCGTATTGGACTACTTCACTTTCCATCTTAATAAAGAATTCAATTATGTTATGGTCACTCTTCCCAAAAGGATCCCGCACAACAAGACTGTTAATTAACCCTTTCTCATTACACAATACCCAATCTAGGATAGCCTGTTCCCTAGTAGGCTCCTCAACATACTGGTATGTAAAACCATCTCGTACACAATCCAAGAATTCATCTGCCACAGTATTATTACTAATTTGGTTTGGCCAGTCTATATGTAGATTAAAGTCACCTACGATTACTGTAGTACCCTTGCTACATGCATTTCTACTTTCCTGTTTGATGCCGTCCCTACATTACCACTACTGTTTGGAGGCCTATAGACAACTCCCACCAATGTTTTCTGCCCCTTGGTGCTCCTTCGCTCCACCCAGACCGATTCTACATCTTGATTTTCTGAGCCAATATCCTTTCTCGCTATTGCTCTGATTTCATCCTTTACTAACAACACCACACCACCCCCTCTTCCTTTTTGCCTGTCCTTCCTAAATATCCAATATCCTTGGATATTCAGTTCCCAACCCTGGTCACCCTGCAACCATGTCTCCGTAATTGCAACTGTATCGTATCCGTTTACATCTATTTGCGCTGTTAATTCGTCTACCTTATTACAGATACTTCGTGCATTCAGATACAATGCTTTTAAATTTATCTTTTTAACATTATTAGACATCTTAACATTATTTTGTACTGTAGCCGTATTTGTCTTATCGCTATTTTTTCTTACCTGGACCCTATTTGTTAGTGCACTCTTTTGTTTATATGCTGTGTCCCTTCCTGACATAATCTGGTTATCCTTACCACAATCACTTTCCTGCATTGCTTCCTTTTCTTTTCTCTTTAGCATTCTAAATTGCTCCCTACTGCGACCGTCCTTCGCCCCCCCACCCCCTTATTTAGTTTAAAGCCCCATCTACGTCCCTAGGTTATTCGGTTCACTAGAACTCTGGTCCCAGCATAGTTCAGGTGTAGTCCGTCCCTAGGAACAGCTCTCTCTTTCCCGTGTATTGGTGCCAGTGCACCATGAATCGAAACCCACTTCTCCCAAACCAATCTCTGAGCCATGCATTCATCTCCTTGATTCTATTGACCCTATGCCAATTTGCTCGTAGCTCAGGTAATAATAGAGATTATTAACTTTGTGGTTCTGCTTTTTAATTTAGTCCCTAAACTCTCTCAGCAGAACCTCTTTCTTAGTCCTACCTATGTCATTGGTACCTACATGTACCACGACAACTGGATCCTCCCCCTCCCACTCCCAGTTCTTCTCCAGCCCGGGAGAGATGTCCTTTACCCTGGCACCGGGAGGGCAACACAGCCTTCGGGACGCACACTCTCGGCTGCAGAGAACCCTATCCATCCCCTTAACTATACTGTCCCCTACTACAACCACCTGCTTCTTTACTCCCCCCATTTGAATGGCTTTCTGCACCACGGTGCCTTGGTCAGTCTGCTCATCCACCCCGCAGTCAGCACACTTGTCTTCAAGGGTTGCAAGAACCTCAAAACTATTGGATAAGTGCAATACTATACATATGTGAAGAGAAAAAGATTGGTGAAAACAAACATAGGTCCCTTGCAGTCGGACTCAGTCGGAATTAATAATGGGGAACAAAGAAATGGCTGACCAATTGAACAAATACTTTGGTTCTGTCTTCATGAAGGAGGACACAAATGACACTCTGGATGTACTAGGGGACGGAGGATTTCGTGTGACTGAGGAACTGAAGGATATCCTTATTAGGCGGGAAATTGTGTTAGGGAAATTGATGGGATTGAAGGCCGATAAATCCTCGGGATCTGCATCCCAGAGTACTTAAGGAGGTGGCCCTAGAAATAGTGAATGCATTGGTAATCATTTTCCAACAGTCTATCGATTCTGGATCAGTTCCTATGGACTGAAGGGTAACTAATGTAACACCACTTTTTTAAAAAGGAGAGAAAACGGGTAATTATAGACTGGTTAGCCTGACATCAGTAGTGGGGAAAATGTTGGAATCTATTAGTAAGGATGAAATAGCAGCACATTTGGGAAGCGGTGTCAGGATCGGTCCAAGTCAACATGGATTTATGAAAGGGAAATCATGCTTAACCAATCTTCTGGAATTTTTTGAGGATGTAACTAGTAGAGTGGACAAGGGAGAACCAGTGGATGTGATGTATTTGGACTTTCAAAAGGCCTTTGACAAGGTACCACATAAGAGATTGGTGTACAAGATCAAGGCACATGGTATTGGGGGTAATGTACTGGCGTGGATAGAGAATTGGTTGGCAGGCAGGAAGCAGAGAGTCGGGATAAATGGGTCCTTTTCGGAATGGGAGGCAGTAACTAGTGGAATACCGCAGGGCTCAGTGCTGGGACCCCAGCTCTTCACAATATACATTAATGATTTGGATGAGGGAATTGAGTGTAATATCTCCAAGTTTGCAGATGACACTAAACTGGGTGGTGGTGTGAGCTGTGAGGAGGATGCTAAGAGGCTGCAGTGTGACTTGGACAGGTTAGGAAAGTGGGCAAATGCATGGCAGATGCAGTATAATGTGGATAAATGTGAGGTTATCCACTTTGGTGGCAAAAACACGAAGGCAGAATATTATCTGAATGGTGGCAGATTAGGAAAAGGGGAGGTGCAAAGAGACCTGGGTGTCATGGTTCATCAGTCATTGAAAGTTGGCATGCAGGTACAGCAGGCGGTGAAGAAGGCAAATGGCATGTTGGCTTTCATAGCTAGGGGATTTGAGTATAGGAGCAGGGTGGTCTTACTGCAATTGTACAGGGCCTTGGTGAGACCTCACCTGGAATATTGTGTTCAGTTTTGGTCTCCTAATCTGAGGAAGGACGTTCTTGCTATTGAGGGAGTGCAGCGAAGGTTCACCAGATTGATTCCAGGGACGACTGGACTGACATATGAGGAGAGATTGGATCAACTGGGCCTTTATACACTGGAGTTGAGAATGATGAGAGGGGATCTCATAGAAACATATAAGATTCTGACGGGGCGGGACAGGTTAGATGCGGGAAGGATGTTCCCGATGTTGGGGAAGTCCAGAACCAGGGGACACAGTCTTAGGATAAGGGGTAGGCCATTTAGGACTGAGATGAGGAGAAACTTCTTCACTCAGAGAGTTGTTAACCTGTGGAATTCCCTGCCGCAGAGAGTCGTTAATGCTAGTTCATTGGATATATTCAAGAGGGAGTTAGATGTGGCCCTTACGGCTAAGGGGATCAAAGGGTATGGAGAGAAAGCAGGAAATGGGTACTGAGGGAATGATCAGCCATGATCTTATTGAATGGCGGTGCAGTCTCGAAGGGCCAAATGGCCTACTCCTGTACCTATTTTCTATGTTTCTATGTTACTACCTCCTGGATCCCCTTACCTGCTTTCACTCGCAGTCACACCCTCCTGTCCCTGACCACGTGTCAATTGTAAATTATTTAATCCAGAGGATGTGGCTGCCTCCTGGAGCAAAAGGTCCATGTAACTTTTTCCCTCCCTGATGTCTCGCGATGTCTGTAGCTTAGAAGAATGAGAGGGGATCTTATTGAAACATAAGGTTCTAAAGGGGCTTGACAGGATAGATGCTGAGAGAATGTTTCCCCTCGTGGGGGAATCTAGAACTCGGGGGCATAATTTCAGAATAAGGGGTTGCCCATTTAAAATGGAAATGAGGAGGGATTTCTTCTCTCAGAGGGTCGTGAATCTTTGGAATTCTCTGCCCCAGAGAGCTGTGGAGGCTGGGTTATTGAATATTTTTGAAGGATAAGGGAGTCAAGGGTGATGGGGAGCGGGCGGGGAAGTGGAGTTGAGGCCAAGATCAGATCAGCCATGATCTCATTAAATGGCAGAGAGGCTCGAGGGGCCAAATGGCCTACTCCTATTTCTTATGTACTTATGTAAATCTTTGATGCCCTATTCCCAATGGCCATTCCCATTCCCCATGGTACAGCTCTTATCCTTGTTTACAAATCACTCCATGGACTTCCCCCTCCCTATCTGTAATCTTTTTGAGCCCCACAACCCCCGAGATGTCTGCACTCCTCTAATTCTACCCTCTTGAGCGCCCCTGATTATAATCGCTCCACCATCGGTGGCCGTGCCTTCTGTTGCCTGGCCCCAAGCTCTGGAACTCCCTCCCTAAACCTCTCCGCATCTATACCTCTCTTTCCTCCTTTAAGATGCTCCTTAAAACCGACCTCTCTGACCAAGCTTTTGGACATCTGCGCTAATTTATTCTTATGTGACCCAGTGTAAAACTTATCCGTTTTGTCTTATAACACAGCTGTGAAGCACCATGGGACGTTTTACGACGTTAAAAGCGCTATATAAATACAAATTGTTGTTGTTGTTTGTTGTTGTTGTTACAAGTCCCGCCCCTCGGGCTCCCCGAATGGCTGAAGGACCCGTCCCCTCGCTCCCTCTTGGTTGGAAACTCCCGTCAATCAGGCTGCGGCCCCGGATCACCTGACCGTCAGCAGCTCGGCGTGGGGCGTGGGGCGCGGGGCGCGGGGCCCGGACCGGCGGATGAGGTTGGATTTCCCTTTATCCCCCCACCACTACCCAATCGTAGCGGAGGAAACTCACTGTACGTGACGGGTTACGGATACAAACTTTCCCCGGAAGGCCCCGCGCCGACTCCGCACCATCGGGTGCCAGCGCGCAGGCGCAGCTCCGGGTTTAGTGCCCTCTGGGCATGCGCAGTTATTACCCATGGTGACCGAGAGCGGGGCGCATGCGCGGACTCTCGGCTGTCAATCACCCGTCAGGCAGACCAGACTGCTGGTGAGCTCTGGGAAATCAGACAATGACAGCGCAGGAAGCCATTCAGCCCATCGTGTCTGTACTGGCCGACCAAGGGCTGCCCAGCTTAATCCCGCTCTCGGTCCCTCGCCCTACAGGTAACGGCACATCCAGGTACTGTTTAAATGTGGTGAGGGTTTCTGCCTCTACCACCCTTTCAGGCAGTGAGTTCCGGACCCCACCACCATCTGGGTGAAAACATTTCCCCTCAAGTCCCCTCTAAACCTTCTACCAATTACTTTAAATCGATGCCCTCTGGTTGTTGATCCCACTGCTAAGGGAAATATGTACTTCCTATCCACTCTAGCTAGGCCCCTCATAATTTTATCAGAGTGATTATTTGCACTAGTTTTTTCAGCGTCCTTCTGCGCCTGCGCACCTGGACTCTGATGCCAACGCATGCGCAGATGCCTCGAACCCGACAGTTGGGCTCATTGCCGCTGGAGCTGTGCCACATTGTCGTGGGGGAGTATAGATGACTGGTGGGGGTGGAGGGAGAGAGATCAGGTGGGGGTGGGGGGGAGGGAGAGAGATCGGGTGGGGGTGGGGGTGGGGGGGAGGGAGAGAGATCGGGTGGGGGTGGGGGGGAGGGAGAGAGATCGGGTGGGGGTGGGGGGGAGGGAGAGAGATCGGGTGGGGGTGGGGGGGAGGGAGAGAGATCGGGTGGGGGTGGGGGGGAGGGAGAGAGATCAGGTGGAGAGGGAGGAGGGAGAGAGATCAGGTGGAGGGGGAGGAGGAAGAGAGATCAGGTGGAGGGGGAGGAGGAAGAGAGATCAGGTGGAGGGGAGGAGGAAGAGAGAGATCAGGTGGGGGGTGGGGGAAGAGAGAGATCAGGTGGAGGGGGGGGAAGAGAGAGATCAGGTGGAGGGGAGGAGGAAGAGAGAGATCAGGTGGAGGGGAGGAGGAAGAGAGAGATCAGGTGGAGGGGGAGGAGGAAGAGAGAGATCAGGTGGAGGGGGAGGGGGAAGAGAGAGATCAGGTGGAGGGGGAGGAGGAAGAGAGAGATCAGGTGGAGGGGGAGGAGGAAGAGAGAGATCAGGTGGAGGGGGAGGAGGAAGAGAGAGATCAGGTGGAGGGGGAAGAGAGAGATCAGGTGGGGGCTGGGGGAAGAGAGAGATCAGGTGGGGTGGGAAGAGAGAGGGCTGGAGGAAGAGAGAGATCAGGTGGAGGGGGAGGGGGAAGAGAGAGATCAGGTGGAGGGGGAGGGGGAAGAGAGAGATCAGGTGGGGGCTGGGGGAAGAGAGAGATCAGGTGGGGGGGGGCAAAGAGAGAGATCAGGTGGGGGGGGGCAAAGAGAGAGATCAGGTGGGGGGGGAAAGAGAGAGATCAGGTGGGGGGGGGGAAAGAGAGAGATCAGGTGGGGGGGGGAAAGAGAGAGATCAGGTGGGGGGGGGAAGAAAGAGATCAGGTGGGGGGGGGAAGAGGGAGATCAGGTGGAGGGGGAGGAGGAAGAGAGAGATCAGGTGGAGGGGGAGGAGGGAGAGAGATCAGGTGGGGGGTGGGGGAAGAGAGAGATCAGGTGGGGGGTGGGGGAAGAGAGAGATCAGGTGGGGGGTGGGGGAAGAGAGAGATCAGGTGGGGGGTGGGGGAAGAGAGAGATCAGGTGGGGGGTGGGGGAAGAGAGAGATCAGGTGGGGGGTGGGGGAAGAGAGAGATCAGGTGGAGGGGGGGGAAGAGAGAGATCAGGTGGAGGGGGAGGAGGAAGAGAGAGATCAGGTGGAGGGGGAGGAGGAAGAGAGAGATCAGGTGGAGGGGGAGGGGGAAGAGAGAGATCAGGTGGAGGGGGAGGAGGAAGAGAGAGATCAGGTGGGGGGGGAAAGAGAGAGATCAGGTGGGGGGGGGGGGAAGAGAGAGATCAGGTGGGGGGGGAAGAGAGAGATCAGGTGGGGGGGGGGAGGAAGAGAGAGATCAGGTGGAGGGGGAGGAGGAAGAGAGAGATCAGGTGGGGGGTGGGGGAAAAGAGAGATCAGGTGGGGGGTGGGGGAAGAGAGAGATCAGGTGGAGGGTGGGGGAAGAGAGAGATCAGGTGGGGGGGGAGGAGGAAGAGAGAGATCAGGTGGAGGGGGAGGAGGAAGAGAGAGATCAGGTGGAGGGGGAGGAGGAAGAGAGAGATCAGGTGGGGGGTGGGGGAAGAGAGAGATCAGGTGGGGGGTGGGGGAAGAGAGAGATCAGGTGGAGGGGGGGAAGAGAGAGATCAGGTGGAGGGGGGGAAGAGAGAGATCAGGTGGGGGTTGGGGGAAGAGAGATCAGGTGGAGGGGGAAAGAGAGATCAGGTGGGGGGGGAAGAGAGAGATCAGGCGGGGGGGGGGAAAGAGAGAGATCAGGCGGGGGCGGGGGAAAGAGAGAGATCAGGTGGAGGGGAAGGAGGAAGAGAGAGATCAGGTGGAGGGGGAGGAGGAAGAAAGAGATCAGGTGGAGGGAGGGAAGAGAGAGATCAGGTGGAGGGAGGGAAGAGAGAGATCAGGTGGGGGGGGAAGAGAGAGATCAGGTGGGGGGGGAAGAGAGATCGGGGGGGGGGGGGAGGGGTGGGAGAGAGATCGGGGGGGGGAGGGGTGGGAGAGAGATCGGGGGGGGGAGGGGTGGGAGAGAGATCGGGGGGGGGAGGGGTGGGAAAGAGATCGGGGGGAGGGGTGGGAGAGTGATCGGGAGGGGAGGGGAGGGGTGGGAGAGTGATCGGGAGGGGAGGGGAGGGGTGGGAGAGTGATCGGGAGGGGAGGGGTGGGAGAGTGATCGGGAGGGGAGGGGTGGGAGAGTGATCGGGAGGGGAGGGGTGGGAGAGTGATCGGGAGGGGAGGGGTGGGAGAGTGATCGGGAGGGGAGGGGTGGGAGAGTGATCGGGAGGGGAGGGGTGGGAGAGTGATCGGGAGGGGTGGGAGAAAGATCGGGGTGGGGGGATTTGGGAGAGATCGGGGTGGGGGGTTTGGGAGAGAGATCGGGGCGGGAGTTTGGGAGAGAGATCGGGTGGGGGGTGGGGGAGAGATCGGTGGGGGGGAAGAGTGATCGGGAAGGGAGGGGTGGGAGAGAGATCGGGGTGGGGGGGTTTGGGAGAGAGATCGGGTGGGGGGTGTGTGGGAGAGAGAAGAGAGATCGGGGTGGGGGGAAGAGAGATCGGAGTGGGGGGGGGAAGAGAGATTGGGCGTGGGGTGGTGTGGGAGAGGGATCGGGGGTGGGTGTGGGAGAGAGATTGGGGGGGGAGAGAGATCGGGGGAGGTGAGGGAGAGGGAGATCGGGGGAGAGAGAGATCGGGGGAGGTGGTGGAGAGAGTGATCGGGGGGCAGTGGGGGAGAGAGTGATCGGGAGGCAGTGGGGGAGAGAGTGATCGGGGGGCAGTGGGGGAGAGAGAGATCGGGGGGGAGAGAGAGATCGGGGGGGTGTGGGAGAGAGATCGGGGGGGATGTGGGGGAGAGATCTATAGGGGGGAAGATCAGGGGGAGGGGCGGGGCAGAGAGATCGGGGAGCGGGGAGAGAGATCGTGGGGAGGGGGTGTGAGAGAGAGATAGGAGGGAGAGAAAGAGATTGTGGGGAGGGGGTGTGAGAGAGAGATAGGAGGGAGAGAAAGAGAGATTGTGGGGAAGGGGTGTGAGAGAGAGATAGGAGGGAGAGAAAGAGAGATCGTGGGGAGGGGGTGTGAGAGAGAGATAGGAGGGAGAGAAAGAGAGATTGTGGGGAGGGGGTGTGAGAGAGAGATAGGAGGGAGAGAAAGAGAAATCGGGGAGAGGGAGGGAAGTGAGAGCTCAGGGGGAAGATCGGGGGAGAGTGAGACCGGGAAGGGGTGGGGGGCAGAGAGAGACTGGGGCAAGAAACTGGGGGTGGGGTGAGACCATAGGGGTGGGGTGTTTGGGGGGAGAGAGAGAGTCCCAAGGGGAGTGTGGTGGGGGGGAGAGCGACAGAGAGTGAGACCTGGGGTGCGGGGGGGGAAAGAGAGAGAGAGAGAGAGAGAGTGACCGGGGTGGGGTTGTGAGTGACCTGGTGGGGGAGAGATGGGGGACGGGTGGGAAGAGAGAGTCAGGGAGGGGGGAAAAGACCAGGGTGTGGGGGGGGAGGTTTAGGGGGTCGAGAGAGACCGGGATGAGGGCGGGGTGGTCTATAGACCCCCTAACAGTAGCTACACTGCTGGATGGAGTATAAATCAAGAAATAATGGAGGCTTGTAAGAAAGGTACGGCAATAATCATGGGCGATTTTAATCTTCGTATTGATTGGACAAATCAAATTGGCCTTGAGGAAGAGTTCATAGAGTGTATTCAGGATAGTTTCCTTGAACAGTACGTTGCAGAACCAACCAAGGAGCATGCTATCTTGGAACTGGTACTGTGTAATAAGACTGGATCAATAAATTATCTTCTAGTAAAGGATCCCCTAGGAAAGTGTGATCATAGAATGGTTGAATTTCAAATTCAGTTGGAGGCTGAGAAAGTTGAAGGCAGAGTTGGCTAATGTGGACTGGGAAAATGTGTAGACAGTTGATAAACAGTGGCAGACATTGAAGGAGATATTTCATAACTCTCAACAAAAATATCCCTGGCTAACTAAGGAAGTAAGGGAGGGGAGGGTATCAAATTGAAAACAATGGCATACAAAGTTGCCAAGATTACTGGGAGGCCAGAGTATTGGGATATTTTTAAAAAACAACTGGGAAAAATAGATTGAGAGCAAACTAGCAAGAATTATAAAAACAGACCGCAAGAGCTTCTACAGGTATGTAAAAAGCAAGAGAGTAGACTGGGGAAGGGTGGGGGGAGAGGTGGGGGTGAAGAGACACCAAGGGTGGGGGCAGGAAGAGACATTAGGGGAGGAGGTGGGGGAAGGGGGATCAGGGGTGGGAGTGGGGTAAAGAGACTGGGGCGAGAGAGAGAGAGAGACTGGGAGGGGGGAGAAGAGAGTGAGAGACTGGGGGGGGGGGAAGAAAGACTGGGGGAGAGAGGAAACTCAGAAAAGACGGATCACATTCTTCCAGCCCCACCCCTTTACACCTGATTTCTCAGAAAGCTCGGTGTGTGTGACGAGGGACATGATTGGAGTGGATGAAATCCGGAAGTCACGACACTGTCACTACTTACTTCACACCCAATAAACCAGTTAACAATCCGTGACTCACACACAATGCCCCATCTATGGGGAGGGGGGGTGTAACGTCAGGAACGCGGGCTGGGATGGGGCAGGAACGTGGGCTGCGGGGAGCTCAGGAACGTGGGCTTGGTGGGAGCTCAGGAATGTGGGCTGGCGGCGGGTGGGGGGGGACGGGGGCAGGAACTTGGGCTGGGATTGGGAAGCCCTATCCTGTCGGGTTCGGAATGGCCCGAATTACATTTTCCAAGACACTCAGAACCTGGGCTGGGTGGTTCTAATTACACGTTCCAGAGAAACATCTGGGTGTCAGGTCATGTGATCATGGTGAGCCTATCGGAGACAATCAGCATTTTGCTAATGCAAATAAGCATGTCCTAATTTTATACACCTCAATTGGGTCTCCCCTCAGCCTCCTCTGTTCCAAAGAAAACAACCCCAGCCTATCCAATCTTTCCTCATAGCTAAAATTATCCACTCCCGGCAGCATCCTCGTAAATCTCGTCTGTACCCTCTCCAGGGCAATCACATCTTTCCTGTAATGCGGTGACCAGAACTGCACGCAGTACTCTAGCTGTGGCCTAACCAGTGTTTTATACAGATCAAGCATAACCCCCCCTGCTCTTATATTCCATGCCTTGGCTAATAAAGGCAAGCATCCCGAATGCCTTCTTAACCATCTTATCTACCTGTCCTGCTACCTTCAGGGATCTGTGGACATGCACTCTCTCTTCTACACTTCTCAGTGTCCTACCATTCATTGTGTATTCCCTTGCCTTGTTAGCTCTCCCCAAATTACCTCACACTTCTCCGGATTGAATTCCATTTGCCACTGTTCTGCCCACCTGACCAGTTCATTGATATCTTCCTGCAGTCTACAGCTTTCTACTTCATTATCAACCACACAGCCAATTTTTGTATTATCTGCAAACTTATTAATCATACCCCCTACATTCAAGGCTAACTCACTGACATATAAAGAAAGAAAGACTTGCATTTATATAGCGCCTTTCACGACCGCCGGACGTCTCAAAGCACTTTACAGCCAATGAAGAACTTTTGAAGTGTAGTCACTGTTGTAATGTGGGAAACGCGGCAGCCAATTTGCGCACAGCAAGCTCCCACAAACATCAATGTGATAATGACCGGATAATCTGTTCCTGTTATGTTGATTGAGGGATAAATATTGTCCAGGACACCGGGGATAACTCCCCTGCTCTTCTTCGAAATACTGCCATGGGATCATTTACATTCACCTGAGAGCAGACAGGGCCTCAGTTTAATATCTCATCCGAAAGACGGCACCTCCGACAGAGCGGCGCTCCCTCAGCACTGCACAGGAATGCCAACCTCGATTTCTGTGCTCAAGTCCCGAGAGTGGGACTTGAACCCACAACCTTCTGACTCAGGGGCGAGTGTGCTACCCACTGAGTCACAGCTGACAGGCCACAAAAAGCAAGGGACCTGGTACTGAGCCCTGCGGAATCCCACTGGAAACAGCCTTCCAGTCAGAAAAACGCCCATCAACCATTACCCGCTGCTTCCTGCCTCTGAACTAATTTTGGATCGAACTTGCCACTTTGCCCTGGATCCCATGGGCTTTTACTTTCGTGACCAGTTTGCCATGTGGGACCTTATCAAAAGCCTTGCTAAAATCCATATACACTACATCATACGCTCTGCCCTCATTGACCCTTCTTGTTACCTCCTCAAAAAATTCAATCAAGTTAGTCAAGCATGACCCCTTAACAAACCCATGCTGACTGTCCTTGATTAATCCGTGACTTTCTAAATGAAGATTTACCCTGTCCCTCAGAATTTTTCCCACCACTGAGATTAGGCTGACTGGCCTTAATTACTCGGTCTATCCCTTTCTCCCTTTCGAAACAAAGGTACCACATTAGCAGTCCTCCAATCCTCCGGCACCACACCTGTATCCGAGAGAGGACTGGAAAGAACAAGCAGTTCTGATGAAAGGTCATCAACAGGAAACGCTAACTCTGTTTCTCACTCCGCAGATGCTGCCTGACCCGCTGAGTATTTCAAGAACTTTCTGTTTGTAAAAGAAACAAGGAAGTGATTGCTGACGGAAAGAATTTTGGGTCGTCCTGCTCATATGCACCTCCCTGGCGGCAGAGGAGAATCATCGACCCGCCCCACCTCAGCCGCGCACCCGATGTTCCAACCACTGGGGTGTGTGCACTGAGCATGCTCACCTGGTGTTCCACCTGTGGGTGTGTGTGCACTGAGCATGTGCACCCAATGTTCCACCCGCGGGGTGTGTGCACTTTGAGCATGCGTGTTGCGGAACGATCAGGACGGGCACCTGTGGAGTAGGGGGGAGGGGGCGGGGCCATGAGGCGCGGGATTCCGCATCAACAGAGTACTTTCTGGAGCACGAGGGCTTGTGGGTATTGTGGCCGCCATTGCTGATCAACCTGGGCTTTCAAATCAGCTTCACTGCCCCTGGGTTGAGAAAGGGAAAATCAAACAACATTTTGTCTCTGATCCATTTCTCAACTCGTTTTACAGAGTTCTGTTGGTTACAGACAAGAGGCTCAGACCAAACATCACGTCAAGATCTGACCGAGTTACTCGATCCATTGGGACCTGACTTAGTCATCGGCCTTTGCACATGGACGGCGAGAGCAGCGATCGCAGCGCGAACAAACCGCACATGTGTTCCGTGCGTGAACGCGGATTCAGCCGATCGCCTGACCTGGCGAGACACGTGCACCGTCACGCCGGGGAGAAACTGGGTAAAGGTGGGAGCGGCGGGAAGGGAATCAGTTCCTCGTCTGTAATGGAAGTTCATCAGAGCAGTCACACTGACGAGAGGTCGTTTATATGTTCTGATTGTGGGAAGAGCTTTAAAAGCTTCAGCGATCTGTTGCGACACCAGAAAGCTCACACGGACGAGAGGCAGTTTAACTGTTCTGACTGTGGGAAGGGCTTTAAAACCCCCCGGGAACTGAAGGGACATCAGCGAGTTCACAGTGATGAGAAACCATTTAAATGTTCTGACTGTGGGAAGAGCTTTAAAAGCCCTGGGGAGCTGAAGGGACACCAGCGAGTTCACATTGATGAGAGGCCGTTTACATGTTCTGACTGTGGGAAGAGCTTTAAGATCCCCCGGGAACTGAAGTGACACCAGCTTGTTCACACTGGGGAGAAACCATTCACCTGCTCCGTGTGTGGGAAAGGATTCACTCAGTCATCCAACCTGCTGAGACACCAGCGCCTGCACACTGGGGAGAGGCTCTTTACCTGCTCCGAATGTGGGAAAGGATTCACTGAGTCATCCACCCTGAAGACACACCAACTTGTTCACAGTGACGAGAGACCCTTTAAATGTTCTGACTGTGGGAAGCGCTTTAAAAGCTCTAAGAGCCTTAAAAGACACCAGCATGTTCACACTGATCATAGAATCTAACAGCACAGAAGGAGGTGATTTGGCCCTTCATAGAAACATAGAAAATAGGTGCAGGAGTAGGCCATTCAGCCCTTCTAGCCTGCACAGCCATTCACTGAGTTCATGGCTGAACATGTTTGTGCCAGCTCTTTGATGAAGCTGTCCAATTTAGTCCCACACCCCAGCTTTATCCCCATAACCCTGCAAACTCGTCCTCTCCAAGTATATGTCCAATTGCCATTTGAAAGTTCCTATGGAACCTGATTCCACCGTCCTTTCAGATGCTGCATTCCAAATCTTAACCACCCTGTGTGTGAATACAATTCTCCTCATTTCCCCTCTAGTTCTTGTGGCAATTATTTTAAATCCGTGACTTTGGTTACCGACCCTTTTTCCAGAGGAAGCAGTTTCTCCGTATTGGCTCGATTAAAACCCCTCATCATTTTAAATATCTCTTGTTAGATCTTCCCTTCACCCTCTCTGCTCTAAGGGCAACAATCCCAGCTTCTCCAATCTCCGCATAACTGAAGTCCCCCATCCCTGGTAACATGGTAAACCTCCTCTGTCCAAGGCCGTGTCATCCTTCCTAAAGTGTGATGCCCAGAACTGTACACCCTGCAGCTGTACAGAACCCTGGTTAGCCCACACCTGGAGCACTGTGAGCAGTTCTGGGCACCAAACCTTAGGAGGGATATGTTAGCCTTGGAGGGAATACAGAGTCGGTTTTCCAGAATGATACCCGGACTCCAAGGGTTACGTTACAAGGAGAGATTACACAGATTACGGTTGTATTCCTTAGAATTTAGAAGATTAAGGGGTAATCTGATCGAAGTTTTCAGGACATAAACAGATAGGGTAGATAGAGAGAAACTATTCCCGCTGGTTGGGGGGTCTAGGACTAGGGGGCATCGTCTCAAAATTAGAGCCAGACCTTTCAGGAGTGACATTAGGAAACACTTCGACACACAAAGGGTGGTAGAAGTTTGGAACTCTCTTCCGCAAACAACAATTGATGCTGGATCACAGGACAGGAGAGTGGAGAGCGCCAGTTCAAACAGTCGCAGGACACAAGTTGGATCAATGGTCTTTGGAATGGTAATTTCCCACTGTGCCTTTTGATCTACCGGAGAATTGATTTAATGATTTAATGAGACAGCTAGAGGCTGATTTAACTTTTCAGTTACTCAAGTTCTGATTTTAAATTTACTTATAATTAATCTATATTTTAATCAATTTTGATTTAATATAATTGATCTTGATTTTACTCTTTGTATGATTGTCATCAACCTATTCGCTATATATATTGAGTTTTCCCCTGTCTGCGTGCGCACTTTGGCTGCCGCTCCGGACCCGAGCCATTCACTTCTATTTCCACTTCCTTCTCTCGCCTTTTCTTTTCTCTCTGTCCCTCCCTGACCGCTCTCTCCTGTCGTTATGACTCCTTTCATCTCTCCTCTCTCGGATACTCTTCCCGCCCAAATCCCGACCCCAACCCTTCATTACTCTGCGACCTTCCTGCTCTCCTGCCGCTGTCCCAGGTGTGACTCCCTCCAAGATAAGCCTGCAGCTTCCCTCTGTGCCTCTCTTGGCATCCTTCGGAGGGCCCATCGTGACACTCGTCGCTGCCTCCTCACGATCAGCAACCCCAACTGTCCCATCCTGCTCTCTCGCCGACCTTCCCGCCCAGCTTACCCGGGGCGGGGGGGGGGGGGGGTTGCTAATCTTGCTGATCTCCTCCTCGTCCAACTCGCTCCCCCCTCCCCCAGCGCTGACTCTGTGGACGCAGGCAGTGGATCAGCCATCACCGACCCTCGCTTGTGAACAAGGCCATGTGCTGACCGTGGATAATGGTATCGACATCATGACCCTGACAGAAGCTTGGTTGAGTGCGATGACACCGTATCTTTAAATGGAGCCTCCCCGCCTGCCTATACCTTCCACCACTTGCCCTGTTCACATCGCCATGGTGACAGTGTGGCTCTCATCACCAAATCACACCTTGGTCTGTCCCCCTACTCCTCCAGCACGTTGTCCTCCTTTCAGCATCTCACCTCATTTAAAATTCTCGTTCTCTATCACCCACCCAAGTACCATAAATATTTTATTACCGATATTTCTTCACTATTTTCCTCCCTCAGCCTCTGCATCGAGCAACTTCTCATCCGCGGTGATTTCAACCTCCATCTCAATTCACCAAGCTCTCTCTCCTGTGAGTTCACTACCCTCCGATACTCCCTTAATCTCTCCCTCCATGTAAACTCCTCAACCCATATTCACAGCCACCCCCTGGATCCAGTCATCTCCCGTGGCCTCGTTATTCCAACTGTGCCAATCACAGCTAAGGCCATCTCTGGCCACTTCCTCGGATCGCTCTCCACCCACATCCCCCTTCCACACCCAACCCTACTTCCTTCTGCATCCGCCCCTGGAAAAAACTCCCTCCAAACTCTCTTACAACTGCACTTATCAACTTCAAACTGTCCAGTCTTTGGTCCTCCATTCACCATGACAATTCTGCAGCCACCGATCTGCTCAATCACACCATCACCATCACCTTTGATGCCCTAGTCCCTATTAAAACAATTACTCTCACCCTGGCCATTCCCCCGGTACAGCCCTGATCTTCGCTCCTTCAAGTCCAAGGGGCGCAGACTTAAACAGATATGGTGGACAAATGGTTTAGCCATTCACCGCCAGATCTGGCTCGACCACATAAAGCATTATCGGGTCTTCCTCTTGTCTGTAAAAACTGCTCACTATTCCGGTTCATTGCAGAATGCAAAGATGACACCTGGCTACTATTCTCTACGGCTAACCGTCTCCTTAAACCTCTCTCCCCTGTCTCCACCACACTCACCTCCAACAACAGTGTGGGGAGCTCATGGACTTCTTTGTCTCAAAGATTGAGACCGTCCGTTCAGCTGCCTCTGCCACTTCCCTTCCTTACCCTTACCCTTACCCTAAACTTCCTGAGGCTCCACCCCTCCGCCCCAGCCCTGACCTCACATCTTTCTCAAGTTTCTCTCCGATCACCCCTCATGACCTTTCCGAGCTCATCCTGTCCAGGAGGCCCACTTCCTGCTCCCTTGACCCTATTCCCACCAAACTGCTGACCACCCAACTTCCTTTTCTGGCTCCCATGTTAGCTGACATTGTTAGCGATTCTCTCTCCTCAGGTACTGTTCCCCTCTCCTTCAAATCTGCCGTCATCACCCCTCTTAAAAACCCCAACCCTCGATCCCTCCGTCCTTGCAAACTATCGCCCCATCTCCAGCCTCCCTTTTCTCTCAAAAGTCCTTGAACGTGTTGTTGCCTCCCAAATCCGTGCCCATCTTTCCCAGAACTCCATGTTTGAATCCCTTCAATCTGGTTTTCGCCCCTGCCACAATACCGAAACGGCTCTCATCAAAGTCACAAATGGCATCCTTTGTGATGTGACAAAGGTAAACTATCCCTCCTCATCCTTCGGGACCTGTCTGCAGCCTTTGACCAGTTGACCACTCCATCTTCCTCCAACGCCTCTCCACCGTCGTCCAGCTGGGTGGGACTGCACTCGCCTGGTTCCATTCTTATCTATCTAATCGTAGCCAGAGAATCTCCTGGAACGGCTTCTCTTCCCACTCCTGAATCGTTACCTCTGGTGTCCCCCAAAGATCCATCCTTGGCCCCCTCCTATTTCTCATCAATATGCTGCCTCTTGGCGATATCATCCGTAAACACGGAGTCAGTTTCCACACGTACGCTGACGACACCCAGCTCTACCTCTCGACCCCTCCATGGTCTCTAAATTATCAGACTGCTTGCCTTACATCCAGTTCTGGATGAGCAGACTTTTTCTCCAATTAAATATTAGGAAGACCGAAGCCATTATCTTTGGACCCCGCCACAAACTGCGTTCCCTAACCACTGACTCCATCCCTCTCCCTAGCATCTATTTGAGGCTAAACCAGACTCCACACTGTTCGCAGCCCAGGCGACATATTTGACCCTGAAATGAGCTTCCGGTCACATATCCGCAGCATAACTAAAATCGCCTTTTTCCACCTCCGTAACATTGTTCGCCTCCGGCCCTGCCTCAGCTCATCCGCTGCTGAAACCCTCATCCATGCCTTTGTTACCTCTAGACTTGACTATTTCAACGCACTCCTGGCTGGCCTCCCACATTCTATCCTACGTAAACTTGAAGTCATCCAAAACTCAGCAGCCCATGTCCTAACTCGCACCAAGTCCCGTTCGCCCATCACCCTCTGTGCTCGCTGACCTACATTGGCTCCCGGTTAAACAACGCCTCGATATCAAAATTCTCATCCTTGATTACAATTCTCTCCATGGCCTCGCTCCTCCCTATCTCTGTAATCTCAGCCTCGCAACCCCACGAGATGTCTGCGCTCCTCATATTCTGCCCTCCTGAGCATCCCTGATTATAACTGCTCAACCATCAGTGGCTGTGCCTTCAGCTGCCTGGACCCCAAGCTCCGGAACTCCCTCCCTAAACCTCTCTACCTCACTTTCCTCATTTAAGACGCTTCTTAAAACCGATCTCTTTGACCTAGCGTTTGGACATCTGCCATAATTTCTTCTCGTGTGCCTTGGTGTCAAATTTATCTGTTTTGTCTTATAACACTGCCGTGAAGTGCCTTGGGACGTTTTACTATGTTAAAGGTGCTATATAAATACAAGTTGTTGTTGTAGATCAGTTGCTAATTTTAAATCTGAGATTGTTAGCTTTTTTTTAACCAAAGGTATTAAGGGATATGGGCCAAAGGCGGGTGTAGTGTTAAGTTGCAGATCAGCCATGATCTCATTAAATGGCAGAATAGGCTCGAGGGGCTGAATGGCCGACTCCTGTCCCATATTTCTAATCAGTGATTTGTAAAGGTTTAGTGTAACTTCCTTGCTTTTGTATTCAAGGGCCTTATTTGCAAAGACAAGTATCCCATATGCTTTCTGAACCACCTTCCGTGGCACTTTCAAAGATTTGTGAATATGCACCCCCAGGACCCTTTGCTCTTGCACCCCCCTCAAAATAGTACCCTTTAGCTTATACTGCCTCTCCATGTTGTTCCTCCCAAAGTGCATCACTTCACACTTGTCCTCATTTCATGGCATCTGCCACGTGTCTGCCCATTTCACCAGTCTGTCTGTGTGCTGAAATCTGCTACTATCAGCTCACCATTTACAACGTTGCCAAGTTTTGTATCATCCATAAACTTTGAAATTCTACGCCCATACCCAAGTCCAGGTCATTTATAAATAACAAGGAAAGCGATGGTGTTAATACCGACCCATGGGAGACCCCACTGCGTTCTTCCCTCCAGTCAGATAAACATCCCTCAGCACTCCAATCAGTCTCCTGTCCCAAAGCCAATTATATACCCAAATTACCATAATCCCTTTAATATCCTGTGCTTTTATTTTCCGAGTAAATGTCTTACGTAGTTCTTTATGAAATTCCTTTTGAAAGTCCATATACACATCTACTACACTACCTTCATCAACCCTCTGTTACTTCATCAAATCAGGTTAGTCAGACACGATTTGCCTTTAACAAATCCATACTGGCTGCCCCTTTTTAACCCAGGCTTCTGCAAGTGAGGATTAATTTTGTTCTTGACAATGGTCTCTAGTCGTTCATCCACCACTGATGTTAGATTGATTGGCCTGTATTTACCAGGTTCATCCCTCTCCCTTTTTTTTTCAAACAGGGTGTAATAATTTGCAATCCTCCAGTCCTCTGGCACCACTTCCATATATTCAAGAGAGATTGAAAGATTGTGGTCAGAGCTTCTGCTATCTCCACACTAGCTTCCCTCTGCAATCTGGGATGAATCCCATCAGGACCAGGCGACTTGTTAATTTGTGAGTGATGCCAACCTATTGAGTACCTTCTTTCTATCGATGTTCACCTGATCCAATTTCTCTACTCCCTCCTCCACTACTGTGACATTAACTTCATTCTCTTCTTTTGTGAAGACAGATGCTAAGTACTCATTCAGTATCTCAGCCTCTGTGTGATGCGCTCCTACTTGGTCCCTAAAAAGCACCACCATTCCTTTAACTATCCTTTTCATTTTGATACGATTTTGGGGTTTCCTTTTGTTACCTGCTAATCTTTTCTTGTATTCTCTCCTTGTCCTTATATCATTTTTCAATTTCCCCCACACTCTATTCTGCCTGGTTTTTGACTGTATTCTGGACCTGACATTTGTCATAAACCACCTTTTTCTGTTTTATTTTAACCTCCATATCCACGGAGCCCCAAAGCCCCATCTTTCCTCCTTAGAAGAATATGCTCGGTTTGCACCGGTGCATTTTATAACGTTCCCGTGAAGCGCGCTGGGACGTTTTACCGCGATATAAATATAAGTTGTTGTTGTCTGAAACGAACAATAAATTCCGCGGAGGGAAAACCCAGTATATTTACTCCCAAATATTAAATACTTTGTTCCACAGATGCACGGAGTTTCTCTGCGTTTATTCATGATTATAAAAAGTATAATTTTTTTTTATTTCAAAATATAATTAAACTCTGAGCCCGTGGGTTGTAAACAAAGAGCCTCCTGTCCAACAAGAGCCCAGGGCCCAACAAGGGGCGGTATAAAGTCGCTGCCGTGCGGCTCAGCCAATCAGCGGCGCAGGTCCCGCCCCTCGGGCTCCCCGATTGGTTGGAGGACCCGCCCCCTCGCTCCCCATTGGCCGGAAGCTCCCGTCAATCAGGCCAGGGTCACATGTTCCTGGAGCACGCTCCGCTAAACTGCAGCAGCTGCGCGCGGGCCCGGACCGGCGGCTCAGGTTGGGTTTCCCTTTATCCCCCTCCCCCCAGCGATTCGCTGCCCAATCGGAGCGGAGAAAACTCACTTTACGTCACATTTCGCCGTTCTGTCACGGACACAAACTTTCCTCAGAATGCCCCGCGCCGACTCTGCATTACAGAGACCCAGCGCGCAGGCGCAGCTCCGGGTTGGTACCCTCTGGGCATGCGCGGTTATTACCCATGGCGTGGTGCAGAGTGCGCATGCGCGGAATCTCGGCTGTCAATCACCCGTCAGGCAGACCAGGCTGCTGGTGAGCTCTGGGAAATTTACAGCACAGGAGGCCATTCAGCCCATCGTGTCTGTACTGGCCGACCCAGGGCTGCCCAGCTTAATCCCACTTTCCCACTCTAGGTCCGGAGCCCTGCAGGTTACGGCACATCCAGGTGCTTTTTAAACGTGAGGGTTCCTGCCTCTACCACCCTTTCAGGCAGTGAGTTCCAGACCCCACCACCGTCTGGGTGAAAACATTTCCCCTCAAATCCCCTCTAAACCTTCTACCAATTACTTTAAATTTATGCCCACTGGTTGTTGACCCCACTGCTAAGGGAAATAGGCCCTTTCCATCCACTCTATCTGGGCCCCACATAATTTTATACACCTCAATTAGGTCTGTCCTCAGCCTCCTCTGTTCCAAAGAAAACAAACCCAGCCTATCCAATCTTTCCTCATATCTAAAATTCTCCAGTTCTGGCAGCATCCTCATAAATCTCGTCTGTACCCTCTCCAGTGCAATCACGTCCTTCCTGTAATGTGGTGACCAGAACTGCACGCAGTACTCCAGCTGTGGCCTAACCAGTGTTTTATACCGTTCAAGCATAACCCTCCTGCTCTTGTATTCTGTGCCTCGGCTAATAAAGGCAAACATTCTGTATGCCTTCTTAGCCACCTTATCTACAAGGTCTGCTACCTTCAGTGATCTGTGGACTTCCACTCCAAGGTCTCTTTGTTCCTCTACATTTCTTAGTGTCCTACCATTTAATGTATATTCCCTTGCCTTGTTAGCCCTCCCCAAATGCATTACCTCACACTTCTCTGGATTAAATTCCATTTGCGACTGTTCTGCCCACCTGACCAGTCCATTGATAGCTTCCTGCAGTCTTCTTCATTATCAACCACACAGCTAATTTTTGTATCATCTGCAAACTTCTTAATCATACCCCTCACATTCAAGTTCAAATCATTGATATGTACCATAAAAAGCAAGGGACCTAGTACTGAGCCCTGCGGAACCTCACTGGAAACAGCCTTTCAGTCACAAAAACACCATCAACCATTAAACAACTCTGGTCAACAAAAGGAGTGGGAGATAGCATAAAACTAAGGAAAGAGCTTATATAAATGCAAAGAAAAGTAGCAATCACAAGGACTGCTATTTAAAAAGGAGGCAGACAAAAAGCAGTAAACTATAGACCAGTTAGTCTAACATCTGTGGTTGGGAAAATGTTGGCGTCCATTATTAAAGAAGCAGTAGCAGGACATTTGGAAAAGCAAAATTTGGTCAGGCAGAGTCAGCATGGGTTTATGAAGGGGAAGTCATGTTTGACAAATTTGCTGGAGTTCTTTGAGGATGTAACGAACAGGGTGGATAAAGGGGAACCAGTGGATGTGGTGTATTTGGACTTCCAGAAGGCATTCAACAAGGTGCCACACAAAAGGTTACTGCACAAGATAAAAGTTCATGGGGTTGGGGGTAATATATTAGCATGGATAGAGGATTGGCTAACTAACAGAAAACAGAGAGTCGGGATAAATGGTTCATTCTCTGGTTGGCAACCAGTAACTAGTGGGGTGCTGCAGGGATCAGTGCTGGGACCCCAACTATTTACAATCTATATAAACGACTTGGAAGAAGAGACTGAGTGTAACGTAGCCAAGTTTACTGATGATACAAAGATGGGAGGAAAAGCAATGTGTGAGGAGGACACAAAAAATCTGCTAGACAGGTTAAGTGAGTGGGCAAAAATTTGGCAGATGGAATATAATGTTGGAAAATGTGAGGTCATGCACTTTGGCAGAAAAAAAAATCAAAGAGCAAGTTATTATTTAAATGGAGAAAGATTGCAAAGTGCCGCAGTACAGAGGGACCTGGGGTTACTTGTGCATGAGACAGGACTGACATATGAAGAAAGACTGGATCGACTAGGCTTATATTCAATGGAATTTAGAAGACTGCGAGGGGATCTCATAGAAGCATATAAAATTCTGACGGGATTGAACAGGTTAGATGCAGGAAGAATGTTCCCGATGTTGGGGAAGTCCAGAACCAGGGGTCACAGTCTAAGGATAAGGGGTAAGCCATTTAGGACCGAGATGAAGAGAAACTTATTCACTCAGAGAGTTGTGAGCATGTGGAATTCTCTACCACAGAAAGTTGTTGAAGCCAGTTCATTAGATATATTCAAAAGGGAGTTAGATGTGGCCCTTACGGCTAAAGGGATCAAGGGATATGGAGAGAAAGCAGGAATGGGGTACTGAAGTGCATGATCAGCCATGATCATATTGAATGGTGATGCAGGCTCGAATGGCCTACTCCTGCACCTATTTTCTATGTTTCTAAAAGGATAGTATTCAGGTACAGCAAGTGTTCAGGAAGGCCAATGGTATCTTGGCCTTTATTGCAAAGGGGATAGAGTATAAAATCAGGGAAGTCTTGCTACAGCTATATAAGGTATTGGTGAGGCCACACCTGGAATACTGTGTGCAGTTTTGGTTTCCATATTTACGAAAGGATATACTTGCTTTGGAGGCAGTTCAGAGAAGGTTCACTCGGTTGATTCCGGGGATGAGGGGGTTGACTTATGAGGAAAGGTTGAGTAGGTTAGGCCCCTACTCATTGGAATTCAGAAGAATGAGAGGTGATCTTATCGAAATGTATAAGATTATGAGGGGGCTTGACAAGGTGGATGCACAGAGGATGTTTACACTGATGGGGGAGACTAGAACTAGAGGGCATGATCTTAGAACAAGGGGCCCCCCATTTAAAACAGAGATGAGGAAAAATGTCTTCTCTCTGAGGGCTGTAAATCTGTGGAATTCGCTGCCTCAAGAGCTGTGGAAGCTGGGACATTGAATAAATTTAAAACAGAAATATACAGTTTCTTAAACGATAAGGGGTTATGGGGAGCGGGCGGGGAAGTGGAGCTGAGTCTATGATCAGATCAGCCATGATCATATTAAATGGTGGAGCAGGCTCGAGGGGCCGTATGGCCTACTCCTGCTCCTATTTCTTATGTTCTTATTACCCTTTGCTTCCTGCCTCTGAGCCAATTTTGGATCCAACTTGCCACTTTGCCTTGGATCCCATGGATTTTTACTTTCATAACCAGTCTGCCGTGTTAAAGGAGTGTTCGGTGCCTGTGCGTGAGTTCTTTTAACGTGGGGTGGTCGTTGCACACTGGCTACCACATGAGCTTAGCTGAGCAAGGTCTTGGTCCAGTGGCAGAGAGGAGTCCAAGACGACTGGAGACCAGGCACACCTATATGGGCATAGTTGCCAACGGCAAGATGTTGGCCGCAAGCTTGGCGCCGTGTGGGACCTTACCAAAAGCCTTGCTAAAATCCATATACACTACATCAAATGCACTACCCTCATCAACCCTCCTTGTTACGTTTATGGTAGAGCTATCCAGTTAGTTACACTCCCCTGATCTTTCCCCATAGCTCTGCAAATATTGTGCCTTCAGTATTTACCCAATTCACGTTTGAAAGTTACTATTGAATCTGCTTCCACCGCCCTATCAGGCAGTGCATTCCAGATTGCAACAACTCGCTGCGTAAGGAACTGTTTCCTCATGTCGCCTCTGTTTCTTTTGCCAATCACCTTAAATCTGTCTCAGGTTACCAATCTTTCTGCCACTGGAAACAATTTCTCCTTATTTAGTCTATTAAAACTGTTCATAATTTTGAACACCTCTATGAAATCTCCTCTCAATCTTTTCTGCTCCAAGGAGAATAACCGCAGCTTCTCCAGTATTTTCACATAACTGAAGTCCCTTATCCTCAGTACATTCGAATAAATCTCTTCTGCACCCTCTCTAAGGTGTAGACATCCTTCTGAAAGTGTGATGCCCAGAATTGAACACTGTGTCAGCTGAGGCCTAACCAGTGTTTTATAAAGGTTTAGTATAACTAAACATCAAATGCTGATATTTCTGTGATGGGGTTTAGAAGGGTGAGGTTTATCCAGTCAGTTGGATGTGAGCTGAAACATGTGCACTTGGAGTGGAGAGCCAGGGACACGCTGTGTAACCGGGCACACACACTCTGCACAGCCCACACATCACTTGTTACCCACTTGGTGCAAAAGGAATTGCAATAATTCACTTGATCTGTCTGCAGCCTTTGACACAGTTGACCACTCCTTCCTCCTCCAACACCTCTCCAGCACCATCCAGCTGGGTGGGACTGCACTCGCCTGCTATATTCTTATCTATCTAATCGTAGCAGACCAGTTGAACAAATACTTTGGTTCTGTCTTCACGAAGGAAGACACAAATAACCTCCCGGATGTACTAGGGGACCGAGGGTCTAGTGAGAAGGAGGAACTGAAGTATATCCTTATTAGGCGGGAAATTGTGTTCGGGAAATTGATGGGATTGAAGGCCGATAAATCCCCGGGGCCTGATAGTCTGCATCCCAGAATACTTAAGGAAGTGGCCCGAAAAATAGTGGATGCATTGGTGATCATTTTCCAACAGTCTATCGACTCTGGATCAGTTCCTATGGACTGGAGGGTAGCTAATGTAACACCACTTTTTTAAAAAGGAGGGAGAGAGAAAACGGGTAATTATAGACCGGTTAGTCTGACATCAGTAGTGGGGAAAATGTTGGAATCAATTATTAAAGATGAAATAACAGCGCATTTGGAAAGTATTGACAGGATTGGTCCAAGTCAGCATGAATTTATGAAAGGGAAATCATGCTTGACAAATCTTCTGGAATTTTTTGAGGATGTAACTAGTAAAGTGGACAAGGGAGAACCAGTGGATGTGGTGTATTTGGACTTTCAAAAGGCCTTTGACTAGGTCCCACACAAGAGATTGGTGTGCAAAATTAAAGCGCATGGTATTGGGGGTAATGTACTGACGTGGATAGAGAACTGGTTGGCAGACAGGAAGCAGAGAGTCGGGATAAATGGGTCCTTTTCAGAATGACAGGCAGTGACTAGTGGAGTGCCACAAGGCTCAGTGCTGGGACCCCAGCTATTTACAATATACATTAGTGATTTAGATGAAGGAATTGAGTGTAATATCTCCAAGTTTGCAGATGACACTAAACTGGATGGCGTTGTGAGCTGTGAGGAGGACACTAAGAGGCTGCAGGGTGACTTGGACAGGTTAGGTGAGTGGGCAAATGCATGGCAGATGCAGTATAATGTGGATAAATGTGAGGTTATCCACTTTGGGAGCAAAAACATGAAGGCAAAATATTATCTGAATGGCGGCAGATTAGGAAAAGGGAAGGTGCAACGAGATCTGGGTGTCATGGTACATCAGTCATTGAAAGTTGGCATGTAGGTACAGTAGGCGGTGAAGAAGGCAAATGGTATGTTGGCCTTCATAGCTAGGGGTTTTGAGTACAGGAGCAGGGAGGTCTTACTGCAGTTGTACAGGGCCTTGGTGAGGCCTCACCTGGAATATTGTGTTCAGTTCTGGTCTCCTAATCTGAGGAAGAACGTTCTTGCTATTGAAGGAGTGCAGCGAAGGTTCACCAGACTGATTCCCGGGATGGCTGGTCTGACATGAGGAGAGACTGGAACGACTGGGCCTTTATTCACTGGAGTTTAGAAGGATGAGAGAGGATCTCATAGGAACATATCAAATTTTGAGGGAACTGGACAGGTTAGATGCAGGAAGAATGTTCCCAATGTTGGGGAAGTCCAAAACCCGGGGACACAGTCTAAGGATCAGGGGTAGGCCATTTAGGACTGAGATGAGGAGAAACTTCTTCATTCAGAGAGTTGTTAACCTGTGGAATTCCCTACCGCAGAGATTTGTTGATGCCAGTTCATTGGATATATTCAAGAGAGAGTTAGATGTGGACCTTACGGCTAAAGAGATCAAGGGGTATGGAGAGAAAGCAGGAAAGGGGTACTGGGGTGAAAGATCAGCCATGATCTTATTGAATGGTGGTGCAGGCTCGAAGGGCTGAATGGCCTACTCCTGCACCTATTTTCTATGTTTCTGTGTAGCCAGAAAATCACCTGCAATGGCTTCTCTTCCCACTCCCGCATCGTTACCTCTGGTATTCCCCAAGGATCTAGCCTTGGCCCTCTCCTATTTCTCATCTACATGTTGCCCCTTGGCGATATCATCCAAAAACACGGAGTCAGTTTCCACATGCACGCTGATGACACCCAGCTCTACCTCTCCACCACTTCTCTCGACACCTCCGTGTTTGTCTGACATCCAGTACTGGATGAGCAGAAATTTTCTCCACTTAAATGTTGGGAAGACCGAAGCCATTGTCTTTGGTCTCCGCCACAAACTGCGTTCCCTAGCCACCGACTCCATCCCTCCACCTAGCATCTGTCTGAGGCTGAACCAGACTGTCCGCAACCTCGGTGTCATATTTAACCCTGAAATCAGCTTCCAGCCACATATCCATGGCATGACTAAACCCGCCTTTGTAACATCACCCGTCTCCGTCCCTGCCTCAGCTCATCTGCTGTTGAAACCCTCATCCATGCCTTTGTTACCTCTATACTTGACTACTCCAACGCACTCCTGGCTGGCCTCCCACATTCTATTGTACGTAAACTATAGGTGATTCAAAACTCGGCAGCCCATGTCCTAACTCGCACCCATCACCCCTGTGCTTGTTGACCTACATTGGCTCCCGGTTAAGCAGCGCCTCAATTTCAAAATTTTCATCCTTGTTTACAAATTCATCCATGGCCTCATCCCTAGCTATCTCTGTAATCTCCTCCAGCCTCACAATTCCCCCCCGATATGTCTGTGCTCCTTTAATTCTGCCCTCTTGAGCATCTCTGATTACAATCGCTCAACCATTGGTGGCTGTGCCATCCGCTGCCTAGGCCCCAAGCTCTGGAACTACCTGCCTAAATTCGCTAACAGAAAACAGAGAGTCGGGATAAATGGGTAATTTTCCGGTTGGCAAACGGTGACTAGTGGAGTGCCGCAGGGATCGGTGCTGGGTCCTCAACTATTTACAATCTATATCAATGAGTTGGATGAAGTGACCGAGTGTAATGTAGCCAAGTTTGCTAATGATACAAAGATGGGTGGGAAAAAAAATTGTGAGGACACAAAAAATCTGCAGAGGGATATAGACAGGCTAAGTGAGTGGGCAAAAATTTGGCAGAAGGAATATAATGTGGGAAAATGTGAGGTTATCCACTTTGGCAGAAATAATAGAAAAGCAAATTATAATTTAAATAGAGAAAAATTGCAAAGTGTTGCAGTACAGAGGGACCTGGGGGTGCTGTGCATGAAACACAAAAAGTTAGTGTGCAGGTACAGCAAGTAATCAGGAAGGCAAATGGAATGTTGGCCTTTATTGCAAGGGGGATAGAGTATAAAAGCAGGGAAGTCCTGCTACAACTGTACAGGGTATTGGTGACACCACACTTGGAGTACTGTGTACAGTTTTGGTCTCCGAATTTTAGGAGGAATACACTTGCATTGGAGGCTGTTCAGAGAAGGTTCACTAAGTTGATTCCGGAGATGAGGGAGTTGACTTATGAAGATAGGTTGAGTAGGTTGGGCCTCTACACTTTGGAGTTCAGAAGAATGAGAGGTGAACTTATTGAAACATAAGATAATGAGGGGGCTCGATAAGGTGGATGCAGAGAAGATATTTCCACTCATAGAGGAAACTAAAACTAGGGGACATTGTCCCAGAATATTTAGAACAGAGATGAGGAGGAATTTTTTCTCTCAGAGGGTTGTAAATCTATGGCATTCTCTGCCCCAGAGAGCTGTGGGAGCTGGGTCATTGAATATATTTAAGGCGGAGATAGTCAGATTTTTGAGTGATAAGGGAGTAAAGGGTTATGAGGAGTGGGCAGGGAAGTGGAACTGAGTCCATGATCAGATCAGCCATGATCTTATTGAATGGCAGAGCAGGCTCGAGGGGCCATATGGCCGACTCCTGCTCCTATTTCTTATGTTCTTATGTATCCTACAGGGCTAAGGACCTAGAGCTGGAAAGTGGGATTAGGCTGGATAGCTCTTTGGCAGCCGGCATGGAAACGATGGGCCGAATGGCCTCCTTCGATGCTGTAAATTTCTATGATTCTATGATAATTCTATGAATTCTTAATCTCTGTTTTCTGTCGTGAACCCCAATCCTCAATCCATGCTCGTATATTACCCCCAATCCCATGAGCCCTAATTTTGTTTAATAACTTCTTGTGTGGCACCTTATCGAATGCCTTCTGAAAATTCAAATGCACCACATCCACTGGTTCCCCCTTACGTATTCTGCTAGTTATAACCTCAAAAAACAGATTAGTCAAACATGATTTCCCTTTCATAAATCTGTGTTGACTCTGCCCACTTGTATTATGATTTTCTAAGTGCCCTGTTACCACGGCTTTAATAATAGATTCTAGCATTTTCCCTACTACTGTCAGGCTAACTGGTCTGTAGTTCCCCGTTTTCTCTCTCCCTCCTTTCTTAAATAGCGGGATTACATTAGCTACCTTCCAATTTGTGGGAACCGTTCTGGAATCTATGGAATTTTGGAAGATGACAACCATTGCATCCACTATATCTATAGCCATCTCTTTCAAAATCCTAGGATGTAGGCCATTGGGTCCAGGGGATTTATTGGCTTTCAGTCCCATTAATGTCTCCAGTACGATTTTTTTAACTAATACAACGTAGTAATTTCTTTCAGTTCCTCATTCTCGCTAGATCCTTGGTCATCCACTATTTCCGGGAGATTTTTTGCGTCTTCTTCCATGAAGACAGACACAAAGTATTTGTTTAATTTCTCTGCCAGTTCCTTATACCCCATTATAATTTTTCCTGTCTCAGCCTGTAAGGGACCCACATTAACTCTCGCTAATCTTTTCCTTTTTACATTCCTATAGAAACTTTTACGATCTGTTTTTATGTCTCTCGCTAGTTTACTCTCATTCTGTTTTCGCTTTCTTTATCAATTTCTTGGTCCTCCTTTGCTGAATTCTAAAACCCTCCCGATCCTCAGGCTTACTGCTCTTTCTGGCAACATTATAAGCCTCGTCCTTTGATCTAATACTATCTTTAACTTCACTTGTTAGCCACAGTTGGAGCACTTTTCCTGTGGGGTCTTTGTGACTTAAAGGAATGTATGTTTATTGTAAATGATGTATTAATTCTTTAAATGCTAGTCATTGCTTGTCTACCATCATACCATTTAATATAGTTTCCCAATCTACCCAAAAGACCTGATAAGGTAGGTCGAGAAACAATTTGCTCTGGTGAGCAGTCAAGAATAAGCTTAAAATGAGAGCTCGGCTGTTCAGTGGCGATGACAGGACGCACAGGCAGTGGAAATCTGGAACTCTCTCCCCCAAAAACTGTCAAGACTGAGGATCAACTGAAAATATCAAAACTGAGTGTGCTAAAATGTTGTTAGGCAAGCGTATTAAGGATTACGGAACCAAGTCGGGTAGATGGAGTTAAGATACAGATTAGCCATGATCTAGCTGAATAGCAGAACAGGATCAAGGGACTGAATGGTCTACTCCTGTTCCTATGTTCCTGCTTACAGTGCTGACTTATGTAAACAGCTTTTACAGGTTATGAGAGGGGGAGGATATGAAGACAGCATTAAACCTGGGCCACACCTATTCTGATGATTTAGTCGCACAGGGTGGTGCCTTTACCGACTGACCCTGCTGGGTGTGAGGCATCCGGGAAGGACAGTGGAATAGCCTGTTGACACTCACTGTCGAGGTTCACACATGTAGATTGGGCACATGGGTCACATATTGGGAGAAACTGGTGAGTGTAGAACTAAACCCAGCCAGAGTCAGCACCTTCAGGGGAGGGAGAGGGAGGGGAACCGGTGAGTGTAGAACTGAACCCAGCCAGAGTCAGCACCTTCAGGGGAGGGAGAGGGAGGGGAACCAGTGAGTGTAGAACTGAACCCAGCCAGAGTGAGCACCTTCAGGGGAGGGAGAGGGAGGGGAACCAGTGAGTGTAGAACTGAACCCAGCCAGAGTCAGCACCTTCAGGGGGGAGAGAAGTGAGGAGGGTAGAGTAGTAGGAATTTGCGCAATGTTCTTTGCTCCTTCCCTGGATCCTGAAACTACTGACCTCAGCCTTCTGTCCACAGCCTCTAAAACTGAAGCTTGGTGTCCCTCAGTCCTGACTCCATGATTCACCTCCCCTTCTCCCCCTGGGTTGTGTTCCACACTCTGGGCCCTGGCCCTTCCCCGGGGATTCTCAGTAGGAACAGGGGGGATGTATTTGGAGACAGGGGGGGGCCAAAATTCAGCCTCTCAAAAAAGGCCACTTACCACCATAAAGCGGCGGCCAGGCAGCAGAGTCGAGCGGCTGGCGACTTCCGGTCCAGTGGCTGCTACGATCGAAATTCACCTCGGGGATTTTCTGCCAGTCCCCACTTCCGCGCCCCCTGCTGCCGACCATATAAGGGCATCATCAAAGGGCGCACCGCTGATCTCCTGCACCCCCATCACACACACCTCCTGCCAAATTCAGGTCGAAAAATCATCAATCTGCCGGGCCGTGCCCCCGACAGCTTTTTCTGTTGGTGCATCTTGTTTTTTGTGTGTGGGCTGGGGCTGCGCGGCGGCCATTAAAGTTGAGGGCACACTGCCGCGGCCGCCATGTTTTTCTTGCGGGCCGACTTTCCGATCGGCCGGACAATTTGGGTGCCAGACCGCTGGCCAGGCCGAAACCCTCCCTAGTGGACAGTGGACAGAAGTTTCAGAATGCCAATGGCTCCCCCCTTTAAGTGAAGGCGAGAGCGTGGTGATGCACACGCGTCGTGACATCATCGCCGCTACTGACTGACAGCGGCAGAGACTCGGTCTCGCCTCCACTTCCCCCCCCCCCCCCCCAGTACTTACCCCGCCCCACTCCCCCCCCCCCAGTACTTACCCCGCCCCACTCCCCCCCCCCAGTACTTACCCCGCTCCACTTCCCCCCTCCCCCAGTACTTACCCCGCCCCACTCCCCCCCCCCCAGTACTTACCCCGCCCCACTCCCCCCCCAGTACTTACCCCGCCCCACTTCCCCCCTCCCCCAGTACTTACCCCGCCCCACTCCCCCCCCAGTACTTACCCCGCCCCACTCCCCCCCCAGTACTTACCCCGCCCCACTCCCCCCCCAGTACTTACCCCGCCCCACTCCCCCCCAGTACTTACCCCGCCCCACTTCCCCCCAGTACTTACCCCGCCTCACTTCCCCCCCCAGTACTTACCCCGCCCTACTTCCCCCCAGTACTTCCCCCCCAGTACTTCCCCTGCCTCACTTCCCCCCCCCAGTACTTACCCCGCCCCACTTTCCCCCAGTACTTACCCCGCCTCACTTCCCCCCCCCCCAGTACTTACCCCGCCCCACTTCCCCCCAGTACTTCCCCCCCAGTACTTACCCTGCCTCACTTCCCCACCCCTGCAATACTTACCCCGCCCCACTTCCCCCCAGTACTTACCCCGCCCCACTCCCCCCCCAGTACTTACCCCGCCCCACTTTCCCCCCAGTACTTACCCCGCCCCACTCCCCCCCCAGTACTTACCCCGCCCCACTTTCCCCCCAGTACTTACCCCGCCCCACTCCCCCCCCCAGTACTTACCCCGCCCCACTCCCCCCCCCAGTACTTACCCCGCCCCACTTCCCCCCCTGCAATACTTACCCCGCTCCACTTCCCCCCCCAGTACTTACCCCGCCCCACTTCCCCCCCAGTACTTACCCCGCCCCACTTCCCCCCCAGTACTTACCCCGCCCCACTTCCCCCCCCTGCAATACTTACCCCGCTCCACTTCCCCCCCTGCAATACTTACCCCGCCCCACTTTCCCCCCAGTACTTACCCCGCCCCACTCCCCCCCCAGTACTTACCCCGCCCCACTCCCCCCCCCAGTACTTACCCCGCCCCACTTCCCCCCTGCAATACTTACCCCGCCCCACTTCCCCCCCAGTACTTACCCCGCCCCACTTCCCCCCCCAGTACTTACCCCGCCCCACTTCCCCCCCCAGTACTTACCCCGCCCCACTTCCCCCCCAGTACTTACCCCGCCCCACTTCACACCCCCCGCAATACTTACCCTGCCCCACTTCTCCCCCCCCCCCCGCAATACACTTCCCCCCCCCTGCAATACTTACCCTGCCCCACTTCTCCCCCCCCCCCGCAATACACTTCCCCCCCCCTGCAATACTTACCCTGCCCCACTTCTCCCCCCCCCCCCGCAATACACTTCCCCCCCCCTGCAATACTTACCCCGCCCCACTTCCGCCCCCATTATGACCGGCTTCCAGTCCGCCCCAAAAAATTGCCAAAGAGCTGAAAATCGATCAAGAGTCGGCCTCGTCTGACGTAGTGCTACAAACACTTTGAAAACGGTAGGTGCACCAGGTTTCCGGCGGGGGTGAATTTCTACCCCAGGATGTCCCCCTCTGGGTCCTGGCCCTTCCCCACGGATTCTCAGTCTAAACAGGGGGATGTGTTTTGAGACAGGATGTCCCAGCTCTCCTCCTTAAAGGGACAAGGAGAGGACCAGCTGGGCAGAATGAATCGTAGACATTTACAGCACGGAAGGAGGCCATTTCGGCCATCGTATCCGTGCCGGCCAACAAGCCTAATCCCACTTTCCAGCTCTAGGTCCGTAGCCCTGTCAGTTTCGGTACTTCAGGTGCACATCCAAGTACTTTTTAAATGTGGTAAGGGTTTCTGCCTCTAACACCCTTTCAGGCAGCCCCCTCAAATCCTCTCTAAACCTTCTACCTGGTTGTTGACCCCTCTGCTAAGGGAAATAGGCCCTTTCTGTCCATTATATATAGGCCCCTCATAATTTTATATATCTCAATGAAGTCTCCCCTCAACCTCCTTTGTGCCAAGGAAAACAAACCCAGCCTATCCTATCTGTCCTCATAACAAAGATTCTCCACTCCTGGTAACATCCTAGTAAATTTCCTCTGTACCCTCTCTAGTGCAATCACTTCTTTCCTGTGATGCGGTGACCAGAGCTGCACACAGTACTCTAGTTGTGGCCTAATTAGTGTTTTATACAGTTTAAGCATAACCTCCCCACTCTTGTATTCTATGTCTTGGGAATAAAGCAAGCATTCCGTATGCCTTCTTAACCACCTTATTTACCTGGCCTGTGACCTTCAGGGATCTGTGGCCATGCACTCCAAGGTCCCTTTGTTCCTCTACACTTCTCAGTGTCCTACCATTTAATGTGTATTCCCTTTCCTTGTTAGCCCTCCCAAAATGCATTACCTCACACTTCTCTGGATTAAATTCCATTTGCCATTGTTCTGCCCACCTGGCCAGTTCATTGATATCTTCCTGCAGTCGATAGCTTTATTCTTCATTATCAACCACACAGTCGATTTTAGTATCTGCAAACTTCTTAATTACACCCCCTACATTCAACTCTAAATCATTGATATATACCACAAATAGCAAGGGACCTAGTACGAAGCCCTGCGGAACCCCACTGGAAACAGCCTTCACAAAAGCACCATTTGCTTCCTGCTTTTGAGCCAATTTTGGATCCAACTTGCCACTTTGACCTGGATCCCATGGGCTTTTACTTTCGTGACCAGTCTGCCATGTGGGACCTTATCAAAAGTCTTGCTGAGATCCATATACACTACATCAAATGCACAACCTTCATCGAGCCTCTTTGGTACCTCCTCAAAAAATTCAATCAAGTTAGTCAGACGTTTTATTTTGAACGGGTTTATTTTAATGAGTCTCCATTTCTCCTCAATTTATGGATGCTTCTTGATCAGTCCCCATTTCTCCTCCATTTACAGACGCTCCCTGACCAGTCCCCATTTCTCCTCCATTTACAGACGCTCCCTGACCAGTCCCCATTTCTCCTCCATTTACAGACGCTCCCTGACCAGTCCCCATTTCTCCTCCATTTAAAGACGCTCCCTGACTGACGGGGATTTGCCGGCACTGTCGGGTTGTCCCAGAGTTTGTGTCTTAACCTGGCGCCAGTTGTGGGGAGGTGGATAATGCGGAGTTTGCTGTCGGGCCCGCGTCCCATAGAAATATAGAAATTTACAGCGCAGAAGGAGGCCATTTCGGCCCATCGTGTCCGCGCCGCGATTTATTAACCCGCTGCCTCATCCATCGCCCGCACGACCAACCGCGCATGCTCAGCTCACACTGCCCGGTGATTGACGGCAGCTCCGGACCAATAGGAAGCGTGCGGTCCGGAGCTGGAGGACCAAGCAGGCGGTTGGTCCTCCAACCAATCGAAGTGTGAGAGGGGCGGGGCTTGTAGCACTCAGTGGGCGAGGCTGAACCCGGATCTCCCTCATTGGCTGAAGCTCTGGACCATTGTTGAAACTGATTTCTCGAACACTCCAGGAGGGAACTGGACCCAAACAATGCAGCATCTGGGAATGGAATGGATTCAATCAGGACACACCACGGGCAGTATTTCAGCAAATAACACAGTGTAGTGAGAAAGGAAATGCAGTGCATATTGTGTAGGTGGATTGTCTGAAGGTGTTTGATAAGGTGCCGGACCGGAGGCTTGTTGATCAAATTAATGCTCATGGTATTAAAGGGAGTGGGGCAGAGTAGAGAGGAAGTTGGGTAAAGGGCAGAAAACAGAGAGTAGTGGTTCATCGAGGATCTTCACTCTGGAGGGATGTAAACAGTGCTTTGCCCCCGGGTCAGTGTTGGGAGAAATGATCGGGGCCTGGTTGTCTGGGGCAGTATATTTCAGGCCCTGATGAATTGAGTAACTCTGTCAGATCTTGATGTGATGTAGGGTTTGAGAATCCCATCCGTACATACACCCTTCCAACACCCTGCAAAAGGAATTTAGAAAAGTCATCAGTGTCACTGGAAATTTAGAACAGTCAATTCTAATTTCGATAGAACATTCTTCCCTCTCTTTCTCCAAAGCTGTAAATCCCTGTCCCACACACTCCCTCCACCCTGTGTCTCCAACTATATTTCCTCTACTCCCAGTTTTCTTCCTCCCCTGAAGGTGGTGACTCTGGCTGGGTTCAGTTCTACACTTACTGTTTCCCCTCCCTCTCCTCCCCTGAAGGTGCTAAATCTGGCTGTGTTCAGTTCTACACGCACTGGTTCCGCTCCCTCTCCCTCGCCCTCCCCCGAAGGTGCTGACTCTGGCTGTGTTCAGTTCCACACTCACTGGTTCCCCTCCCTCTCCTTCCTAGAAGGTGCTGACTCTGGCTGGGTTCAGTTGTACACTCACTGGTTCCCCTCCCTCTCCTCCCCTTAAAGTGCTGACTCTGGCTGGGTTCAGTTCTACACGCACTGGTTCCGCTCCCTCTCCCTCGCCCTCCCCCGAAGGTGCTGACTCTGGCTGTGTTCAGTTCCACACTCACTGATTCCCCTCCCTCTCCTTCCTAGTCAGAGTAGGAATCGCAGGATAGCGCAGATGAATATGTGGCTTGAGCAGTGGTGCAGCAGGGAGGGATTCAAATTCCTGGGGCATTAGAACCGGTTCTGGGGGAGGTGGAACCAGTACAAACCGGACGGTCTACACCTGGGCAGGACCGGAACCAATGTCCTCGGGGGAGTGTTTGCTAGTGCTGTTGGGGAGGAGTTAAACTAATATGGCAGGGGGATGGAAACCAATGCAGGGAGACAGGGGGAAACAAAATGGAGACAGAAGCAAAGGACAGAAAGTAGATCAGTAAAAGTGGAGGGCAGAGAAACCCAAGGCAAAAAACAAAAAGGGCCAATGTACAGCAAAATTCTAAAGGGTCAAAGTGTAATAAAAAGGCAAGCCTGAAAGCTCGGTGCCTCAATGCGAGGAGTATTCAGAACCCAGGAGAGGGCTCTGAGCTAGTTAGAGTGGGTGAAAGCGCAGATGAACAGGACCCCAAGAAAGAATGCAAAAGGCAGGAGGCAACAGAGCAGAGTAGCACTCGGGTAAGGGTAAACCACAAGGTGATAGGAAGGGACAATATGTATGAAGATAAAGGGGCTGCAGGAGAGGTCAAAACTAAAAATCATGGTTTCAAAGCTAGTATTAAAACACTCTACCTAAACGCACGCAGCATTCTAAATAAAGTAAATGAGTTGACGGCACAAATCATTACAAATGGGTATGATTTGGTGGCTATTACAGAAACGTGGTTGCAGGGTGGCCAAGACTGGGAATTAAACATACAGGGGTATCTGACAATTCGGAAGGATAGACAAGAAGGGAAATGAGGTGGGGTAGCTCTGTTAATAAAGGATGATATCAGGGCAGTTGTGAGAGATGATATTGGCTCTAATGAACAAAATGTTGAATCATTGTGGGTGGAGATTAGAGATAGTAAGGGGAAAAAGTCACTGGTGGGCATAGTTTATAGGCCCCCAAATAATAACTTCACGGTGGGGCGGACAATAATTAAGGGAATAATAGAGGCATGTGAAAAAGGAATGGCAGTAATCATGGGGGATTTTAACCGACATATCGATTGGTCAAATCAAATCGCACAGGGTAGCCTGGAGGAGGAATTCATAGAATGCATATGGGATTGTTTCTTAGAACAGTATGTTACAGAACCTACAAGGGAGCAAGCTATCTTAGATCTGGTCCTGTGTAATGAGACAGGAATAATAAACGATTTCCTAGTAAAAGATCCTCTCGGAATGAGTGATCACAGTATGGTTGAATTTGTAATACAGATTGAGGGTAAGGAAGTAGTGTCTCAAACGAGCATACTATGCTTAAACAAAGGGGACAACAGTGGGATGAGGGCAGAGTTAGCTAAAGTAGACTGGGATCACAGACTAAACGGTGGCACAATTGAGGAAGAGTGGAGGACTTTTAAGGAGCTCTTTCATAGTGCGCAACAAAAATATATTCCAGTGAAAAAGAAGGGCGGTAAGAGAAGGGATAACCAGCCGTGGATAACCAAGGAAATAAAAGAGAGTATCAAATTAAAAACCAATGTGTATAAGGTGACCAAGGTTAGTGGGAAAATAGAAGATTGGGAAAATTTTAAACGACAGCAAAGTATGATTAAGAAAGCAATAAAGAAAGGAAAGATAGATTATGAAAGTAAACTTGCGCAAAACATAAAAACAGATAGTAAAAGCTTTTACTGATATATAAAAAGGAAAAGAGTGACTAAAGTAAATGTTGGTGCTTTAGAAGATGAGAAGGGGGATTTAGTAATGGGAAATGTGGAAATGGCTGAGACCTTAAACAATTATTTTGCTTCGGTCTTCACAGTGGAAGACACAAAAACCATGCCAAAAATTGCTGGTCACGGGAATGTGGGAAGGGAGGACCTTGAGACAATCACTATCACTAGGGAGGTAGTGCTGGACAGGCTAATGGGACTCAAGGTAGACAAGTCCCCTGGTCCTGATGAAATGCATCCCAGGGTATTAAAAGAGATGGCGGAAGTTATAGCAGATGCATTGGTTATAATCTACCAAAATTCTCTGGACTCTGGGGAGGTACCAGTGAATTGGAAAGCAACTAATGTAACGCCTCTGTTTAAAAAAGGGGGCAGACAAAAGGCAGGTAACTATAGGCCGGTTAGTTTAACATCTGTAGTGGGTAAAATGCTTGAAGCTATCATTAAGGAAGAAATAGCGGGACATCTAGATAGGAATAGTGCAATCAAGCAGACGCAACATGGATTCATGAAGGGGAAATCATGTTTAACTAATTTACTGGAATTCTTTGAAGATATAACGAGCATGGTGGATAGAGGTGTACCGATGGATGTGGTGTATTTAGATTTCCAAAAGGCATTCGATCAGGTGCCACACAAAAGGTTACTGCAGAAGATAAAGGTACGCGGAGTCAGCGGAAATGTATTAGCATGGATAGAGAATTGGCTAGCTAACAGAAAGCAGAGAGTTGGGATAAATGGGTCCTTTTCAGGTTGGAAATCGGTGGTTAGTGGTGTGCCACAGGGATCGGTGCTGGGACCACAACTGTTTACAATATACATAGATGCCCTGGAGGAGGGGACAGAATAGTGTAACAAAATTTGCAGATGACACAAAGATTAGTGGGAAAGCGGGTTGTGTAGAGGACACAGAGAGGCTGCAAAGAGATTTAGATAGGTTAAGCGAATGGGCTAAGGTTTGGCAGATGGAATACAAGGTCATCCACCTTGGAAAAAAAACAGTAAAAGGGAATATTATTTGAATGGGGAGAAATTACAACATGCTGCGGTGCAGAGGGACCTGGGGGTCCTTGTGCATGAATCCCAAAAAGTTAGTTTGCAGGTGCAGCAGGTAATCAGGAAGGCGAATGGAATGTTGGCCTTCATTGCGAGAGGGATGGAGTACAAAAGCAGGGAGGTCCTTCTGCAACTGTACAGGGTATTGGTGAGGCCGCACCTGGAGTACTGCGTGCAGTTTTGCTCACCTTACTTAAGGAAGGATATACTAGCTTTGGAGGGGGTACAGAGACGATTCACTCGGCTGATTCCGGAGATGAGGGGGTTACCTTATGATGATAAATTGAGTAGACTGGGTCTTGACTCGTTGGAGTTCAGAAGGATGAGGGGTGATCTTATAGAAACATTTAAAATAATGAAAGGGATAGACAAGATAGAGGCAGAGAGGTTGTTTCCACGAGTCAGGGAGACTAGAACTAGGGGGCACAGCCTTAAAATACGGGGGAGCCAATTTAAAACCGAGTTGAGAAGGAATTTCTTCTCCCAGAGGGTTGTGAATCTGTGGAATTCTCTGCCCAAGGAAGCAGTTGAGGCTAGCTCATTGAATGTATTCAAATCACAGATAGATAAATTTTTAACCAATAAGGTAATTAAGGGTTACGAGGAGCGGGCGGGTAAGTGGAGCTGAGTCCACGGCCAGATCAGCCATGATCTTGTTGAATGGCGGAGCAGGCTCGAGGGGCTAGATGGCCTACTCCTGTTCCTAATTCTTATGTTCTTATGTTTTTATGTAGAAGGTGCTGACTCTGGCTGGGTTCAGTTCTACACTCACTGGTTCCTCTCCCTCCTTCCCCTGAAGCTGCTGACTCGAGCTGGGTTCAGTTGTACACTCACTGGTTCCCCTTCCTCTCCTCCCCTGAAGGTGCTGACTCTAGTTGGGTTCATTCTACACTCACTGGTTCCCCTCCCTGAAGGTGCTGACTCTGACTGGGTTCAGTTGTACACTCACTGGTTCCCCTGCCTTTCCTTCCCAGAATGTGCTGACTCTGGCTGGGTTCAGTTCTACAATCACTGATTCCCCTCCCCCATCCTACCCTGAAGGTGCTGACTCTGGCTGGGTTCAGTTCTTCACTCACTGTATCCTCTCCCTCTCCTCCCTGAAGGCGCTGCCTCTGGCTGGATACAGGTCTGCACTCACTGGTGCCCCTTCCCTGAAGGTGCTGACTCTGGCTGGGTGCAGTTCTACACTCACTGGTCCCCCAGCTTTGCCTCTCATCCCCTGAAGGTGCTGACTCTGCTGGGTTCGTTTCAACACTCAGTGGTTACCCTCCCTCTCCCTCACCTGAAGGTGCTGACTCTGACTGGGTTCAGTTGTACAGTCACTGGTTCCCCTCCCTCTCCTCCCCTGAAGATGCTGACTGTGGCTGGGTTCAGTTCCACACTCACTGGTCCCGTTGCTTCTCGTCCCCAGAATGTGCTGACTGTGGCTGGGTTCAGGTCTACACTCACCAGTTCCCCTCCCTTGAAGGTGCTGACTCTGACTGGGTTCATTTGTACACACACTGCTTCCCCTTCCTCTCCTCCCCTGAAGGTGCTGACTCTGACTGGGTTCAGTTGTGCACTCACTGGTTCCCCTCCCTCTCCCTAACCTGAAAGTGCTGACTCTGGGTTCAGTTCTACACTCACTGGTTCCTTTCACTCTCCTCCCCTGAAGGTGCTGACTCTGGCTGGGTTCAGTTCTACAATCACTGATTCCCCTCCCCCATCCTACCCTGAAGGTGCTGACTCTGGCTGGGTTCAGTTCTACACTCACTGTTTCCTCTCCCTCTCCTCCCTGAAGGCACTGCCTCTGGCTGGATACAGGTCTGCACTCACTGGAGCCCCTTCCCTGAAGGTGCTGACTCTGGCTGGATACAGGTCTGCACTCACTGGTGCCCCTTCCCTGAAGATGCTGACTCTGGCTGGGTGCAGTTCTACACTCACTGGTCCCTCTGCTTTGCCTCTCATCCCCTGAAGGTGCTGACTCTGCTGGGTTCGTTTCAACACTCAGTGGTTACCCTCCCTCTCCCTCAACTGAAGGTGCTGACTCTGACTGGGTTCAGCTGTACAGTCACTGGTTCCCCTCCCTCTCCCTCCCCTGAAAGTGCTGACTCTGACTGGGTTCAGTTGTACACTCACTGGTTCCTCTCCCTCTCCCTAACCTGAAAGTGCTGACTCTGGGTTCAGTTCTACACTCACTGGTTCCTTTCACTCTCCTCCCCTGAAGGTGCTGACTCTGGCTGGGTTCACTTCTACACTCACTGGTTCCCCTCCCTCTCCCTCCCCTGAAGGTGCTGACTCTGGCTTGGTTCAGTTCCACACTCACTGGTCCCCTTGCCTCTCGTCCCCTGAAGGTGCTGACTCTGGCTGGGTTCAGTTCTACACTCACTGGTCCCGTTGCTTCTCGTCCCCAGAATGTGCTGACTGTGGCTGGGTTCAGGTCTACACTCACCAGTTCCCCTCCCTTGAAGGTGCTGACTCTGACTGGGTTCATTTGTACACACACTGGTTCCCCTCCCTCTCCTCCCCTGAAGGTGCTGACTCTAGCTGCGTTCAGTTCTACACTCACTCGTTCCCCTCCCTCCCCCTCCCCTGAAGGTGCTGACTCTGGCTTGCTTCAGTTCTACACTCTATGGTCCCACTCCCTCTCCCTCCCCTGAAGGTGCTGACTCTAGCTGCGTTCAGTTCTACACTCACTGGTTCCCCTCCCTCTCCCTCCCCTGCAGATGCTGAGTCTGGCTGGGTTCAGTTCTACACTCACTGGTTCCCTTTCCCTGAAGGTGCTGACTCTTGACTGGGTTCAGTTGGATACTCACTCATTCCCCTTCGTTGCCCTCCCCTGAAGATGCTGACACTGGCTCGGGTCAGGTCTACACTCACTGCTTCCCCTACCCCTCCTTCCCAGAATGTGCTGACTCTGACTGGGTTCAGTTGTACACTCACTTATTGCCCTCCCACTCTATCCCCTGAAGGTGCTGACTCTGGCTGGGTTAATTTCAACACTCACTGGTTCCCCTCCCTCTCCCTCCCCTGAAGGTGCTGACTCTAGCTGGGTTAATTTCAACACTCACTGGTTCCCCTCCCTCTCCCTCCCCTGAAGATGCTAACTCTGACTGGGTTCAGTTCTACACTCACTAGTCCCCTTCCCTCTCCCTCCCCTGAAGGTGCTGACTCTGGCTGGGTTCAGTTCTACAATCACTGATTCCCCTTCCCCATCCTACCCTGAACGTGCTGACTCTGGCTGGGTTCAGTTCTACACTCACTGGTTCCCCTCCCTCTCCCTCCCCTGAAGGTGCTGATTCTGGCTGAGTTCAGTTCTACACTCACTGGTTCCCCTCCCTCTCCCTCCCCTGAAGGTGCTGACTCTGGCTGAGTTCAGTTCTACACTCACTGGTTCCCCTCCCTCTCCCTCCCCTGAAGGTGCTGATTCTGGCTGAGTTCAGTTCTACACTCACTGGTTCCCCTCCCTCTCCCTCCCCTGAAGGTGCTGACTCTGGCTGAGTTCAGTTCTACACTCACTGGTTCCCCTCCCTCTCCCTCCCCTGAAGGTGCTGACTCTGGCTGGGTTCAGTTCCACACTCACTGGTCCCCTTGCCTCTCGTCCCCTGAAGGTGCTGACTCTGGCTGGGTTCAGTTCTACACTCACTGGTTCCCCTCCCTCTCCCTCCCCTGAAGGTGCTGACTCTGGCTGGGTTCAGTTCTACACTCACTGGACCCCTTGCTTCTCGTCCACAGAATGTGCTGACTCTGGCTCGGTTCAGGTCTACACTCACCAGTTCCCCTCCTTTGAAGGTGCTGACTCTGGCTGGGTTTAGTTCCACACTCACTGGTTCCCCTTCCTCTCCCTCACCTGAAGGTGCTGACTCTGGCTGGATATAGGTCTGCACTCACTGGTGCCCCTTCCCTGAAGGTGCTGACTCTGGCTGGGTTCAGTTCTACACTCACTGGTGCCTCTCCCTCTAACTCCCATGAAGGTGCTGACTCTGGCTGGGTTGATTTCAACACTCGCTGGTTCCCCTCCATCTCCTCCCCTGAAGGTGCTGATTCTGGCTGGGTTCAGTTCTACACTCACTGGTTCCCCTCCCTCTCCTGAAGGTGCTGACTTTGGCTGGGTTCAGTTGTACACTCACTTATTGCCCTCCCACTCTCTCCCCTGAAGGTGCTGACTCTGGCTGGGTTCAGTTCTACACTCACTGGTTCCCCTCCCTCTCCCTCACCTGTAGGTGCTGACTCTGGCTGGGTTCGGTTCTATACTCACTTGTTCCCCTCCCTCTCCCTCCCCTGAAGGTGCTGACTCTGGCTGGGTTCAGTTCCACACTCACTGGTCCCCTTGCCTCTCGTCCCCTGAAGGTGCTGACTCTGGCTGGGCTCAGTTCTACACTCACTGGTCCCCTTGCTTCTCGTCCCCAGAATGTGCTGACGCTGGCTCGGTTCAGGTCTACACTCACCAGTTCCCCTCCCTTGAACGTGCTGACTCTGGCTGCGTTTAGTTCTACACTCACTGGTTCCCCTTCCTCTCCCTCACCTGAAGGTGCTGACTCTGCTGGATACAGGTCTGCACTCACTGGTGCCCCTTCCCTGAAGGCGCTGCCTCTGGCTGGATACAGGTCTGCACTCACTGGTGCCCCTTCCCTGAAGGTGCTGACTCTGGCTGGGTTCTGTTGTACACTCACTGGTTCCCCTCCCTCTCCCTCACCTGAAGGTGCGGACTCTGGCTGGGTTCAGTTCTGCACCCTATCCTCCCCTGAAGGTGCTGACTCTGGCTGGGTTCAGTTCTACACTCACTGGTTCCGCTCCCTCTCCCTCCCCTGACGGTGCTTACACTGGCTGGGTGCAGTTCTACACTCACTGGTCCCCCTGCCTTGCCTCTCATCCCCTGAAGGTGCTGACTCTGGCTGGGTTCATTTCTATACTCACTGGTTCCCCTCCCTCTCCCTCAACTGAAGGTGCTGACTCTGGCTGGGTTCATTTCTACACTCACTGGTTCCCCTCCCTCTCCCTCAACTGAAGGTGCTGACTCTGACTGGCTTCAGTTGTACACTCACTGGTTCCCCTCCCTCTCCTCCCCTGAAGGTGCTGACTCTGACTGAGTTCAGTTGTACACTCACTGGTTCCCCTCCCTCTCCCTAACCTGAAGGTGCTGACTCTGGGTTCAGTTCCACACTCACTGGTTCCTTTCACTCTCCTCCCCTGAAGGTGCTGACTCTGGCTGGGTTCAGTTCTACACTCACTCGTTCCCCTCCCTCCCCCTCCCATGAAGGTGCTGACTCTGGCTTGGTTCAGTTCTACACTCTATGGTCCCACTCCCTCTCCCTCCCCTGAAGGTGCTGACTCCAGCTGCGTTCAGTTCTACACTCACTGGTTCCCCTCCCTCTCCCTCCCCTGCAGATGCTGAGTCTGGCTGGGTTCAGTTCTACACTCACTGGTTCCCTTTCCCTGAAGGTGCTGACTCTGACTGGGTTCAGTTGGACACTCACTCATTCCCCTTCGTTGCCCTCCCCTGAAGATGCTGACACTGGCTCGGGTCAGGTCTACACTCACTGCTTCCCCTGCCCCTCCTTCCCAGAATGTGCTGACTCTGACTGGGTTCAGTTGTACACTCACTTATTGCCCTCCCACTCTCTCCCCTGAAGGTGCTGACTCTGAATGGATTCAGTTCAACACTCACTGGTTTCCCTTCCCTCTCCCTCCCCTGAAGGTGCTGACTCTGGCTGGGTTCAGTTCCACACTCACTGGTTCCCCTCTCTCTCTCCTCTCCTGAAGGTGCTGACTCTGGCTGGGCTCAGTTCCACACTCACTGGTTCCCCTTCCTCTCCCTCCCCTGAAGGTGCTGACTCTGGCTGGATTCAGTTCTACACTTGCCAGTTTTTCTCCAGTATGTGACCCATGTGCCCAATTACTTGTTCAGCAAAATTACTGAAACGAATACCGTTTGTGCTTTAAACAAAGCAAGCTTTTATTTAAAAAGCAAATCCCGATCGGGGACCTTATCAGACAGAAGGAATGCAACTCTGATAGAACGCAATCACTTTCTACGGACAAAGTGACTTAACATTGTAAAGGGACGACGTTATACATTTTCGGCAAAAGATAACAAGATCGGGCTAGAGTGACATCCTAGTTCAGCCTATTCCTTTAGATCCCTCTTTCCCTTTGTCCACTCATAAGCCGACCTAAGTATGGTCTGATTTTAAACAAAGACCTTCTGTTAATGTTTCAGGTTAATAACATGATTTAATAAGACCTTGAGGTTTTTCTGCAAGCTGTGGGTTTTGTTTCAATATGTGTTAGTGTTGTAACATTTCGCAGTCTCGAGTCTGAGATGTCATGGCTATTCCTCCATGAATTCTTTGTTAGCTTATACTGTCCCTATACAATTCCCACGTTCTCAACTTCAATGTCTCTATACATTTTTAAACATTCACATTCCCCCCTTTTATCATTCCATGATAATCCTGGTGACTATTCCAGGAGTATCGCATTCAGCCATTCGCACTCTCTTTCCAGATCCATATTGTTGTTATTGTCGAGTAGTTCTTTAGTTCGTTGGATCATAACTCGGGAGCCCTTGACCACAAGAGGGTTTGCTAACCTTGCCATCATTACTTTACAACAAAGGTTAAGGCTACCAACAATTAGATAGGATCTCCAAGATCCACCTGATAGCCAATCAAACCAGCTAGATCCTTCTGCTGGTGTGGATAACTTCTTCACCTCCCTTCTTATGTGATCAGTGAGATTGGTTATGTTTTCTGAACTATCATTGTGGAAGAAAATGATCTATGTCCTATCATAAAGGAAAGGGTTAAGTTCACTTTTTGCTGAGTTTGTAGAATTAGTGAAGCTAGAATGGGAAACCCGGAAGAATGGGAAACGGCTCTAGTCGAGCAGGGCGCTCGCGCCCAGCTCCTAGTAAAGGAAAGAAAGACGACCTCTCGACTGAAAGAATGAAAGTACATCCTAAGACTGAGAAAAGAATCCGTAAGGTAGCAAAGCAACGAGAGAAGGTAGGAGATCCCATTGTGCCGCCCGGCTCGCTGGCGGACACTGTAATTAAAGAAACAGGAGACGACAGATACACGGTAACGTTTAGTAGCGATTTGTACGGTTGGTCTGATGGGGATTGGCCATATGGAGGATCAAAAGAAAAGGAGAAGGGAGAAAGCGAGACACCACCCTCCTATAGCCCCCCAAACCTCCCCATTCCCTCAGCACGAGCCATGGGACTCTACCCTCGAATAGAGCCCCCAAAACAAGATAGTTGGCAGGAAATGAAGATAAAAAGGGACTGGCCCAGAGGCTGGCCGCCCTACGGGAAGAACCCCCCGAGGATAATCAGAATGAGGGATCGGAGGCCCTGGCCACCCAAATGAATCAGGAGCCTGAGGGACCCGGACCAAGTAAAGGGAAAGGCCAGGGGCAAGCCGGACCCAAGCCGGGCCCAAAAGGAAAGAATGTACACAATACCAGGTCCCAGGGGAGAGCGACGAGAGAGGAAGCTGACTCTACTCAGACTGGCCAGTACCCCCGAGTTATGATAGGCACCACGGCCGTCCTAAAACCCTGGTCTCCAGGAGAAGCCAGGGATATGATCTCGGCCACGCCAAATCCGGTAAAAAAGCCAGTAGCCTCTCAACTGGCTTGAGCAAACCTGTACCATTTATAACCCCTTGCCGGGGGACGTAAAGTTATTGCTGCAAGCTGCCTATGGTTCCTCCTGGCAGGGGGTGAAAGATATGTTCCCCATTCCCCCAGGAGAGAATGGGGATTGGAGACAAGATGATGACGAGGAAGAGAACGGCAATGAATCATTGACTCATTGGCTAAAAAATCGGGGCAAGAATGCCATTTTGCAAGGGGCTAAAAAACATGGAGATATAGGGGAAGTCACCCGCTGCTTGCAGAAAGCAGAAGAATCAATGATAGATTTTGCAGGCAGATGGAAAAATAGTTGGGACGAACATGCAGGAATACCGATGGATCAAAATAGGGAGGGACTGTTCACTTATAAAGACAACAAGGCTAAAATAACAGGTCAATACTATCAGCAAAAGAGAAGAGGACAAGCACAGAATAATAGAGGAAGGTTTGGAGGACGAGGACAAGGAAGAGGAAGAGGACAATGGCCCCAACGAGATCGCTCCCAAGATTGGCCCCTCAGTTTTTGTTCTCTAACCCCAACCCGTACCAATCAGCATAGAGATGCCCCGGAGGCTCAGTGATACATGCGGCAGTCCTCCGCTTATCAGCAGACATAGAAGAAAACCCTTTGGCAGTAGTAAAAGTAGGAGACACTTATGTGAAATACCGGTGCTACTATGTCTTCTGTACCATCCTCTGTGGGATTACCTGTCAGCAACACCACCGTCTTAAGTTTGGGTGTGGCCGGTATCCCCATGAAAGAATTTTTATCTGAACCTACCAAATTGATAATTGAAGGACAACAAGTTAATGATGAGACTTTGATAGTCTCTAAAACAACATCTCTCCCTTTATTGGGAAGACAGACTTTGTGCAAACTAGGAGCCACAATTTATTGCACAAAAGAAGGAATGTTCATGGAGCTCCCTCCAAATAAAATCCATCAGTTCTTTAATGGGATTAAAGAAGAGAAAAGGGAGGATAACAAAGAAAATGCTGCCCTCTATTGTTGGCAATTGAATGGCAACTTCTACTCCCCTTTGATACATGAAGTTATACAAAATTTAAAAGCTAAATTTGACTCTAATACTGAAGAATTGATGTATATAATTTTGACAAGCTTTGAGGCAGTTCAGCTTCACTGTACAGCCTGGTACATTCGACAAAAAGCTGAAACTTACCAGTGTCTGGTACAATCCTTTTTAAATAGAGAAGAAATAGTAGAAGCTACGCCCCGCATTTATTTTGGACCAGAAGGATTGGGGGTAGCCATCGATTTAACACCCTTACAGCAACAGCGGTTTAGAGAAGAGAACTCGACACCCCATCTGACATTGGCTGTAAAACCGCCAGCGAAACCTAAAGATGTTTCCAGTAAAGTGGACAAGGGAGAACCAGTTGATGTGGTATATTTGGACTTTCAGAAGGCTTTCGACAAGGTCCCACACAAGAGATTAATGTGCAAAGTTAAAGCACATGGGATTGGGGGTAGTGTGCTGACGTGGATTGAGAACTGGTTGTCAGACAGGAAGCAAAGAGTAGGAGTAAATGGGTACTTTTCGGAATGGCAGGCAGTGACTAGTGGGGTACCGCAAGGTTCTGTGCTGGGGCCCCAGCTGTTTACATTGTACATTAATGATTTAGACGAGGGGATTAAATGCAGTATCTCCAAATTTGCGGATGACACTAAGTTGGGTGGCAGTGTGAGCTGCGAGGAGGATGCTATTAGGCTGCAGAGTGACTTGGATAGGTTAGGTGAGTGGGCAAATGCATGGCAGATGAAGTATAATGTGGATAAATGTGAGGTTATCCACTTTGGTGGTAAAAACAGAGAGACAGACTATTATCTGAATGGTGACAGATTAGGAAAAGGGAAGGTGCAACGAGACCTGGGTGTCATGGTACATCAGTCATTGAAGGTTGGCATGCAGGTACAGCAGGCGGTTAAGAAAGCAAATGGCATGTTGGCCTTCATAGCGAGGGGATTTGAGTACAGGGAGGTGTTGCTACAGTTGTACAGGGCCTTGGTGAGGCCACACCTGGAGTATTGTGTACAGTTTTGGTCTCCTAACTTGAGGAAGGACATTCTTGCTATTGAGGGAGTGCAGCGAAGATTCACCAGACTGATTCCCGGGATGGTGGGACTGACCTATCAAGAAAGACTGGATCAACTGGGCTTGTATTCACTGGAGTTCAGAAGAGTGAGAGGGGACCTCATGGAAACGTTTAAAATTCTGACGGGTTTAGACAGGTTAGATGCAGGAAGAATGTTCCCAATGTTGGGGAAGTCCAGAACCAGGGGTCACAGTCTGAGGATAAGGGGTAAGCCATTTAGGACCGAGATGAGGAGAAACGTCTTCACCCAGAGAGTGGTGAACCTGTGGAATTCTCTACCACAGAAAGTAGTTGAGGCCAATTCACTAAATATATTCAAAAGGGAGTTAGATGAAGTCCTTATTACTAGGGGGATCAAGGGTTATGGCGAGAAAGCAGGAAGGGGGGTACTGAAGTTTCATGTTCAGCCATGAACTCGTTGAATGGTGGTGCAGGCTAGAAGGGCTGAATGGCCTGCTCCTGCACCTATTTTCTATGTTTCTGTGTTCCTATATGGGTCCGATGATTATAGAAGTAGAAAAAGAAAAACAGCAACAAGGCTATCAACCTTGGGCAGTAATAAAATTGCAAAATGTTCAGATAGACTTTATCACCCACAACAGGGGGATTCTCCAGTGGAAAGGTAAAAATCATGCCTCCACTTTTGAAAAACAGCAACCCCCGGAACAACCAAGCCCTAAGCTGCCAATGGCATTGAATCAAGTATCTTCTGAACTTTGGGCAAAACATAAAAATCATGTTGGGCAAGTACATTCTGCAGTACTCCATCGGGTACAATTGATAAAGAACACCGTGTTACCAAGCATTAGGCAGTACAGACTGCCTCCAGAGGCAGAAAATGGGATAGAGCCAGTCATTTCTGCATTATTGGAACAAGGAGTTTTAGAAAAGACACAGAGACCGTGTAACACTCCAATACTGCCCATACCAAAGGTTAATAGGCCAAATGAATGGAGATTTGTGCAAGATCTGAGAGCTATTAATAAGATAGTAGTCCCTATCACCCCTGTGGTACCGGACACCAACATTATACTATCTGCTATACCACCAACAGCAACTGTCTTTACTGTGATAGACCTGTGTTCAGCCTTTTTCTCCATCCCGTTAAATCAAGAGAGTCAGTATCTGTTTGCTTTCACCTACAAGAAGCAGCAGTATACATGGACCAGGTTGCCCCAAGGATACACCGAAAGCCCCGCAGTATATGCGGCAGCAGTAAAAAGAGACCTCGAAGACTGTTCATTATCAGACCAGTCTGTGCTGCTGCAGTATGCGGACGATTTGCTTGTGGCTTCCAGCCACGGATACAGGTGCATGCAAGATTCCCTGAAACTGTTACAGCACCTGTGTGAGAGAGGGCACCGAGTGTCGTTACAAAAGTTACAATTTTGTCAGACTCAAGTCCAGTACCTGGGTTTTCACATATCTCAAGGGCAGAGGCAGCTAGGACCAGAAAGAATTCAGACAATTCAAAGTGCCACCATACCAAAGACAAAGAAGGATATCTTGTCATTTTTGGGGATGGTTGGGTACTGTAGACAATGGATCCCCGATTATCGAGAATAGGATGCGGTCCTAAGATCAGCTGCCCTAAATGATGCCCCACCCAAAGTGGAGTGGACCCCAGAGAGAGAGGAGGCATTTAAACAGTTAAAGAAAGCCATTACTAATGCTCCGGCGTTGGGACTTCCGAATTATGGTAAACCTTTTCAGATGTATGTGAATGAGAAAGAAGGATTTGCAACAGCAGTGCTAACCCAAGAACATGGTGGGGGAAATAGACCAGTTGCTTATTATTCGGTTTTGCTGCCTCCAGTAGTAAGGGGAATGCCAGCATGTCTACGTGCTGTAGCTGCTACTGCGGTCATGGTGGAGAAGTCGGTATCCATTGTTTTGGACTATCCATGTACTGTCATTACAGCCCATGCTGTGTTATTACTTTTGAATTCAGCCGCCACACAACACTTTACAGCGTCTAGAAGGACAGGTTATGAAGTATTACTGCTGTCACACCCTAACTATACCTTTCGACGTGCACCGGTAGTAAACTCAGCCACCTTCCTCCCTACTAAAGAAGTAGAGGATCCAGACCAGCATGATTGTCTGTTAACAGTGGAAATAGCCACCTTACCAAGACCCGATTTGCTCACAGAGCCCATGGACAATCCTGATCTTATTCTCTATACGGATGGATCATCGTACAGACCGTCGGATGATTTGCTTTTGGCAGGCTATGCTATTGTAAACCCTCACGAAACTGTTGAAGCATTTGCCCTGCCTCCCGGAACCTCGGCTCAGGCTGCTGAATTGTTTGCCCTCACTAGAGCTTGTATAATAGCTAAAGATCATACTGCTAATATCTATACTGATTCTAGATATGCATTCGGTGTGGTCCATGATTTTGGACAGCTGTGGAAAAACAGAGGCTTTATCACCTCTGGTGGAAAGCATATTAAGCACTCTCAACTAGTGCTTAATCTATTAGACGCCATTCAGTTGCCAAGTAAGGTAGCCGTTATCAAATGTGCAGCTCACACAACCGGTGAGGATGAAGTATCAGTAGGAAATAGGAGGGCTGACGAGGCAGCCAAACAGGCCGCTCCGGCACAGGCAGACTGCCTTCAAGCAGTCTCAGTCTCCCCTCCACAGATGCTTGACATCCAACAACTTAAAACAGCCCAACAACAAGTTACTATACAAGAAAGAAGGACTTGGGAACACCAAGGTTGTTTTCTCAAAAACGACATTTGGTGTCACCCTGATGGGCGAACTGTTTGCCCTAGGTCTCTATTTTTGCCCCTGTCTCGCCTGGCACACGGTCAGGCTCACATGGGCAAAGGAGGGATGATACATGCTATCAATGCACAATGGTATGCACCAGGAATTACAGTATTAATTGAAAAAGTTGCTAGAACATGCCAAATTTGTCAACAAAATAACAGAGGTAAAACACCTGCTGAATATGATCATCTACCCCAACCAAGTATGCCCTTTGAAAATTTGCAAATTGATTTTGTTCACATGCCTCCAGTATCAGGTCTCAAGTATCTATTAGTCATAGTAGATATGTTCACAAGGTGGGTAGAAGCGTACGCCACTAGGAGAGACGATGCCCGAACAGTAGTAAAAATTCTATTTAAAGAAATAGTACCAAGATATGGGATACCTATGGGAATCAACAGTGACAGGGGAACACACTTCACAGGAAAAATAGTGAAAAATCTTGCAGAAGCGTTATGATTTCAGTGGAAGTTACATATACCATATCAGCCACAGTCCTCGGGAATTGTAGAGAGAGTAAATGGGATAATAAAATCTACCCTTACCAAGATATGTCAGGAGACTGGACTAAAGTGGCCAGATGCCTTACCATTGGTACTGTATACAATGAGAAACCAAAAAAAAAAACGAAACACTGGTCTGACATCACATGAAGCCTTGTTGGGAAGACCAATGCCTACCGGTGTAAAACCACCACTGGTGGCTGAAAAAATAGCATTAATTTGGAATGATGAAAAATCACTAAAGTATGCTCAAGCCATGTGTGAAATAGCAAGGAGTCTGCACGAACAAATAAAGCAGACACAGGTGTCCCCGTCGGAAGGAAATATGCACCCTTTCAGGCCTGGAGATCAAGTGTTAGTAAAAACATTAAATAAAGAATCCTTTTCTCCTAGGTGGAAAGGACCGTATCAGATATTATTTCCCCGACGAATCACAGCCGCAAGAAAAGGCATTGAACCAGGACGAGCTACGGTCGCCCGACTAAGAAAACAGCCATCTTCTCACTAAAGAACTGTACCTGCCCTTATTTTGTGTTCACTCCCAATTAAACCCCAAGAAAGATAGGGGATGTGCTAGGTGGCCATTCGGAATGGTATGTCCTTATCAAACTGCCATATACGAACCATGCTCACTACAGCACTCCATTGAAGTATGTAAGTGGGAACTGAAGCCAACAAATGACACTGAGATTACGGAAATTAGACAGAATGAGATCTGTATGACAGGAAATAAACCTGTCCATCTGGATGGAATTCTGTATAGGCCACCCATTAATAAATGCGTGAAAATGTGGATATCTGAACGGAATATATGGAATTAAGGACAGTAAAGTAAACGGGATATATGAAAATGTATAAGCCATGGAAGAATAGCTGGGAGAATGTCAGATTGCAAATAGTGCAACATCAGCATAGCTAACAGTCTGTCTCAAGGTTTCAAGTCACTAATCCTGCCAATAATATATAATTGTAACATGAAATACATCTTCAGAATTGCAAGGTCTCAGTTAATAGTCACACCATTAGATTGAAACATTTAGAGGCAATGCTTGAGCTTTCAAGAAGAACATCTCATATAGATTGACTAATGAGTGGCTGAGTTAGACTGTCAATCCATTTGTATTTTGTTATCTGATTTCAAAACTGTATAACTGTTAACGCTTTACGATGTAACTTCACCTATCCGTAGGGAGTGTGTACGCTCTATCCAGAGAGTATATCTTCTGTCTGATAGGTCTTACTGGCCAGTAATAAAGACTGCTTTGTTCAAAGCACAAGAGGTATTCGACTCAGTAATTTTACTGAACCAGATTGAAGTAAAAGAATCCGGGAATTTACATTTGGTGTCAGAAGTGGGATCTCAACGGACGACTGCCGAAAACTTGCGAATTAAGAGCCAGACTAGCCTTGGACGAGACGAGGGGAAAGTGGCCACTGGAGTGAGTATGATTTCAATACTGCTCCAGTTTCCCCCGGTTTCAAAAGTCTGAGGAAAGTTTAGCCACTCGCTGGTTCTCAGGTAGTGTCTGAACGAGATCCAGGACAATCTGGTGAATACCTTTCAAACTTAGAATAGGGATAGAGATAGGGAAATTGCGCGATGACGCAAACCAAGCGGCGACTCGGAAAGATAGTTAGAGCTAGATAGGGATAGATGATCAATCATGGATCCACAAATTAATAGGAAAGAAGAGAGATTCTTGTGAATGTCTGTTTAAATGAGAAATGCTTCTGTGATTTTTACTGTAAAAAAAAGCCGGGGAGTTGTGGTTTGTTTTATCTCAAACAGAATGAAAGTTTGTTTTAACCCTTCGTAGTGTTGTCCTGTATGTGGGAAGTTTAAGAGTGTGAACCTTATTGAATTACGTATATTCGGATGATAAGTTACGGAGCCAGGAAATGCCCAAAGGATAGGTTTGTTAAAAAAAAAAGAAAAAATTACATGGTCCCGGTGGTTAAAAAAAAAGAAAAACTTGTTGAAAGAAAACATTCAGAGAAGGCACAGCAAAACAACTGAGATGGATTCAAAAGGATTTTTAAAAAAAAAATTATATTAAATAACACGACCTTGAGGCTGGAACAATTGAGATAACGAAAAGCAGTCCACAGCCTACGTGCCAGACTTCTCTCTAGTTATAAAAAAAAGTTACGTACTAAATAGGTGCTAAAAAAAAATGTTCTGAGATTTTAAATTATGAAAAAAATTCCACTGCAGTAAAAAAAAATAAAATCACTCCTATCCAGTTGGCAGAAAAACTCCATTAAATTAGGGCTTTCATTGACTGATTGAATTTAAACTGCGCAGTAACGCGAAAGGATAGGGAAATTTGGAGACTGAAAGAAATTAATTGAGGCTCATAAGAAATCAAATTTAGAAACTTAGGCTCACAGGGAATAAAATGGGGATTTAAATAGAGGATAGGTGTTCAACTCAGGTACGACGTTGACCTTGAATATCACTTGGCCCGTCTAGGCTCTGATTGAATTTTTAAAAAAAAAACCCCGCAGCAACTCGGAAGGTAGGGCCGACGCGAACGCGCAGCGGCGCAGACGCACAAACAACGCGAGACGCGCAGCGGCGCGAGCGCGCGGCCGAGAGGAGAAGGGCCGATGCGAACGCGCAGTGACGTAAACGCGCAGCAACGCGAATCGCGAAAGTCAGTGCTAATGGCAGTAAGTCTTTGTAAGTCTTAAGTGTTTAGAGTTTTAAGTAAAGTTTTAAGTATTGAAATCGCGCGGCGACGCGGGTAAGTGTTAGAAGTCCTTGTTTATCTTTTAAAGTTTAAAGTATCTTAACTCGCGCGGCGACGTGAACTGCGAGGCGACGTGGTAGTTTAGTATTGAAATCGCGCGGCGACGCGGGTAAGTGTTAGCATTAGTAAAGTTTGGTTATTTGGAGTTAGTTAAAGTCAGTGTTAGTTTCTGTAAAGTCTGTGTCTATTTTTAAGTTTGTTTAAATTGCACGACGACACGAACGCGTAGCGACACAGTAATACGAGGGGCAGTGTGAAAATGGGTAATCAGTTAGATAACACCACGGATGCGGATAGTCCGCTACAAAAGCTATGTGAGGAATTCCCTGAAAGAGCTGAAGACTTTAGAAAATTATCAGGAGCCCTGAACAAATTATTAGGGGATGACCAGTGGCCTCTAGGTGACACTAGAACCATAGCGGTAGCAAAAAAAGCACAGGGATTAATTTGGAGAAGGGGACGAGGAAAAGGGGATAAAAATTTAATTGCAACCTGGCGACATTATTGTCAGAAATTAAAAGATGCATCACTTCTATCGAGTTGGCAAACAAATGCTATTAAATTAGGACTTTCATTGACAGAGGGAACACATGTTAAAACTGTAGACGTCTTAAAGAAAGAATGTGCGCATGAGAAACTTGCTTCGAGATCCTCTGGGACCTCTGAGAAAGGTATTGATCAACTATGAGTTAAAATGGCTGGCTTTATGTTAACCGAGGCTGATGATGAAATTGATGAGTGGCCACTGACTCAGCGCCCAACGGCGCCTCCCGCACCCCCTGGCCTCTTGCTCCAGTCCTCTTCCCAACACCCTCCACCTAACACTCCGGTAAAAAGAGTTAGGAACAACCACATATCACCAAAGCAACAAACCCAAACTGACTCCTCATCCTCTGATAGCGATTCGGATCCCCAGTTCACAGGCAATATAGCCGAAAGGACCAGATCTCACACTCGAAAGGGCAGAACTATATCTCAACATCACAAACAGTCCCGTAAATCTTCTAGTCAACCTACCAGTCCAAGTTGTGAAAGACATAGCAAACACCCCCGCCGATCGAGACGCAGAACTGTCAAGCAGTCAGACAGCTCTGAAACATCCTCCGGCCTAGAAATGATTTCCAAGATCCCAAAGTCCCGACACCAATTCCCTGTCAGACCAATGCCAAACCCTGATGCACAACAAGCTGCAGACCACCTCTCTATAGATATCTGTGATCTTCAAACAACTATTTGATTGCTCACGCTATCCGGACAGATGGAAAGGGCAGTTAGATATTATTGGCAGGAAAAGAAAGGGGAGGGGGGAGGTGCGCCCCCAACCCGGGTCAAGACTGAATACGTGACTAGAAAGGAAGAGCCATCTCGGGAGGAAGGATCAATAGAACCGTGGTGTGGCATACAGGATTGGATGGATAAGCAAGGATACGGTTATACTAAACAACCAAATGGCCCGAGCCCTGCTAATAAACCTCCCTATTGTCCCCGGCATGGTATGGGAAGAGGCCGGGACTGGGTAAGAGGAATTGACTGTTTTAATTGTGGGCAGGAAGGACATTGGAATAAAAATTGCCCCTACCGTCAGCATGGAAAAGGAAGAGGAGGAAGAGGAGGGGGGCAAGGGGGGAGAGGAGGATCTTACACTAACTTCTCCCAGAAACAACCCCTTTGGTCAATTGTCCCCCGATTGACTACGCAGCTTGATTGTGCAGGGATCCTCCCCGGACGACGAACCCATGAGTGGCAACCCTTTTTGATAGATACGGGAGCCTTCATGTCTTCTGTACAATCAAAGCTTAAACTCCCTGCCTCTACTGAAACACAGGAACTTTCAGGATTCTTGGGACAAATCTCGACATTCCCGGTGTCAGAACTAGTTAAAGTGGGTTACCAAGAAGACTTGGTAGAACATCGATTTGTCATCACTACCAATCTGGACTGTAACTTGATGGCTAGAGACCTCCTTTGCAAATTCCAGTTGCATTTGGAGTATGGAGATTATTGTAAAACAGGAAACCCTTAAGCGGCAGTATTATACCACTAGAACCCCTCAGTGGTGGTCTCTGGACCTGCCGCAGGCACCCTATCACGTGACCCTAGCATACGATCCCAGTGGAAAGAATCAGGACCTGCAGAACTTTTATCAGGATCACGAAGGGGAAGTGAAGGGAATTCTATTAAGGGCTAGAGTGACTGGACTGGAAAGAGAGGCAGATTTTGTGGAAGTGGATAAGAATCTGTGGAAACAGCCCCTAACAATGGCACCGTATATTGCTCGTGAAGTATTAGCCCCTCACCATGCTAAAGATTTGGGAGTTATGGTACGCAAGGCCATAGATGAGGCTGACCCTACCAGCCGGGATGTGCAAATTGTAAAACATGGCCGAACAGTCCAATTTAATGGGGACCCCGAGAAGGTCTTAAGGACTCTACAGCATCATACTGGCTCGGACATACCTGATTATGTGGATCCTCATGTGTGGGCAGAGGACCCCTCCCAAGTAGGTTATACTCCCATTGATCCGATTGAGATCCCAGTGCAGGGCAATGTGGACTGGCCCTCTATCCGACAGAACCCACTGAAATCACAGGCAATCCTAAACTGACCTTTCGGCACTGTACTGCAATTAATCCGGCCTGTTTTCTTACTGAGCCACCCCAAGATGAGGAAGAACACAGTCATGATTGCTTATCTTTAATTTAAGAGGCCACATCAGTCAGGGAAGATGGAAGATCCAGACTGTATTCTTACTGAGCCAACCCAAGATGAGGAAGAACCCAGTCATGATTGTTTATGTATGTTGACGGAAGTACTTCTATTAATCCAGAAGATACACGAATCTCAGGATACGCCATAGTAAACCAGGAGAATCAGGTCTTGGAATCTGCCGCTTTTGAAACCGCCTATTCTGCTCAACAAGCTGAACTATTCGCCCTCACCCAAGCCTGTATCTTGGCCAAAGATCTCAAAGTCAATATCTATACCGACTCTAGATATGCCTTTGGGGTGGCCTATGATTTCGGACAATTATGGAAAAATAGGGGATTCCTAACCTCACAGGGGAATGAGATATCTCATAAACAGTTAGTATCTGATTTGTTGCAAGCCCTCATGTTCCCCAAACGCATTGCCATTGTCAAATGTACCGCCCATACTACCGGAAATTCTCTGGTTGATATAGGGAATCGTTGTCCTGACCAAGAGGCCAAACAGGCCTCTCGTGACCAACAGATGGTAGTGCCCAAAATTATGAGTCAGACTAAAAATCCTGCGAAGGATAAGTTAGCCTCAGAAAAACCAATGCCAACCATCCAAGATGTTATAAAAGCACAGGGGGACGCTCCTGAAAAAGATAAACTGTTGTGGAAATATTATGCATGTACTTATGACAATGTTTCTAAACTCTGGACCACTCCCGCGGAACAGACTTGCATGTCTGACGAGTTGGCTTCATGGGTTATAGAATGTCTGCATTTTGCTACTCATTGTGGAGCAAGGGCAACAAGTGATACGCTTTTGGCTACTTGGTGGCACCCTAGACTCCAGGCGCTCACCCAGAACATCAGTAGTCGTTGCCTGGTTGGCCAGCAACATAATCCAGGGAAGGGAGTCCCCTGTGATTGGGGTAAAACGCCCCTACCAGAAGGTCCCTTTGAGACATTTCAGTTGGACTACATTGAGTTGCAAAAAGTTCAGTGTTACAGATATGTGTTAGTAATAGTAGATGTGTTTAGCAGATGGATTGAAGCCTACCCTAACCTGGACAATAAGACTCAGACTGTTGTTAAGGTGTTAATGAGGGAAATTGTTCCTAGATATGAGATCTCAACTAGACTGATGACCACCTATGTTCTTTCTCTGACTCAGGCTCTGCGACTAGTTCACAACCAGGTTCAAGATGCTCACTTCGACCTCCCAGTTTTACCCGAATTGTCCCTCGTGGCACCAGGGAAGTATGGATTCGGAAGGGATTAGAGCCACAATGGGAGGGGCCTTTTTAGGTGTCACTCACTACCCCCACTGCAGCCAAGGTTGAGGGGAAAAGTGCCTGGGTTCACCTGCACCACTGCAAGCTCATCACCATTTAAACAAATCTTGCTGGTTAGTCTAATTCCTGTTTATGTTCCAAATCTCCTCCTCCCTATAGCTGAACAAGGCAGTTGAAGGAGGATCAGTTTGAACTCTTACCTGTCAGACAGCCAAATACACTGACGGAGACCTGAAGGGAAACGTGAAAACAGAACTCTTTTTATCAGCTAAATAATTGGACTATTTATAGGATGAGTCATTTATAAGGGGAAGTCATAACGGGGAACAAAGAAATGGCGGACCAATTGAACAAGTACTTTGGTTCGGTATTCACGAAGGAGGACACGAACAACCTTCCGATTATAAAAGGGGTCGGGGGGTCTAGTAAGGAGGAGGAACTGAGGGAAATCCTTATTAGCCGGGAAATTGTGTTGGGGAAATTGATGGGATTGAAGGCCGATAAATCCCCAGGGCCTGATGGACTGCATCCCAGAGTACTTAAGGAGGTGGCCTTGGAAATAGTGGATGCGTTGACAGTCATTTTCCAACATTCCATTGACTCTGGATCAGTTCCTATGGAGTGGAGGGTAGCCAATGTAACCCCACTTTTTAAAAAAGGAGGGAGAGAGAAAACAGGGAATTATAGACCGGTCAGCCTGACATCGGTAGTGGGTAAAATGATGGAATCAATTATTAAGGATGTCATAGCAGTGCATTTGGAAAGAGGTGACATGATAGGTCCAAGTCAGCATGGATTTGTGAAAGGGAAATCATGCTTGACAAATCTTCTGGAATTTTTTGAGGATGTTTCCAGTAGAGTGGATAAGGGAGAACCAGTTGATGTGGTATATTTGGACTTTCAGAAGGCGTTCGACAAGGTCCCACACAAGAGATTGATGTGCAAAGTTAGAGCACATGGGATTGGGGGTAGTGTACTGACATGGATTGAGAACTGGTTGTCAGACAGGAAGCAAAGAGTAGGAGTAAATGGGGACTTTTCAGAATGGCAGGCAGTGACTAGTGGGGTACCGCAAGGTTCTGTGCTGGGGCCCCAGCTGTTTACACTGTACATTAATGATTTAGATGAGGGGATTAAATGTAGTATCTCCAAATTTGCGGATGACACTAAGTTGGGTGGCAGTGTAAGCTGCGAGGAGGATGCTGTGAGGCTGCAGAGCGACTTGGATAGGTTAGGTGAGTGGGCAAATGCATGGCAGATGAAGTATAATGTGGATAAATGTGAGGTTATCCACTTTGGTGGTAAAAACAGAGAGACAGACTATTATCTGAATGGTGACAGATTAGGAAAAGGGGAGGTGCAAAGAGATCTGGGTGTCATGGTACATCAGTCATTGAAGGTTGGCATGCAGGTGCAGCAGGCGGTTAAGAAAGCAAATGGCATGTTGGCCTTCATAGCAAGGGGATTTGAGTACAGGGGCAGGGAGGTGTTGCTACAGTTGTACAGGGCCTTGGTGAGGCCACACCTGGAGTATTGTGTACAGTTTTGGTCTCCTAACCTGAGGAAGGACATTCTTGCTATTGAGGGAGTGCAGCGAAGGTTCACCAGACTGATTCCCGGGATGGCGGGACTGACCTATCAAGAAAGACTGGATCAACTGGGCTTGTATTCACTGGAGTTCAGAAGAATGAGAGGGGACCTCATAGAAACATTTAAAATTCTGACGGGGCTAGACAGGTTAGATGCAGGAAGAATGTTCCCAATGTTGGGGAAGTCCAGAACCAGAGGTCACAGTCTAAGGATAAGGGGTAAGCCATTTAGGACCGAGATGCGGAGGAACTTCTTCACCCAGAGAGTGGTGAACCTGTGGAATTCTCTACCACAGAAAGTTGTTGAGGCCAATTCACTAAATATATTCAAAAAGGAGTTAGATGAGGTCCTTACTACTAGGGGGATCAAGGGGTATGGCGAGAAAGCAGGAATGGGGTACTGAAGTTGAATGTTCAGCCATGAACTCATTGAATGGCGGTGCAGGCTGGAAGGGCCGAATGGCCTACTCCTGCACCTATTTTCTATGTCTATGTCTATGAGACTGTGTCTGTATGCTACTGTCTGCATAATAGTGTTGATATATGACAGTTTTGGTGCACGCGAAGGAAGACAAAGGCGAGAGCTCCATGTAAACACCTTTTTGTATATGTCTTACGTTTATGCGGAAAAAGGGCACTTCACTCGATGCTGGGTGTGTTCACATATCCCTATACATTCGAAAGGGGGAATTCCTTTGCGCACCGTTCCCCTGACCCTAACTGAGACTGTTAGATGGATTCAAAGAAACGATATTGGAACAGGTAGCTAACCGCACTGCTGAGGCTCTGGAGGGCATCACAGCTGAAATGGTAGCGATAAGGACCGTAGCATTACAAAACCGAATGGCCCTCGATTACCTGTTAGCTGAGAAAGGGGGAACGTGTGCCCTGATAGGATCTGAATGTTGCACTTACATTCCTGATAGTTCAGAAAACATAACCCACCTTGCCGATCACATAAGGAGGGAGGTGAAAAAGTTATCCACACCAGCAAAAAACTTAGCAGGTTTGATTGGTTTCTGGGTGGATCTTGGAGATCCTATCTAATACATGGGGCAATTGTTCTCATCATAATAATTACCTGCTGTTTGATTGTTGGTTGCCTTAACCTCTGCTGTAAAGCAATGACAAGGTTAGCAGACCCTCTTGTGGTCAAGGGTTCCCGGGTTATGATCCAACAAACTAGAGAACTACTCAACAATGCAATACTCATAGAATGATCCTAAATGTTATCATAGAATGATAAAAGGGGGGATGTGGATATCTGAACGGAATATATGGAATTAAGGACAGTAAAGTAAACGGGATATATGAAAATGTATAAGCCATGGAAGAATAGCTGGGAGAATGTCAGATTGCAAATAGTGCAACATCAGCATAGCTAACAGTCTGTCTCAAGGTTTCAAGTCACTAATCCTGCCAATAATATATAATTGTAACATGAAATACATCTGCAGAATTGCAAGGTCTCAGTTAATAGTCACACCATTAGATTGAAACATTTAGAGGCAATGCTTGAGCTTTCAAGAAGAACATCTCATATAGATTGACTAATGAGTGGCTGAGTTAGACTGTCAATCCATTTGTATTTTGTTATCTGATTTCAAAACTGTATAACTGTTAACGCTTTACGATGTAACTTCACCTATCCGTAGGGAGTGTGTACGCTCTATCCAGAGAGTATATCTTCTGTCTGATAGGTCTTACTGGCCAGTAATAAAGACTGCTTTGTTCAAAGCACAAGAAGTATTCGACTCAGTAATTTTACTGAACCAGATTGAAGTAAAAGAATCCGGGAATTTACAAAAGGAGTCTACACCCTGTATGACCCTGAAGAAAAAAGAACTTATACCTCCGGGCAATGGCAAAATGTAGAAAAATATCTGTCTGTGCACAAGATTGAACCCTTACCCCCTGTAATTAATTTGACCAGACTGCACAATTTGATACGTAATGACAAGCAAATTAAGGAAGCGCTGTCAAAAAGAGGCAGAGACATCCACCAATTTAGAGTCGAAATGAGTTACAAGAAGGGGCAGCTAGTACCTCTTTGACAGTACACCACTGGTGGGATGTGTTTTTCGGATGGTCCCCAAAAGCTTCCGCAGTACTGAAGCTAGCTGTACACCCCATAATAATCATGGGTGTAGTTATGCTTACATTGTTAATAATCATTTGTGGAATATGGATAAAATTGAAAAAATTAATTCGTCAAGTAATGAGCCTGGTATCCCAAGTAGAAAGGAAAAGTGTGTCCATGAAAGGAAGGTTAAATCGCATAGAGGGAAAAGTAGACGATGACAATGAAGAGGAATGTCTTAAAATACGACCCTACCCTGAGGGGTCTGAACCCCCTTTTGAACAAGAAAAGAATGTATAAGAAATTGTGTTGATCTAGTAAAAGATCAACAAGGAGGGAATTGTGGAAGAAAACGATCTATGTCCTATTATAAAGGAAAGGGTTAAGTTCACTTTTTGCTGAGTTTGTAGAATTAGTGGAGCTAGAAAAGAAAACACCCAAACCTCTCAGATCTTGGAACAAAGAATGTTGTAAATACATGACTATCAGTGTTTACATGAGTTTCCAGATACCCTGCTTATCAGAAAACGGACAGGGAGAAACTATGCAAGGACAAGATAAAGTGTGCCTCCTGGAATGACCTTTGTATTTACAGGATGTATGATTAATGTACTTATGTGGTGTGTTTTAGATAAAATTCCTGTTTCAACTGTATAAAGAGAGAGCGGGTTTTCTTGTAAAACTCAGAGTTTGGCCTCAGTGCGGACTGAGCGGACTCTCCGAGATATCTTGTTAGAAAATAAAATTCTCTCGAAGTGCAACTCTGAAAGTCTCCGCCTGAGTTAATTTAAGCTAAATATTTCCTCGACAAACATTCAGATCCTATCAGGGCACACGTTCCCCTTTCTCAGCTAACAGGTAATCGAGGGCCATTCGGTTTTGTAATGCTACGGTCCTTATTGCTACCATTTCAGCTGTGATGCCCTCCAGAGCTTCAGCAGTATTGTTAGCTATCTGTTCCAATATCGTCTCTAGGTTCTGTACTTCATCCATGAGACGTCCTATCCTGATTGGGAACATCATGACCCCAAAGAACTTGTCGGCGGGGGTGATGGCTCGCTTGTATCGGCTGGAGGCATGTGCTTCCGCCAGGGTACGTACTTGCCACACAAATGGCACCACATATCCCAGATAACAGGACCCTGTCCATCTTCCGGGTCCCAGGACTGGGCCCACAAACCTCCACCTGTTTTATTCGGAAGGTGAGAGAGGATGGTGACTCTTGCACCTGTGGTGATGTTGAGACTGTTTGGGCATTTGCTGTACCCTATGATATGTCCCTTGTTACTGGTGTAATTTCGGGTTAGACATATGTCCCCGGTTGGCCTCCCAATCCCCAAGGTATTGGTCAGGGCTAAGAATGGGGGTTTCTTTCCACGGTCGTAGGTTGGTTGGTACCATCCCTGGAACGTCTGACTAATTGTATTGGCCCCCCTCCTTTCGTGATAGTTTGGCTCTGAATCCATCTGACAGTCTCAGTTAGGGTCAGTGGAACGGGGCGCAAAGGAATTCCCCCTTTGGAATGTATAGGGATATGTGAGCACACCCAGCATCTAGAAAAGTGGCCATAAGACATGTACAAAAAGGTGTTTACATGGAGCTCTCGTCTCTGTCTTCCCTCCCATGCGCCGAAACTGTCATATATCAACACTATTATACAGACTGTGGCATACAGACACAGTTTCATCTTATGGCTCAGGATTCAGATAAATAGTCCAATTATTTTGCTGATTAAAAGAGTTCAGTTTTCCCGTCTCTCTTCTCAGGTCACCGTCGGTGTAGCTGGCTGTCTATCACTACGGGTAAAAGTTCAAACTGGTCCACGTTCCAATTAGGATGCCAACGGCCTTGTTCAGCTATGGAGAAGAGGAAGTCTGGAACAGAAACAGGAATTAGAATAACCAGTAAAATAGGTTCGTTAGAGGGTGGTGAGCTTGCAGTGGTGCAGGTGAACCCAGGCACCCCTCCCCTCAACCTTGGCTGCAGTGGGGGTAGTGAGTAACACCTGAAAAGGCCCCTCCCATCGTGGCTCTAATCCCTTCCGAATCCATACTTCCCTGGTGCCACGAGGGACAATTCGGGTAAAACTGGGAGGTCGAGGTGAGCCTCTCGAGCCTGGTTGTGAGCTAGTCGCAGAGCCTGAGTTAGAGAAAGAACATAGGTGGTCATCAGTCGAGCTGGGATACCATATCAAGGAACAATTTACCTCATTAACACCTTAACAACAGTTTGAGCCTTATTGTCCAGGGTAGGGTAGGCTTCAATCCATCTGCTAAACACATCTACTATTACTAACACATATTTGTAACACTGAACTTTTTGCAACTCAATGTAGTCCAACTGAAATGTCTCAAAGGGACCTTCGGGTAGGGGCGTTTTACCCCAATCACAGGGGACTCCCTTCCCTGGATTATGTTGCTGGCAAACCAGGCAACGACTACTGATGTTCTGGGCGAGCGCCTGGAGTCTAGGGTGCCACCAAGTCGCCAAAAGTGTATCACTCGTGGTCCTTGCTCCACAATGAGTAGCAAAGTGCATACATTCAATAACCCATAGAGCCAACTCGTCAGACATGCAAGCCTGTTCCGCGGGAGTGGTCCAGAGTTTAGAAACAGTGTCATAAGTACATCCATAATATTTCCACAACAGTTTATCTTTTTCAGTAGCATCCTCCTGTGCTTTTATAACATCTTGGATGGTTGGCATTGGTTTTTCCGAGGCTAACTTATCCTTCGCAGGATTTTTAGTCTGACTCATCATTTTGGGCACTACCATCTGTTGGTCACGAGAGGCCTGTTTAGCCTCTTTGTCAGCACAGTGGTTCCCTATATCAACCGGGGATTTTCCGGTGGTGTGGGCGGTACATTTAACAACGGCAATGTGCTTGGGGAGCATGAGGGCTTGCAACAAATCAGATACTGGTTGCTTATGGGATATCTCATTCCCCTGTGAGGTTAGGAATCCCCTATTTTTCCATAATTGTCCGAAATCATGGGCCACCCCAAAGGCATACCTAGAGTCGGTATAGATATTGACTTTGAGGTCTTTGGCCAAGATACAGGCTCGGGTGAGGGCGAATAGTTCAGCTTGTTGGGCAGAATAGGCGGTTTCAAAAGCGGCAGATTCCAAGACCTGATTCTCCTGGTTTACTATGGCGTATCCTGAGATTCGTGTACCTTTTGGATTAATAGAAGAACTTCCGTCAACATACATAATACAGTCTGGATCTTCCATAGGTACATCAACTAAATCTTCCCTGACTGATGTGGCCTCTTGAATTAAAGATAAACAATCATGACTGGGTTCTTCCTCATCTTGGGGCGGCTCAGTAAGAAAACATGCCGGATTAATGGCAGTACAGTGCCGATAGGTCAGCTTAGGATTGTTTAGTAAGTAGATCTCATATCTGCTTTGCCTGGCCATGGTAAGGTGTTGAGTCTGCAGTTGGCCCAGGAGGGCAGCTACGGAGTGAGAGATGTTAAGACAACAGTAGCACAGTCTTTCAGAATTGTACAATACAGTTGAAAGGGCCGGTCATAGAGGGGCCGGCCCAAAGCCAGAGCTTGCAGCAGGGCTGTCTTTAGTTCCTTAAAGGCTTGGACGTCTGCGGTTTTTATTTCAAAGCTGCCTTACTTATTTGTATACGGGGTGAGGTGCTTAGTCATCAGGGCAACATTAGGGATCCAGGATCTGCAGTAACTGATCATCCCCAAACACTGTCGCATTTGTTTAGCCGTGCTAGGGACTGGAAACTGGCAAATCGGTTCGACTCGGCTAGCCTCCAAAGCTCGGTGGATACTCGGTATTGCCTGTGATTTCAGTGGGTACTGTCGGATAGAGGGCCAGTCCACATTGCCCTGCACTGGGATCTCAATCGGATCAATGGGAGTATAACCCACTTGGGAGGGGTCCTCTGCCCACATATGAGGATCCACATAGTCAGGTATGTCAGAGCCAGTATGATGCTGCAGAGTCGTTAAGACCTTCTCGGGGTCCCCGTGGAATTGGACTGTTCGGCCATGTTTTATAATATGCACATCCCGGCTGGTAGGGTCAGCCTCGTCTATAGCCTGGCGCACCATAACTCCCAAATCTTTAGCGTGGTGGGGAGGTAATACTTCATGAGTAATATGTGGTGCCACCGTTGGGGGCTGTCCATTTCCACAAAATTTGCCTCTCCTTCCGGTCCAGTCACTCTAGCCCTTAATAGAATTTCCTTCACTTCCCCTTCGTGATCCTGATAAAAGTTCTGCAGGTCCTGATTCTTTCCACTGGGATCGTATGCTAGGGTCACGTGATAGGGTGCCTGCGGCAGGTCCAGAGACCACCACTGAGGGGTTCTAGTGGTATAATATTGCCGTTTAAGGGTTCCCTGTTTTACAATAATCCCATCATCTCCACACTCTAAATGCAACTGGAATTTGCAGAGGAGGTCTCTAGCCATCAAGTTACAGTCCAGATTGGTTGTGATAACAACTCGATGTTCCACCGATTCTTCCTGGTAACCCATTTTAACCGGTTCTGACACCGGGAATGTAGAGACTTGTCCCAGGAATCCTGACAGTCCCTGTGTTTCAGTGAAGGTGGGGAGTTTAAGCTTTGATTGTATAGAAGACATGAAGGCTCCCGTATCTATCAAGAAGGGTTGCCACTCATTCCGAATTTTTAACAATATCATCGGTTCGTCATCCGGGGAGGGTCCCTGCACAATCAAGCTGCGTAGTCAATACAAATCGGGGAACGGTTGGCCAAAGGGGTTGTTCTGGGAGAAGTTAGTGTAAGATCCCCGTTCTCTCTCCCCTTGCCCCCCTCCTCTTCCTCCTCTTCCTTTTCGTGCTGACGGGAGGGACAATTTCTATTCCAATGTCCTTCTTGCCCACAAATAAAGCATCCATCTCATCTTTCCCAGCCCCGACCTCTTCCCATACCAGGCCGGGGACAGTAGGGCGGTCCGTAATTAGCAGGGCCCGGGCCATTTGGGTGTTTGATATAACCGTCTCCCTGTTTATCCACCCAACCCTGCACGCAATACTGCGGTTCCATCTGGTATCCCCTTGGGTCGGGTTTTGGTCCTTCCACCCGAGGCGGCTCTTCCTTTCTAGTCACATATTCAGTCTTGACCCGGGTTGGGGGCGCACCTCCTCCCTCTCCTTTCTTTTCCTGCCAATAATATTTAACCGCCCTTTCCATCTGGGCTTTACTGTTATCTGCCCAATTATTTGTCCGGATAGCGTGAGCAATCGAATTGGGCAGGCACTGAAGTAGGATAGCGCAGAATTGAGGAGAATCCTCTCCTGCCCTGAAGGCATTATCTCCTGATTGACTTCCGTATATTTCAATAAATCTTTCCATGAATTCATCGGCAGTTTCTTCTCGTTTGGGTTTAGTTTCTAATACTGCGGCCATACTGATGGGCTTCTGAAGGGTCGTGGTGAGAGCATTAAAGATAGCGTTTAGGTGATCCTGGACATTGTTGGGGTGAGCAACCACCAATGCATCATGAGTAGCACGTCCTAGGTGAGTTAGAAATCGGGCATGTTCAGTTGGGCTCAGGGTTTGCTTTACCAGGGCCCACAGGTCCCTTAATTCTGCATTATATCCATGCATGTCGAGGTCACTCCGTGAAATCGGAGGTCAGGGTTAAGTTGGGTTTGTGGATCCCTTTCAGCTTATTTATCTTAGCCTTTTAACTCTTCAATTTGTTTTGTTTGAGTATCTATTTCTTTATTGTATCAGGCAAGTATTATTACATAAGCTAGTTCTGTTTTTATTTTTATTCTGACTATCGCACCATTCCTCTGTTAGGTGAGTCTTTTTTCTATTAAGAAATCCAAATTAATAATGTTCAGTATGAAACAGCTGTCAATGGAAAGGGTTAACTCCTTTACAGGTTTGTAAGAAGACCTGATGTCATTACGTGACTTCACGTAACCATCTGAAAAAAAAAATCTTTTCATCAGGAAAGGCAGCATTTGATTAAACTCCAATATTTTTTTAACTTCTTATTCAAGTACTTGCCAAAGATATTTTTTTTAAATTGATTTAAAATAAGACCACACATTTTAATAGCTATTTGTTTACTGAAATTCAATTTCGTCATCAGCCTCGGTCAATGCAAAGCCAACCATTTTAACTACGTAGTCTATCGATACCTTTCTCAGAGGTCCCAGTGGAACTCTGAGTACGTTTCTCGTGCGTGCACTCTTTAAGACGTTTATGGTTTTTAATATGTCCTCCTTCCTAATTTAATGGAGTTTTTCTGCCAACTGGACAGGAGTGATTTTTTTTAGACTGCAGTGGAATTTTTCTCAATTTAAAATCTCAGAACATTTTTTTTTTCTTTCAGCACCTATTTAGTACGTTACTTTTTTTTTGTCTTTTCCATAACTAGAGGGAAGTCTGGCACGTAGGCTGTGGACTGCTTTTCGTTATCTCAATTGTTCCAGCCTCAAGGTCGTGTTATTTAATATAATATTTTTTTTGAATCCTTTTGAATCCATCTCAGTTGTTTTGCTGTGCCTTCTCTGAATGTTTTCTTTCGACAAGTAAGTGAGCATGTCAAATCCTTTTTTAACCACTGGGACCATGTATTTTTTTCTTTTTTTTTACTCAACAAACCTATCCTTTGTGCATTTCCTGGCTCCGTAACTTATCATCCGAATATACGTAATTCAATAAGGTTCACACTCTTAAACTTCCCACATACAGGACAACACTTCGAAGGGTTAAAAAAACTTTCATTCTGTTTGAAAAAGTGGGTGGAGCTAAAACAAACCACAACTCCCCGGCTTTTTTTTACAGTAAAAATCACACAAGCATTTCTCATTTAAAACAGACGTTCACAAGAGTCTCTCTTCTTTCCTATTAATTTTTGGATCCATGACCTTTCAGGGAATTCGTAGTTTTATCTAAATTACCCATCTGTGTCGCCGCACGTTGGATCAGGGTCCTAATTAGACCTGATTGTCTCCACGTCGCCCCGTAGTGGTTTCAGTTATCTTACCCAGAGCCTAGGCGGACCAAGTGATATACAAGGTCGACGCTGTACCTGGCGTAAGTACAATTTAAAATTTACACAGTCCCGCGTAGTCCTGCAGCTTAATTTTACGTAATTCCCTAACCTCCGCGTTTCCCTACACGGTTCGCGCGATTCTCTCTCTCTCCGCGTTGCCGCGCGGTTTTACTTGGGCCTCGAACCCACACAGACACTGGGCCTCGAACCCAGGCAGGCTCTGGGCCTTGAACCCAGGCAGACTTACCTATTCTAACCTATCTTTCCGAGTCGCCGCTTGGTTTGCGTCACCGCACAATTTCCCTATCTCTATCCCTATTCTAAGTTTGAAAGGTATTCACCAGATTGTCCTGGATCTCGTTCAGACACTACCTGAGAACCAGCGAGTGGCTAAACATTCCTCAGACTTTTGAAACCGGGGGAAACTGGAGCAGTATTGAAATCATACTCACTCCAGTGGCCACTTTCCCCTCGTCTCGTCCAAGGCCAGTCTGGCTCTTAATTCGCAAGTTTTCGGCAGTCGTCCGTTGAGATCCCACTTCTGACACCAAATATAAATGTGGATTCTTTTACCTCAATCTGGTTCAGTAAAATTACTGAAACGAATACCGTTTGTGCTTTAAACAAAGCAAGCTTTTATTTAAAAAGCAAATCCTGATCGGGGACCTTATCAGACAGAAGGAATGCAACTCTGATAGAACGCACTCACTTCCTACGGACAAAGTGACGTTACATTGTAAAGGGATGACGGTTATACATTTTCGGCAAAAGATAACAAGATAGGGTCAGAGTGACATCCTAGTTCAGCCTATCCCTTTTGATCCCTCTTTCCCTTTGTCCACTCATAAGCCGACCTAAGTATGGTCTGATTTTAAACAAAGACCTTCTGTTAATGTTTCCGGTTAATAACATGATTTAATAAGACCTTGAGGTTTTTCTGCAAGCTGTGGGTTTTGTTTCAATATGCGTTAGTGTTGTAACATTTCACAGTCTCGAGTCTGAGATGTCATGGCTATTCCTCCATGAATTCTTTGTCAGCTTATACTGTCCCTATACAATTCCCACGTTCTCAACTTCAATGTCTCTGTACATTTTTAAACATTCACAGGGTCACTGAACCCTCCTCTCAATGGCCCAGTGGGTAAAGGCACCACCTAGTGCGACTGTGTGGTGGGAACAGTTGGGGCCCAGGTTTAATGCTGTCTTCATATCCTCCCCCTCTCATACCCTGTAAAAGCTGTTTACAAAAGTCAGCACTGTAAGCAGGAACATAGGAACAGGAGTAGACCATTCAGCTCCTTGAGCCTGTTCCACCATTCAGTTAGTTCATGGCTGATTTGTATCTTAACCCCATCTCCCTGACTTGGTTCCGTAATCCTTAATACCCTTGCCTAACAAAATTTTAGCACACTCAGTTTTGATATTTTCAATTGGCCCTCAGCCACGACAGTTTTTGGGGGTGAGAGTTCCAGATTTCCACTGCCTGTGCTTCCTGTAATCATCACTGTGATCGGAGGGAGGTCGGAGCCGCTGAGGCTGCTGTTTTTTCAGGCCCAGCGGCAGTCGGTGAGCGAGCAGTGCGGGGAGGAGCAGCATCAGCGGCAGTCTGGGGTCAGCGGCCTACAAAGGCCCAACGGCAGTCCGGGGTCAGCGGCCTACAAAGGCCCAACGGCAGTCCGGGGTCAGCGGCCTACAAAGGCCCAGCGGCAGTCCGGGGTCAGCGGCCTACAAAGGCCCAACGGCAGTCCGGGGTCAGCGGCCTACAACGGCAGTCCGGGGTCAGTGGCCTACAAAGACCCAGCGGCAGTCCGGGGTCAGCGGCCTACAAAGGCCCAACGGCAGTCCGGGGTCAGCGGCCTACAAAGGCCCAGCGGCAGTCCGGGGTCAGCGGCCTACAAAGGCCCAACGGCAGTCCGGGGTCAGCGGCCTACAAAGGCCCAACGGCAGTCCGGGGTCAGCGGCCTACAAAGGCCCAACGGCAGTCCGGGGTCAGCGGCCTACAAAGGCGCAGCGGCAGTCCGGGGTCAGCGGCCTACAAAGGCCCCGCGGCAGTCCGGGGTCAGCGGCCTACAAAGGCCCAGCGGCAGTCCGGGGTCAGCGGCCTACAAAGGCCCAACGGCAGTCCGGGGTCAGCGGCCGACAAAGGCCCAGCGGCAGTCCGGGGTCAGCGGCCTACAAAGGCCCAGCGGCAGTCCGGGGTCAGCGGCCTACAAAGACCCAGCGGCAGTCGGTGAGCGAGCAGTGCGGGGAGGAGGGACAAGAAATCAAAAAGTGACGTCCCAGCCAAGCTGGTAAGTGGTTGGCTGATCGACTGGTGAGTATATCTCTTTGATTTTGTGTTCTAATAGATAAGAGGATAAATTACTAAATAGCTGTTTAGTTTGTGTAGTGGGAGTCAGTGTTTTTGCTGGGTAATTTAAGGGTAACTAGTGGGATGGCAGGGCAGCTCATTCAAACGGAATGCAACACCTGTGCCATGTGGGAATTCCTGGATGCTTCCCGCAACGGGGATGACCACATGTGCAGGAAGTGTCTCCAGCTCCTCCAACTCGAGCGCCGAGTCTCGGAGCTTGAGCGAGGACTGGAGGCACTGAGGAGCATCCGAGAGAATGAGAGGTACGTGGATAGCTCGTTTCAGGCGTTGGCCACCCCACAGATTAACAGGGTACAGGAGGATAGGGAATGGGTGACCGTCGCAAACAAGAGTATGGCGAGGCAGGTAGTGCAGGCTATCCCGCTCTCCAACCAGTTCTCTATTCTGACTACTGGCGAGGACGGTGATGCCTCTGGGGAGTGCAGCCAGGGCCAAGTCCACAGCACCGTGGGTGGCTCAGCTACACAGTGGGGGTGGAAGAAGACGGGAAGGGCTATAGTGATAAGAGATTCAATAGTTAGGGGAGCAGATAGGCGCTTCTGCGGCAGCAAAAGTGACATCAGGATGGTGTGTTGCCTCCCTGGTGCAAGGGTCAATGATGTCACTGAGTGAATGCAGGGCATTCTGGGGAGGGAAGGGGAACAGCCAGTGGTTGTGGTCCACATTGGTCCACAACGACATAGGTAGAAAGAGGACTGAGATCCTGACAGCTGAGTTTAGGGACTAGGAGTAAGATTGAAAGCCAGGACTTCAAAGGTGGTAATCCCGGGATTACTGGCAGTGACACATACTAGTAAAGGTAGAAATAGGAAAGCTAGTCAGATAAATATGTGGCTGGGGCATTGGTGTAGGAGGGAAGGCTTTAGTTTCCTGAACAATTGGGACCGCTTCTGGGGTAGGTGGGACCTGTACAAGTTGGACAGGTTACACCTCAACAGAGATGGGACCAATGTTCTCGCGGGTGGTTTTGATAGTGCAGTTGGGAGGGTTTTAAACTAGCTTGGCAGGGGGATGGGAACCCAGGAGAGGGCTCTGAGCTAGTTAGAGTGGGTGAGAGCTCAGATGAACAGAACCCCAAGAAAGAATGCAAAAGGCAGGAGGCAACAGAGCAGAGTAGCACGGGGGAGCCAATTTAAAACTGAGTTGAGAAGGAATTTCTTCTCCCAGAGGGTTGTGAATCTGTGGAATTCTCTGCCCAAGGAAGCAGTTGAGGCTAGCTCATTGAATGTATTCAAGTCACAGATAGATAGATTTTTAACCAATAAGGGAATTAAGGGTTACGGGGAGCGGGCGGGTAAGTGGAGCTGAGTCCACGGCCAGATCAGCCATGATCTTGTTGAATGGCGGAGCAGGCTCAAGGGGCTAGATGGCCTACTCCTGTTCCTAATTCTTATGTTATTATTATGTTCACTGAACGGCCGAGCTCTCATTTTAAGCTTATGATCCCTTGTTGTGGACTCTCTCACCAGAGGAAATAGTTTCTCGATCTAATCCTACCAACTCCTTTAATCTTCTTAAACACCTCAATTAGATCACCCCTTAATCTTCTCTATTCAAGGAATACGAGCCCAGTGTCTACAATCTGTCCTCATCATTTACAAGAGTCGTCGCTGTAAGTACAGGATCAAAATTCTCAACAGATATTTCTAGTTTCTCTGAAACACTCTTTCCTCTCTTGCCCCCAAGCTGTCCCACACACTCGCATCACATCCTCGCTGTTTGAAATCCAGATTCATCGCACACTCGGATTTTTCTCCATTTCCCTCCTGAAGGTGCTGCGTGATTGTGAGGTTCAGTCTCACTCACTGTTTGCCCTCCAGTATTTTGTCATGTGGTAATTCTGAGCATACACTGAAGGTGCTGCGTGATGGTGGGGTTTGGCCACAGTCTCTGTTTGCCCTCAAACAGATGCATAATGAGGGAAGTCAATCTCTGAACCTTTAACTAACAGCGACATGGAGCGAGGGAAATGAATGAGCTTTAAACACCTGGTCTACTCGGCACTGAAGGCTCTGAAACTCAGAGTAGGAACTCCAGGGAAACACAATACTGACAGAAGTTAAACTGTTTGGTGGACAAAAGAAATCTTGAGTTAGTTTTTAAAAGATAAATTATTTAACGGGTTCGCACTGACCCACCTGACTGGCCGACTCAGGATCCACCCCTCAAAGTCCACGATTGGTTGTAGAGCATGCCGCTCCCTGGGCCCTCCGGCCTCTGAGCTCTCTTCCTGTTGGTTCCCAGGGCAATCAATCACCACTCGCCCACAGGACGCTGCCAGATGAAATGCGAGGTTCAGGAGTTTAAAGGAAGAAAAAAATCAGAATCTAAATTTGGAAATACAATTATAGAAACATGATTCAATTTATCACACCATCACAGACACGCTGGTTTCCTTCCGTGATCATTCTGCGACTGTATTGAAATGGCGGATGACCTTACCCAGAGTGCCCCGCAGGGTGGAATATGCCCTATCTCCACCAGCAGGGGCGCAGCGTGCAGGTGCGAGAAGGGCTGGTCCCCGGAGACTGCCTCCCTGAACGGAGCGAGCGCGGTGCGGGCCCCGGAAGCTGAACGGAGTGAGCGCGGCCTCAGCAACACCAAGTGCGGCTCCAGCCCCGAGTCAGAGCGGCCCAGAAGCCAGGCGGTGGGGCATGCGGCACCAGGAGAGTCCGGGGGTGGGGAGCAGCGCCTCCACCATCCTAGCCGCCGCTTCCCAATTTCTTCAGCTGCATTCACAAAGTCCGATTCGGGACAGAGGACAGGACGCAGGCGCTCAGAGAATGGTTCATGGCCCTGGGGAGCATACGCACTCTCAGTGGGGGAATCAGTGCGTTTGATAGAGCGGTTTCTGCGGCGGGGAGAATTGTGGGTCCTGCAGCCGCCATTAGTCAGCGACTGTCGGGAGGTGACAGAAGGTAGGTCCCTCACCTCCTGTCTAGGTCATTTTTGTTGCATCAGTGTGAGCTGGAGGAGAAGCTATGGGTTTATCCCGATTACTTAATTCTACTCCCAACGGCCTGTCTGAACCCAGTCGGGCCAACAATATCTGATGTGAGACTGTCAAGGGAGGTAGATTCTAAGAACACATATAAGAACATAGGAAATAGGAGCAGGAATAAGAATACGGCTCCTCAAGACTGCTCAGCTATTCAATAAGATCATGGCTGATCTGATCTCGGCCTCAACTCCACTTTCCTGCCTCTTCTCCTTAACCCGCGACTCCCCTATAGTTCAAGAATCTGAGCCTTGAATATAATCAATGACCCAGCATCCACAGCTCCCTGGGGTGGAGAATTCCACAGATTCACGACCCTCTGAAAGAAGAAATTCCTCCTCTTAACCGTCTTTCCCACATTACAACAGTGACTACACTCCAAAAGTACTTCATTGGCTGTAAAGCGCTTTGAGATGTCCGAAGGCCATGAAAGGTGCTATATGAATGCAAGCCTATCTTTCTTGTTTCCTCTTAAATGGCTGACCCCTTTTCTGAAATTATGGGCGGGCAGATCGCACACTAGAGGGGCGGAGGTTGTGGGGTGAGCGGATCGCACACTGGAAGGGCGGAGGTTCGGGGTGGGCGGATCGCACTGGAGGGGCGGAGGTTGGGGTTTAGCGGAAGTTCACACACTAATTGGCAATCTTGTTGTGCGAAGCCCTTTGGGGAAGATTGACCATAATATGGTAGATATCTTCATTAAGATGGAGAGTGACACAGTTAATTCAGAGACTAGGGTCCTGAACTTAAAGAAAGGTAACTTTGATGGAATGAGACGTGAATTAGCTAGGATAGACTGGCGAATGATACTTAAAGGGTTGACGGTGGATAGGCAATGGCAGACATTTAAAGATCACACGGATGAACTTCAACAATTGTACATCCATGTCTGGTGTAAAAATAAAATGGGGAAGGTGGCTCAACCGTGGCTAACAAGAGAAATTAGGGATAGTGTTAAATCCAAGGAAAAGGTATATAAATTCGCCAGAAAAAGCACCAAACCTGAGGACTGGGAGAAATTTATAATTCAGCAGAGGACAAAGGGTTTAATTCGGAGGGGGAAAATAGAGTATGAGAGTGAGCTTGCAGGGAACACAAAAACTGACTGCAAAAGCTTCTATAGATATGTGAAGAGAAAAAGATTAGTGAAGACAAATGCAAGTCCCTTGCAGTCAGAATCAGGTTAATTTATAATGGGGAACAAAGAAATAGCAGACCAATTGAACAAATACTTTGGTTCTGTCTTCACTAAGGAAGACACAAATAACCTTTTGGAAATACTGGGGCACCGAGGGTCTAGCGAGAAGGAGGAACTGAAAGAAATATTAGTCAGGAAATTGTGTTAGGGAAATTGATGGTATTGAAGGCTGATAAATCTCCAGGGCCTGATGGTCTGCATCCCAGAGTACTTAAGGAAGTGGCCCTAGAAATAGTAGATGCATTGGTGGTCATTTTCCAACATTCCATGGACTCTGGATCAGTTCCTATGGATTGGAGGGTAGCTAATGTAATGCCACTTTTTAAAAAAGGAGGGAGAGAGAAACAGGGAATTATTAGCCTGACATCAGTAGTGGGGAAAATGTTGGAATCAATTATTAAAGATGTAATAGCAGCGCATTTGGAAAGCAGTGACAGGATCGGTCCAAGTCAGCATGAATTTATGAAAGGGAAATCATGCTTGACAAATCTTCTAGAATTTTTTGAGGATGTAACTAGTAGAGTGGACAAGGGAGAACCAGTGTATGTGGTGTATTTGGACTTTCAAAAGGCTTTTGACAAGGTCCCACACAAGAGATTGGTGTGCAAAATTAAAGCACATGGTATTGGGGGTAATGTATTGACGTGGATAGAGAACTGGTTGGCAGACAGGAAGCAAAGAGTAGGAAGAAACGGGTCCTTTTCAGAATGGCAGGCAGTGACTAGTAGGGTACCGCAGGGTTCAGTGCTGGGACCCGAGCTATTTACAATATACATTAATGATTTGGACAAAGGAATTGAATGTAATATCTCCAAGTTTGCAGATGACACTAAGCTGGGGGACGGTGTGAGCTGTGAGGAGGATGCTAAAAGGCTGCAGGGTGACTTGGATAGGTTAGGTGAGTGGGCAAATGCATGGCAGATGCAGTATACTGTCGATAAATGTGAGGTTATCCACTTTGGTGGCAAAAACAGGAAGGCAGATTATCTGAATGGTGACAGATTAGGAAAAGGGGAGGTGCAACGAGACCTGGGTGTCATGGTACATCAGTCATTCAAAGTTGTCATGCAGGTACAGCGCTGAAGAAGGCAAATGGCATGTTGGCCTTCATTGCGAGAGGATTTGAGTATAGGAGCAAGGAGGTCTTGCTGCAGTTGTACAGGGCCTTGGTGAGGCCACACTTTGAATATTGTGTACAGTTTTGGTCTCCTAATCTGAGGAAGGACATTCTTGCTATTAAGGGAGTGCAGCGAAGGTTCACCAGACTGATTCCCGGGATGGCAGGACTGATCTATAAAGAAAGACTGGATCGACTAGGCTTATATTTACTGGAATTTAGAAGAATGAGAGGGGATCTCATAGAAACATATAATATTCTGACGCGTTTGGACAGGTTAGATGCAGGAAGAATGTTCCCGATGTTGGGGAAGTCCAGAACCAGGGGTCACAGTCTTAAGGATAAGGGGTAGGCTATTTAGGACCGAGATGAGGAGAAACTTCTTCACTCAGAGAATTGTGAACCTGTGGAATTCTCTACCACAGAAATTTGTTGAGGCCAGTTTATTAGATATATTCAAAAGGGAGTTAGATGTGGCCCTTACGGCTAAAGGGATCAAGTGGTATGGAGAGAAAGCAGGAGTGAGGTACTGAAGTTGCATGATCAGCCATGATCTTATTGAATTGTGGTGCAGGCTCGAAGGGCCGAATGGTCTGCTCCTGCACCTATTTTCTATGTTTCTATGGCGGGCCGGAGGTTGGGGGGTGAGCGTATCACACACTGGAGGGGCGGAGGTTGTGGGGCCGGTGGACTGTCCACATAGCGCTGATGCCATCATCCCGCTGGCGCATCACTACATCTCTCCACTTCACTTCAAACGGAAAGCCACTGTGAATATTTAAGTTAGGTCCAAAATGGCCTGGCACACTCAATGGCAGCTGCAGCGGTCGGCCTTCCCCTGTAATGGTGGCCGCACTGCCATTTTAGAAGCACTGCAAACACAGTGCACCGGCACAAAAAGCCGCTGGTGACTCCGAGCGACGGCAGCAACATTTTCTGGATGGACATTCAAGATCGGGGGGCAGCATCACCGGTGCGTTCTCTGATGATGCACTTATGACGGATCGGCAGCAGCGGGGCAGTGGGGAGGGGGGAAGCAGGTCACCGCCGGTGTACCACAGGAGACACGCAAGATCCTACAAATCCCCTGGGAGGATAGACGCGACCTCGTCCAGGCCAACATCCCCAGCATTGAAGTACTGACCACACTTGATGAGCTCCGTTGGGCAGGCCACATAATTTGCATGCCAGACACGAGACTCCCAAAGCAAGTGCTCTACTTGGAACTCCTACACGGCAAATGAGCCAAAGGTGGGCAGAGGAAACGTTACAAGGACACCCTCGAAGCCTCCCTGATAAAGTGCAACATCCCCACTGACACCTGGGAGTCCCTGACCAAAGACCGCCCTAAGTGGAGGAAGTGCATCCGGGAGGGCACTGAGCACCTCGAGTCTCATTGCCGAGAGCATGCAGAAATCAAGCGCAGGCAGCAGAAAGAGTGATTGGCAAACCTGTCCCACCCACCCTTTCCCTCAACGCCTCTCTGTCCCATCTGTGATAGGGACTGTGATCCTCGTATTGGACTGTTCAGCCACCTAAGGACTCATTTTAAGAGTGGAAGCAAGTCTTCCTCGATTCCGAGGGACTGCCTATGATGAGATGATGATGACCACGAAATTTTCAAAATGCTGGCCATTCTACGAAAAATCGGCAGCCATTGCACTTCGCAACGTGGGCACCGATTTCCGGCAGTAACAGACCTTGAGGGAAGGGGCAATTTTGGCCCCGAGGTGTGGTCTCACCAATACCCTGTACAGTTGTAGCAGGACTTCCCTGCTTTTATACTCTATTCCCCCCTTGCAATAAAGGCCAACATTCCATTTGTCTTCCTGATCACTTGCTCTACCTGAGTACTAACTTTTTGTGTTTCATGCACAAGGACCCCCAGGTTCCTCTGTACTGCAACATTCTGTGATATCTTTCCATGTAAATAATAATTTGCTTTTCTATTCTTCCCACCAAAGTGGATAACCTCACCTTTTCTAACATTATACTCTATTTGGCAAATTTTTGCCCACTCACTTAACCTATCAATATCGCATTGCAGACTCTTTGTGTCATCCTCACAACTTGCTTTCCCACCTGTCTTTGTATCGTCAGCAAACTTGGCTACATTGCACTCGGTCTCTTCATCCAAGTCATTAATATAGATGGTAAATAGTTGAGGCCCCAGCACTGATCCCTGTGGCACCCCATTTATTACATAGAAACATAGAAATTTACAGCGCAGTAGGAGGCCACCTCTGCCCATCGTGTCCGTGCCGGCCGACAAAGAGCCACGCGGCCCTCAGTCAACAGCCCTGAAGGTTACATATAAACCTATGAGCAATGAACAATGGCGGACAGGTAAAGAGCATCTGGCCCAACCAGTCCGCCCCATCCCATGCACCAAAACATCCTACACTCCACCCCACCCAGAGACATGTGTCCTCCTGGGAAAGGCAAATACCAGATAAAAACCCAGGCCAATTCGGAAAGAATTCTGGGAGAATTCCTCTCCGACCCATCCAGGCGATCGAAATTAGTTCAGGAAATCACACTGGCCGTATTAGATCCCCTGAAGTACTTACCATCGTGCCTGCGCCAACCAACAAGATGTTATCCAGTCTAATCCCACTTACCAGCTCTAGGTCTGTAACCCTGCAGGTTACGGCACTTCAAGTGCACATCCAGCATCTTTTAAATGTGGTGAGAGTTTCTGCATCCACCACCCTTCCAGGCAGCGAGTTCCAGACCCCCACAACCCTCTGCGTAAAGAAGCTTCCCCTCAAATCCCCTCTAAACCTTCCACCAACAACCCGAAATTTATGCCCCCTTGTAATTGACCCCTCCACCAAGGGAAATAGGACCTTGCTATCCTCTATATCCAGGCTCCTTAAAAGTTTATACACCTCAATGAGGTCTTCCCTCAGCCTCCTTTATTCCAAAGAGAACAAATCCATCTATCCTCATAGCTAAGATTCTCCATTGCAGGCAGCATCCTCGTAAATCTCCTCTGCACCTTCTCTAGTGCAATCAAGTCCTTCCTTTCATACAGCGACCAGTACTGCACGCAGTACTCCAGCTGTGGCCTAACCAGCGTATTATACAATTTAAGCATAACCTCCTTGCTCAGCCAATAAAGGCAAGCATTCCGTATGCCTTCTTAACCACCTTATCCACCTGGTCTGCTACTTTCAGGGATCTGTGGACAAGCACTCCAAGGTACCTTTGTTCATCTACACTATTAAGTGGCCTACCGCTTAATGTGTATACCCTTTCCTTATTAGCCCTCCCAAAGTGCATCACCTCACACTTCTCTGAATTAAATTCCATTTGCCACTGCTCTGCCCACCTGACCAGTAGATTGATATCCTCCTGCAGCCCCTGACTTTCCTCTTCATTATCAACCACACAGCCAATTTTAGTGTCGTCTGCAAACTTCTTAATCATACTCCCTATATTCAAATCTAGATCGTTGATGTATACCACAAAAAAACAGTTTGCCAACCTGAAAATGACCCATACAAAAGCAAAATATTGCGAATGTTAGAATCTGAAATAAAAACAGAGAATGCTGGAAATTTCAGCGGGTCAGGCAGCATCTGTGGAGAGAGAAGGCAGAGGCCCAACCAGTCCCCATCCACTACCTCCTTCCTCCTCCTCCACCCGGCTGAACTTGTTCTCACATTGAACAACTTCTCCTTAAACTCCACTCACTTTCTCCAAATTAAAGGTGTTGCTTTGGGAACCCGCATGGGTCCTTTTCGTGGGTTATGTGGAACATTCTTTGTTCCAGTCCTACTCGGGCTCCTCCCTCACCTCTTTTTCCGGTACATTGATGACGTATCGGTGCCGTTTCCTGCTCTCACCCTGAACTTGAAAATTTCATTCACTTTGCATCCAATTTCCACCCTTCCCTCACCGTCTCATGGTCCATCTCCGACTCTTCCCTTCCTCGACTTCTGTCTCCATCTCTGGGGATACGCTTTCGACCAGTGTCCACTATAAGCCACTGACTCCCACAGTTAGCTGGACTACACTTCCTCCCACCCCGCATCCTGTAAGGACTCCATTCCAACATCCCAGTTTCTCCGTCTCCATCACATCTGTTCTGACGATGCCACCTTTCATACTAGTGCCTCCGACATGTCTTCCTTTTTCCTCAACTGAGGATTCCTCTCCGCCGTGGTTAACATGGCCCTCGTCCATTCTATTACCCGTACCTCTGCTCTCACCCCTTCCCCTCCCTCTCAGAACCGCGACAGGGTTCCCCTTGCCTTCACCTTTCACCCCGCCAGCCTCCACCATTCAATGGATCATCCTCCGCCATTTCCGCCACCTCCAGCGTGATCCCACCACCAATCACATCTCCCCTCTCCTCCCCTCTCAGCATTCTGAAGGGACCGCTCCCTCCGCGACACCCTGGTCCATTCCACAGCCACCTCCAGCACCCCCTCCCCTTCCCACGGCACCTTCCCGTGCAAGCGCAGGAAATGCAACACCTGTCCTTTTACCTCCTCCCTTCCCACTATCCAGAGCCCCAAACACTTCTTCCAGGTGAAACAGCGATTTACTTGTACTTCTTTCAATTTAGTATACAGGTGCAGCGTTGAGAATCCGGAACCCACGGGACCGAGGCCGTTGCGGATTCCGGGCTTTTCCGGACTTTCGATCGTCTTTCTGCCGTCACTAATCTGGAAACACCCGAGCCCAGGTTCGGGTATTTCCGGATTTCAGAACGTCAGAATGGGTGGGCCCCGTCACGGAGGAGTTGCTCGGGTGGGCCCCGTCGCGGAGGAGCTGCTCGGGCGGGCCCCGTCGCGGAGGATCTGCTCGGGTGGGCCCCGTCGCGGAGAAGCTGCTCGGGCGGGCCCCATCGCGGAGGAGCTGCTCGGGCGGGCCCCGTCGCGGAGGAGCTGCTCGGGCGGGCCCCGTCGCGGAGGAGGCCCCGAGGTAAGGGTGGGCAAGAGGCGGCAAGGCCTGAGGTCGGGCTGCGGCAGAACCCCGAGGTCGACAGGGTCAGTGGGTCCGGATTCCGGAACATTTTACAGATTCCAGATGACCCTGCCACCGATCGATCCAGATTCCGGAACATTCCGGATCTTTGACACTGCACCTGTACTGTATTCGCTGCTCACGATGTAGTCACCTATACATTGGGGAGACCAAGCGTAGATTGTGTGATGCTTTGCTGAACACCTGTTCAGTCCGTATGTGTGATCCCGAGCTTCCGATCGCCTGTTTACTTTAATTCCCCGCTCCAGTCCCACTCCGACCTCTCCGTCCTCGGTCTCCTACACTGTTCCAAGCTTGAGAAACAGCACCTCATCTTTCGTTTCGGCACTTTACAGCCCTCAGGACTCAACATTGAGTTCAACAATTTCAGACCAGAACCTCTGGCCATCTTTGGCTCCCTTTACCCCCCCACCCGCCCCTCCCAATCTTATGTTTTTTTTCTTTTTTCCTCTCTTTGTCTTTTATGGCAGCTGGTCAATACTACGCCATTCACACCCTATCCGCAATAACCTTTTTCTAACCTCTAACTTTCCATTTCAATTCGGCCCATCATCCCTTTTGTCGCTCTAATCTCTCCTGCCTTCCACCCTATCACAGACCTTCCCTTTTGTTCTTTCCTCCCCTCCCCCTTTCAGTGCTTAAGAATATGTTCTTTTCAAACATTCAGCAGTTGTGACGAAGGGTCACAGACCTGAAACGTTAACTCTGTTTTTCTCTCCACAGATGCTGCCTGACCCGCTGAGACTTCCAGCATTCTCTACTGAATATGACCCATTTATCCCGACTCTGTTTTCTGTTAGTTAGCCAATCCTCTATCCATGCTAATATATTATCCCCAACCCCTGAGCTCTTATCTTGTGCAGTAACCTCTTATGTGGCACCTTATCGAATGCCTTTTGGAAATCTCAATACACCACATCCACTGGCTTCCCTTTATCCACCCTGCTCATTATAGCCTCAAAGAACTCTAAGAAAATTGTCAGACACGATTTCCCTTTCATAAAACCATGTTGACTATATTTCATTGTATTATCTAAATGTCCAGCTACTACTTCCTTCATAATGGATTCTAGCATTTTCGCAATGACTAATGTCAGGCTAACTAGGCTATAGTTTCCTGCTATCTGTCTCCCTCCTTTCTTGAATAGGGGCGTTACATTTGTGGTTTTCCAATCTGCAAGAATCTCTCCAGGATCCAGGGAATTTTGGAAGATTACAACCAATGCATCCACTATCTCTCCAGCCACTTCTTTTAAGTCCCTAGGATGCAGGCCATCAAGTCCAGGGGACTTGTCTACCTTTAGTCCCATTAGTTTGCCTAGTACAACTTCTCTAGTGATAATGATTGTTTAATTTCCTCCCTCCCTTTTGCCCCTGATTTTGTACTGTTATTGGGATGCTTTTTGTGACTTCTATTGTGAAGACAGATACAAAATATTTGTTCAAAGTCTCTGCCATTTCTCTATTTCCCATTATTAATTCCCCAGTCTCATCCTCTAAGGGACCAATACTTACTTTAGCCACTCTTCCTTTTTATATACCTGTAGAAGCTCTTACTGTCTGTTTTTATATTTCTTGCTAATTTACTCTCATAATCTATTTTCTCCCTCTTTATTATTTTTTTAGTCATTATTTGTTGGTTTCTAAAATTTTCCCAATCCTATGGCCTACTATTAATCTTCACAACATTGTATGCCTTTGTTTTCCATTTGATACCATCCTTAACTTCCTTAGTTAGCCACGGATGGTTCATCCTTCTCTTAGGGTCTTTCTTTTTCACTGGAATATATCTTTGCTGAGAGTTCTGAAATATCTCGTTAAATGTCTGCCACTGCTTGTCTACCATCTGACCCTTTAATCTATTTCCCAGCCCATTTTAGCCAACTCTGTCTTCATACCTTTGTAATTGCCTTTATTTAGGTTTAAGACACTAGTTTCAGATTCAAGTTTATCACTCTCAAATTCTTACCTGAATCCTTTACTATGAGATCATTAATTAATCCAGTCTCATTACACATTACCAGATCGAGAATAGCCTGTTCCGTGGTTGGTTCCACAACGTATTATTCTAAGAAACCATCCCGAATACACTCTATGAACTCGTCCTCAAGGCTATCTTTGCCAATTTGCTTTGTCCAATCTTTATGAAGATTAAAGTCGCACACGATTATTGCAGTACCTCTCTTACAAGCCCCCATTAATTCTTGATTTATACTCTGTCCTACAGTGTAGCTATTGTTAGGGGGCCTATAGACCACTCCCACCAATGACTTCTTTCCCTTGCTATTTCTTATCTCCACCCAAACTGATTCTACATCTTGATCTTCCGAGCCAGTATAATTTCTCACTATTGCACCAATCTCATCCTTTATTAACAGGGCTACCCCACCTCCTTTTCCTTTCTGCCTATCCTTCCGAAATGTCAAATACCCCTGAATATTCAGTTCCCAGCTTTGGTCAGCTTGCAATCACGTTTTAGATTAGATCATACTTATTTATTTCTATTTGTGCCGTCAGTTCATCTGCCTTGGTACGAATGCTGCATGCATTCAGATAAAGAGCCTTTAATTTTGTCTTTTTACCATTTTTCCCTACTCTGACCGTATTTGCTGGTACGCTCTGTCCCTTCCTGTCACTCTGGTTATCATTACCCATGTACTATTGCCTTGCATTTCTCTTTAACTTTCTAAATTTCCCCTCACCTGATCCCCCCCACCATTTGTTAATTTAAAGCCCTCTCTGCAGCCCTAGTCATACGATTCACCAGGATGCTGAAGCCCGTCGCAGCGGAACAGCTGCCACTTTCCCCAGTACTGGTGCCTGTGCCCAATGAATTGAAACTCCTTCCCACACCACTCTTTGAGCCACACATTTAACTCTCTGATCTGCTTGACCCCATGCCAATTTGCGTGTGGCTCAGGTAGTAATCCAGAGATTATTACCATTGAGGTTCTGCTTATTAATTTAGCTCCTCAAACTCCCTCAGCAGAATCTCATTCTTGGTTCTACCGATGTCATTGGTTCCTACATGGACCACGATGACTGGATCCTCCCCGTGCCACTCCAAGTTCTTCTCAAGCTGCGAGGAGATATTGAAAGGAAGGGAGGGAGGAAGGAAGGAAATAAATTTATATAGCGTCTTTCACGACCAATGGATGTCTCAAAGCACTTTACAGCCAATGAAATACTTTTGGAGTGTAGTCACTGTTGTAATGTGGGAAACGCGGCAGGCAATTTGCGCACAGCAAGCTCCCACAAACAGCAATGTGATAATTACCAGATCATCGGTTTTTGTTATGTTGATTGAAGGATAAATATTGGTCAGGACGCCGGGGATTACTCCCCTGCTCTTCTTCGAAATAGTGCCATGGGATCTTTTATGCCCACTTGAGAGAGCAGATGGGCCTCGGTTTAACGTCTCATCCGAATGACGGCACCTCTGACAGTGCAGCACTCCCTCAGCACTGCACTGAAGTGTCAGCCTAGCCTTATGTGCTCAAGTCCCTGGAGTGAGACTTGAACCCACAACCTTTTCACTCAGAGGCGAGTGTGCTGAGCCTAAGCTAACACAACCTCCGGAACTCCCTGTCACGGCTGCAGAGAACAGTATCTATCCCCTGGACTATACTGTTACCTACCACTACCACATTCCTTCCTTCCGCTCCACTTGGATAGCCCCCTGTACCACGGTGCCGTGGTCAGTTTGCCCATCCTCCCTGCAGTCCTTTTCCTCATCCATACAGGTAGCAGGTACCTCGTACCTGTTGGACAGGGTCAAGGGCTGAGGCTCCTCCATCACTGCATCCTGGGTCCCCATACCTTCCTGACCCGCAGTCACACCCTCCTGCCCCTGATGATTGACTAACTCTAAGTACTATTGAACCTTAATGGTGTGACTGCCTCCTGGAGCAAAGTGTCCCAGTAACTCTTCCCCTCCCTGGTGCATTGCAATGTCTGCAGCTCGTAATCCAGCTCAACAACTGTCTCGGTCTCCAGCCCCCGCGCTTTTTATCCACATCCCTCACTGCTCCCACTCGGCTTTGCACCTCTGGTCTCGGGCTCCTGCCCCCGCACTCTTTATCCACATTCCTCACTGCTCCCACTCGGCTTTGCTCATCTGGTCTCGGGCTCCTGTCCCCACACTCTTTATCCACATTCCTCACTGCTCCCACTCGGCTTTGCACCTCCTTCCAAGGGAGATTAGGTTGCTAAATAGACACTGTCTGTATGGTGCATAAGGCTATTATTTCAGGAACAAATATTTCTGTGAAGGCTTTTAATCCATTTTACATACAGATTTAAAAAATTGAATTCTTGGAATGTGGGCATCTCTAGCAAGGCCAGCATATATTGCCAATCACTAGTTGTCCTTTCAGAAGGTGGTGGTTTGCCGCCTTCTTGAACCAGTACAGTCCTTATGCTGAAGGGAGTTACTAGATTTTGACCCAATGACAATGAATGATTGCCAATACATATTCAAGTCAGGATGGTTTGTGACTTGGAGGGAACCTGGAAGTGATAGTATTCCCATGCACCTGCTTCCCATACCCTTCTAGGTGGTGAAAGTCGTGGGTTTTGGAGGTTCAGATGTATAAAGTCCCTCTCCTTTGCTCCTCTCCACCTCTCTCTCCTCCCATAGAGGCCAGAGTCTTGTGTAGGCCCAGACATGGTGTTTCTGCTGCTGACCCCACAAATTACCAGATTCATTAAGCTCAATTTCACAACCTGCCTTTGTGTTTTTGTGGGTTCTCTCGCAAACTCCCTTTTTCCTGTTTTAAATTCATTTTACAGGGTATTAGAAAGGGAGGATTTGCAGACAGGAAACTCAAACCAAATATCGCATCAAAATCTGACAGTCACTCGATTAATCCTGAATATCTTCAGCCATTCAATATGGAAGCAAAAAGTAGCGTTGACAGCGGGAGAAATGGTACACGTGTTCTATGTGTGGACGAGGATTCAGCCGATCCTCTGGCCTGTCGAGACACAAGCGCAGTCACACTGGGGAGAAACCTTGGAAATGTGTGGACTGTGGGAAAGGATTCAATTACCCCTCTGAGCTGGATAGTCATCGACGCAATCACACTGGGGAGAGACCATTCACCTGCTCCGTGTGTGCGAAGGGATTCACTAACTCATCCCACCTATTGGCACACCAGGGAGGTCACACTGGGGAGAGGCCGTTCACTTGCTCCAAGTGTGGGAAGGGATGCACTCATTCCTCTGCCTTGCTGAAGCAGCAGCGAGTTCACACTGATGAGAGACCATTCAGATGCTCTCACTGCGGGACTGGGTTCAGACGATCATCTGAACTCACTGTACATCAGCGGACTCACACCGGGGAGAGGCCGTTCACCTGCTCCATTTGTGGGAAGGAATTCACTCGTTCATCCCAACTACTGACACACCAACAAGCTCACAAGTGACCGTAGGAGTTGTATTGTGCTGTTATTGCTGCTGTTAATCACATCCAGGACTGAATCCTGTTCATTCTGACAGGTGGGGTTTGTTTCTGCTGATATTAATAACCCCTATAACTGGGCTGGAGTTTAATATTCGTGAGACGTTAAACTGAGACCCTGTCTGCCCTCAGCTGGATGTAAAAATCCCATGGCACTATCTCTTAAGAGCAGAGGAGTTATCCCTGGTGTCCTGGCCAATATTTAACCTTCAATCAACATGACAAGAAAACATTATCTGATCATTATCACGTTGCTATTTGTGGGAGCTTGTTGTACACAAATTGGCTGCCACATTTCCTACATAACAACAGTAACTGCACTTCAAAAGTACTTCATTGGCTGTAAAATGCTTTGGGATGCCCTAGTGTTGTGAAAAGCGTGATATAAATGCAAGTCTTTCATAGAAACTTATAGAAAATAGGTGCAGGAGTAGGCCATTCGGCCCTTCGAGCCTGCACCACCATTCAATAAGATCATGGCTGATCATGCACCTCAGTACCCCACTCCTGCCTTCTCTCCATACCTGCTGATCCCGTTAGCCGTAAGGGCCACATCTAACTCCCTTTTGAATATATCTAACGAACTGGACTCAGCAACTTTCTGTGGTAGAGAATTCCACAAGTTCACAACTCTCTGGGTGAAAAAGTTTCTCCTCATCTCGGTCCTAGATGGCTTACTCCTTATTCTTAGACTGTGACCCCTGGTTCTGGACTTTCCCAACATCGGGAACATTCTTCCTGCATCTAACCTGTCCAATCCCGTCCGAATTTTATATGCTTCTTTGATATCCCCTCTCATTCTTCTAAATTCCAGTGAATATAAGCCTAGTCGATCCAGTCTTTCTTCATATGTCAGTCCTGCCATTCCAGGAATCAGTCTGGTGAACCTTCGCTGCACTCCCTCAATAACAAGAACGTCCTTCCTCAGATTAGGAGACCAAAACTGCACACAATACTCAAGATGTGGTCTCACCGAGGCTCTGTACAACTGCAGTAAGACCTCCCCGCTCCTATACTCAAATCCTCTTACTATGAAGACCAACATGCCATTTGCTTTCTTTACTGCCTGCTGAACCTGCATGCCTACTTTCAATGACTGATGTACCATGACACCCAGGTCTCGTTGCACCTCCCCTTTTACTAATCTGTCACCATTCAGATAATAATCTGCCTTCCTGTTTTTACCACCAAAGTGGATAACCTCACATTTATCGACATTATACTGCATCTGCCATGCATTTGCCCACTCACCTAACCTGTCCAAGTCATTCTGCAGCCTCTTAGCATCCTCCTCACAGCTCATACTGCCACCCAGCTTAGTGTCATCTGCAAACTTGGAGATATTACATTCAATTCCTTCGTCTAAATCATTAATATATATTGTAAATAGCTGGGGTCCCAGCACTGAACCTTGCAGTACCTCACTAGTCACTGCCTGCCATTCTGAAAAGGACCCGTTTATTCCCACTCTTTGCTTCCTTTCTGCCAACCAGTTCTCTATCCACATCAATACGTTACCCCCAATACCATGTGGCTTAATTTTGCATATTAATGTCTTGTGTGGGACCTTGTCAAAAGCCTTTTGAAAGCCCAAATACACCACATCCACTCTACTAGTTACATCCTCAAAAAATTCTAGAAGATTTGTCAAGCATGATTTCCCTTTCATAAATCCATGCTGACTTAGACCGATCCTGTCACTGTTTTCCAAATGCGCTGCTATTACATCTTTAATAATTGATTCCAACATTTTCCCCACTACCGATGTCAGGTTAACTGGTCTATCATTTTTCTAGTTATCTCTTTCCCTCTTTTTTTAACTGATCCAGAGTCCATGGAATGTTGGAAAATGACCACCAATGCATCTACTATTTCTAGGGCTAATTCCTTAAGTACCCAGGGATGCAGACTATCAGGCCCTGGGGATTTATCGGCCTTCAATCCCATCAATTTCCCTAACACCATTTCCTGACTAATAAGGATTCCCCTCAGTTCCCTCATTTCCTTCTTCTCGCTAGACTCTCGGTGCCCTAGTATTTTCGGGAGGTTATTTGTGTTTTCCTTAGTGAAGGCAGAACCAAAGTATTTGTTCAATTGGTCTGACACTTCCTTGTTCAACATAGAAACATAGAAAATAGGTGCAGGAGTAGGCCATTCGGCCCTTCAAGCCTGCACCGCCATTCAATGAATTCATGGCTGAACATGCAACTTCAGTACCCCATTCCTGCTTTCTCGCCATACCCCTTGATCCCCCTAGTAGTAAGGACTACATCTAACTCCTTTTTGAATATATTTAGTGAATTGGCCTCAACAACTTTCTGTGGTAGAGAATTCCACAGGTTCACCACTCTCTGGGTGAAGAAGTTTCTCCTCATCTCGGTCCTAAATGGCTTACCCCTTATCCTTAGACTGTGATGCCTGGTTCTGGACATTATGAATTCACCTAATTCTGACTGTAAGGGACCTACGTTTGTCTTCGCTAATCTTTTTCTCTTGACATATCTATAGAAGCTTTTGCGGTCAGTTTTTATGTTCCCTGCAAGCTTACTCTCATACTCTATTTTCCCCCTGCTAATGAAACCCTTAGTCCTCCTCTGCTGAATTCTAAATTTCTCCCAGTGCTCAGGTTTGCTGCTTTTTCTGGCCAATTTATATGTCTCTTCCTTGGATTTAACACTATCCCTAATTTCCCTTGTTAGCCACGGTTGAGCCATCTTCCCCATTTTATTTTTACGCCAGACAGGGATATACAATTGTTGTAGTTCTTTTATCAATGTCAAATAAATCAGCTTTGCTTCAAATACATTGTTGTAGATTTTTGTCTTTCCCATCTGAATGTTTAGCATCATCATCATCATCATAGGCAATCCCTCAAAATCGAGGAAGACTTGCTTCCACTCTCAAAGTGAGTTCTCAGGTGACTGAACTGTCCAATACGGAAATTACAGTCTCTCTCACAGGTGGGACAGACAGTGGTTGAAGGAAAGGGTGGGTGGGACATGTTTGCCACACGCTCCTTCCGCTGCCTGCGCTTGGTTTCTGCATATTCTCGGCGACGAGACTCGAGGTGCTCAGCGCCCTCTCGGATGCTGTTCCTCCACTTATGGCGGTCTCTGGCCTGGGACTCCCAGGTGTTGGTGGGGATGTTGCATTTTATCAAGGAGGCTTTGAGGGTGTCCTTGAAATGTTTCCTCTGCCCACCTGGGGCTCGCTTGCCGTGTAGGAGTTCTGAGTAGAGCACTTGCTTTGGGAGTGTTGTGCGAGCAATGTGGCCGGCTCGAGCAATGTGGCCCACCCAGCCGAGCTGGTCGAGTGTGGTCAGTGCTTCAATGCTGGAGATGTTGGCCTGATCGAGAACACTGACGTTGGTGCGTCTATCCTCCCAGGGGATTTGCAGGATCTTGCAGAGACATCATTGGTGGTATTTCTCCAGCGATCTGAGGTGTCTACCGTATGGTCCATTTTCTGAGCCATACAGGAGAGCGGGTATCATTACATCCCTGTAGACCATAAGCATGGTGTCAGATTTGAGGGCCTGGTCTTCGAACACTCTCTTCCTCAGGCGACCAAAGGTTGCGCTGGCATACTGGAGGCGGTGTTGGACCTTGTCGTTGATGTCTGCCCTTGCTGATAATAGGCTCCACTTGAATGTTTATCACCACCTGGCTGGAGCTCAGAGAGGACAATCTGGGGGAGGATCGTACAGGGGGAACAGAACTTCAGCCTGGACACAGTCCTTCAGGACCACACTGAGAGGGGCAAATGACAGTCCCGAGTCTACCATTTTAAGGCTGGTTAAAATAAATCTGTCAAAAACTGCACTAAACTAGCAGGCGGAGGGGTTCACAGGAGCCCGTTACCTGTTGGTTCAATTATACAACACATTTCCGTCATTGTTCATAGGTTTATATGTAACCTTCAGGGCTGCTGACCAAGGGCCGTGCGGATCTTTGTTGGCCGGCGTGGACACGATGGGCTGAAATGGCCTCCTTCTGCACTGTAAATTTCTATGTTTCTATTTGATCTCCAGATAAAGAAGGGCCTGCAGCATGTTTCCCAGGAATTCCCTGTTTTATTGATGTGTGTGTGTTAGACACCGGGATAACTAAAAATACATGACCCGCAACATCCCGGGGGTGCGATCCCGACAGTTACTCTGGGATCACTCCCATTGCAGAACTCCACCACTGACCCTGCTGACGGTTGCAGGCTCAGGGAGTGGGGCCTCCGGGAGTGAACTGTGAGAACGCTGGGTTTTAGTGGATCAGATTTAATATGAAGTAGTGACGATAAAAGTAAAGTCTTGCTTTGTTTTATATAGATGTATGTTTAATATTAGTGGACTCTGTATTAAAGACCCGTGTCTAGTGAACTATTAGCTTGTGATCACCTCAGACAGAACAAGCACCAATTATCCCTTTTAAGATGAAACAGGCCTGGTCTGAACAGAACTAGCAGAGCTGAGAACGCTGCCTGTGTATGGACTGAGCGGAACGGTGAAGGATATGTGTTTCTTTAAATGCCCCAGTAAAAGCAAACTCTGGCATTGTTCTGACTCGCAGATTCCTCGCAGCTCCAACGAAACAGGAAGAAGTTACTCGATGAAACCTCAACAGCCATCCAGTGGAATGTTTTGTTTGATAAATGTCTTTTTTTACCAAATGCCTTCTGCGACCAGAGGGACTGGAGTCAATTGTCGACAGCAGTAACAACATTCTGATTTGATAAGTCTTTCGTTTGATTGAATTATAATTTGGAGTTGATTGTGCCCCTGTAAAGAGGGGGCTCGCTCGGTAATTTGACATTGATTGAGGATAATGTCATTCTAATTATCATTTTAAAAGCGTGGAACATTCTTTTGTACATCCCAGGCTCGGCAATTATCGAAGTCTGAGTTGATGGATCCAGCTTGTTAGGTCATGAGTCTTACAATAGAACTATAATATTGTATGAATATTACAAATGTATTCCTTTGTAGAATCTCCCGTATGAACATTTTCCACTCATTTAGTTTACGAATTGTATTATTGTGAAATCTACATATTAAAAATAAAGCCCATGCTCAGGGGATTAAGGTGTGTGGAGTGTATCATTGGAGATCTCCAACGCAATTAGGAATAGCGTAAAAGCTCATTAGGGTTATAAGCAACGTCAGTCTGACAAAGGAGGTTGGTGTCAGTGACATTGGGGTAGGTTTATATCAGACAGGAGGAGATTGGTGTCAGTGACTGTGGGGTTGGTTTATATCAGACAGGAAGAGATTGGTGTCAGTGACTGTGGGGTGGGTTTATATCAGACAGGAGGAGATTGGTGTCAGTGATTGTGGGGTGGGTTTATATCAGACAGGAAGAGATTGGTGTCAGTGACTGTGGGGTGGGTTTATATCAGACAGGAGGAGATTAGTGTCAGTGACTGTGGGGTAGGTTTAAATCAGACAGGAGGAGATTGCTGTCAGTGACTGGGGTTGGTTTATATCAGACAGGAGGAGATTGGTGTCTATCAGACAGGGGGGGATTAGTGTCAGTGACTGTGGGATTGGTTTATATCAGACAGCAGATTAGTATATATGCAGTAACGTCTCTTGCAAGATTTTTTCCTGTGAAAATTCTGTTGGATAGTCGGGAATGTGAGCAATCGGGATCCTCTCTGTAAATAATTACAGAATTATTGCCTCCTTCTCACGCACAGAGGGATCTTTACTCAGTCTTTAACTCGTGTTGTACCTGTCCTGGGAGTGTTTGATGGGACAATGTAGCGGGAACTTTATCCTTGGGGTTGGGGGTAATATATTAGCATGGATAGAGGATTGGCTAACTAACAGAAAACAGAGAGTCACGATAAATGGGTCATTTTCCAGTTGGTAAACAGTAACTAGTGGGGTGCCGCAGGAATTGGTGCTGGGTCCTCAACTATTTACAATCTATACTAATGACTGGGATGAAGGGTAATGTAGCCAAGTTTGCTGATGATACAAAGATGGGTGGGAAAGCTAATTGTGAGGAGGACACAAAAAATCTGCAAAGGGATATAGACAGGCTAAGTGAGTGAGCAAAAATTTGGCAAATGGAGTATAATATGGAAAAATGTGAAGTTATTCACTTTGTCAGAAATAATAGAAAATCAAATTATAGTTTAAATGGAGAAAAATGGCAATGTGCTGCAGTACAGAGAGACCTGGGAGTCTTTGTGCATGAAACACAAAAAGTTACTATGCAGGTACAGCAAGTAATCAGGAAGGCAAATGGAATGTTGACCTTTATTGCAAGGGGGATGGAGTATAAAAGCAGGGAAGTCCTGCTACAACTGTACAGGGTATTGGTGAAGATAGGTTGAGTAGGTTGGGCCTATACTCACTGGAGTTCAGAAGAATGAGAGGTGATCTTATTGAAACATATAAGATAACGAGGGGGCTCAACAAGGTGGATGCAGAGAGGATATTTCCACTCACAGGAGAAACTAAAACTAGGGAACATAGTCTTAGAATAAGGGGCCGCCCATTTAAAACTGAGATGAGGAGAAATTTCTTCTCTTAGAGGATGTAAATCTGTGGAATTCTCTGCCCCACAGAGCTGTGGAGGCTGGGTCATTGAATATATTTAAGGTGGAGATAGACAGATTTTTGAGCGATAAGGGAGTAAAGGGTTATGGGGAGCAGGCAGGGAAGTGGAGCTGAGTCCATGATCAGATCAGCCATGATCTTATTGAATGGCGGAGCAGGCTCGAGGGGCCGAATGGCCAACTCCTGCTCCTACTGCTCATGTTCTTATTTGCAATTCTCCAGTTCTCTGGCACCACCCCTGTATCTATGGAGGATTGGAATATTATAGCCAGTACCTCCACAATTTCCGCCCTCAACATCCTAGGATGCTTGCCATCCGCTCCTGATGATTTATCGACTTTAAGTACAGCCAGCCTTTCTACTACCTATATCAATTTTTATTTTATGAAGTGTTGCAACTACCATACCCTTCATTATGTCTATGGCAGCATCCTCTTGGTAAAGACAGATGAAAGTACTATTTTAGAAACTGAGCCCTGCCCTCTGCCTCCATGCGTAGGTCTCCTTTTTGGTCCCTAATCGGCCCCACCCCTCTGCTTACGACCCGTTTACTATTTATAGCCCTATGGAAGGCTTTTAGATTACCTTTTATGTTGGCTGCCATTCTATTCTCATACGCTCTCTTTGCCCCTCTCATTTTTGTTTTCATTTCAGGAAGATATCAATGAGCTGGTCAGAAAAGTATCAATCCAGAGAAGTATGAGGTAATGCATTTGTGAGGGTCTAACAAGGCAAGAGGAATACACATTAAATGGTAGGACACTGAGAAGCGTAGAGGAACAAAGGGACCTTGGAGTGCATGTCCACAGATCCCTGAAGGTAGTAGGCCAGGTGGAGAAGGTGGTTAAGAAGGCATACGGAATACTTGCCTTTATTGACTGAGGCGTGGAATACAAGAACAGGGGGGGTTATGCTTGAACTGTATAAAACACTGGTTAGGCCACAGCTAGAGTACTGCATGCAGTTCTGGTCACCATATTACAGGAAGGACGTAATTGCACTGGAGAGGGTACAGAGAAGATTTATGAGGATGTTGCCAGGAGTGGAGAATCTAAGCTATGAGGACAGACTGCATAGGCTGGGTTTGTTTTCATTGGAACAGAGGAGGCTGAGGGGAGACCTTATTGAGGTGTATAAAATTATGAGGGGCCCAGATAGAGTGGATGGAAAGGGCCTATATCCCTTATCTGAAGGGGTCAACAACCAAGAGCAATAGATTTAAAGTAATTGGGGGGAGGTTTAGAGGGGATTTGAGGGAAAATTTCTTCACCCAGAAGGTGGGGGTCTGGAACTCACTGCCTGAAAGGGTGGTAGAGGCAGAAACCCTCACCACATTTAAACAGTACTTGGAGTGCCGAAACCCACAGGGCTCTGGACCAAGAGGGGGAAAGTGGGATCAGGCTGGGCAGCCCTTGGTCAGCTGGTGCGGACACCATGGGCCGAATGGCCTCCCGCCCTGTAAACCTCTGATTCTAGATTGCCTGATTGCATTAGCAGCCAAATCTGAGGATGGGATTGCACCATGTTCTGTTTATTCATTGGCTGTGGGTGAGGAGCCACGCTCACTGAGGGAGCCAACTCTCCGGGAGACCAGTGATCATCCGAGGCGGGAAAATAAAGGGCCACCCGCCCGGGCCTGCCGCCTGAGTGGCGGGAGCATCTGACCAATGGGGAGCGAGGAGCAGTGGGTCCTCCAACCAATCGGGGAGCCCGAGGGGCGGGACCTGCACCGCTGATTGGCTGAACCAAGGAAGAGGCATATAAATTGGCCAGAAAAAGCAACAAATCTGAGGACTGGGAGAAATTTAGAATTCAACAGGCGAGGACTAAGGGTTTAATTAAGAGGGGGAAAATAGAGTACGAGAGGAAGCTTGCAGGGAACATAAAAATGGACTGCAAAAGCTTCTATAAATATGTAAAGAGAAAATGATGAGTGAAGACAAAGGTAGGTCCCTTGCAGTCGGATTCAGGTGAATTTATAATGGGGAACAAAGAAATGGCAGACCAATTGAACCAATACTCGGTTCTGTCTTCACGAAGGAAGACACAAGTAACCTTCCGAATGTACGAGGGGACAGTGGGTCTAGTGAGAAGGAGGAACTGAAGGATATCCTTATTAGGCGGGAAATTGTGTTAGAGAAATTGATGGGATTGAAGGCCGATAAATCCCCGGGGCCTGATAGTCTGCATCCCAGAGTACTTAAGGATGTGGCCCTAGAAATAGTGGATGCATTGGTGGTCATTTTCCAACAGTCTATCGACTCTGGATCAGTTCCTATGAACTGGAGGGTTGCTAATGTAACACCACTTTTTAAAAAAGGAGGGAGAGAGAAAACGGGTAATTATAGACCAGTTAGCCTGACATCAGTAGTGGGGAAAATGTTGGAATCAATCATTAAGGATGAAATAGCAGCGCATTTGGAAAGCAGTGACAGGATCAGACCAAGTCAGCATGGATTTATGAAAGGGAAATCATGCTTGACGAATCTTCTGGAATTTTTTGAGGATGTAACTAGCAGAGTGGACAAGGGAGAACCAGTGGATGTGGTGTATTTGGACTTACAAAAGGCTTTTGACAACGTCCCGCACAAGAGATTGGTGTGCAAAATTAAAGCGCATGGTATTGGGGGTAATGTACTGACGTGGATAGAGAACTGGTTGGCAGACAGGAAGCAGAGAGTCGGGATAAACAGGTCCTTTTCAGAATGGCAGGCAGTGACTAGTGGAGTGCCGCAGGACTCAGTGCTGGGACCCCAGCTATTTACAATATACATTAACGATTTAGGTGAAGGAATTAAGTGTAATATCTCCAAGTTTGCGGATGACACTAAACTGGGTGAGGGTGTGAGCTGTGAGGAGGACGCTTAGAGGCTGCAGGGTGACTTAGACAGGTTAGGTGAGTGGGCAAATGCATGGCAGATGCAGTATAATGTGGATAAATGTAAGGTTAGCCACTTTGGGGGCAAAAACACAAAGGCAGAATATTATCTGAATGGCGGCAGATTAGGAAAAGGGGAGGTACAACGAGACCTGGGTGTCATGGTTCATCAATCACTGAAAGTGGGCATGCAGGTACAGCAGGCGGTGAAGAAGGCAAATGGTATGTTGGCCTTCATAGCTAGGGGATTTGAGTACAGGAGCAGGGAGGTCTTACTGCAGTTTTACAGGGCCTTAGTGAGGCCTCACCTGGAATATTGTGTTCAGTTTTGGTCTCCTAATCTGAGGAAGGACGTTCTTGCTATTGAGGGAGTGCAGCGAAGGTTCACCAGACTGATTCCAGGGATGGCTGGACTGTCATATGAGGAGAGACTGGATCAACTGGGCCTTTATTCACTGGAGTTCAGAAGGATGAGAGGGGATCTCATAGAAACATATAAGATTCTGAAGGGACTGGACAGGTTAGATGCAGGAATAATGTTCCCGATGTTGGGGAAGTCCAGAACCAGGGGTCACAGTATAAGGATAAGGGGTAGGCCATTTAGGACTGAGATGAGGAGAAACTTCTTCACTCAGAGAGTTATTAACCTATGGAATTCCCTGCCGCAGAGAGTTGTTGATGCCAGTTCATTGGATATATTCAAGAGGGAGTTAGATATGGCCCTTATGGCTAAGGGATCAAAGGGTATGGAGAGAAAGCAGGAAAGGGGTACTGAGGGAATGATCAGCCATGATCTTATTGAATGGCGGTGCAGGCTCGAAGGGCCAAATGGCCTACTCCTGCACCTATTTTTTATGTTTCTATTCACGGCAGTGGCTTTGTGCCGTCCCTTGTCCGGGGCCCGGGGAGGCTGAGGGCCTTTGTTCAGGGCCCGGGGCCCGGGGAGGCTGTGGGCTTTTGTTGGACACAAGGCCTCTCATCAACTGAAATATTTGACAATGGAATGTCTCAGTTTTTAAGTGTGTTTAATTCATTGGAAAAAAGACGAAGTACTGGTTATTCTGGTCAGATTAATGGAATCTCATCATGTATATAAAAATACTTGCATTTATATAGCGTCTTTCACGACCACCGGACGTCCCAAAGTGCTTTACAGCCAATGAAGTACTTTTGAAGTGCAGTCACGGTTGTAATGTGGGAAACGCGACAGCCAATTTTGCACACAGCAAGATCCCACAAAAGGATTATGGGTTTCAGGTAGGATAGAGGAGTTGAGGTTGATGATCAGCCATTATTGAATGGCGGAGAAGGCTCAAGGGGCCGTAAGGCCTATTCCTGCTCCTAATTCTTATGTTCTCAGAAGAATGAGAGGTAATCTCATTGAAACATAACATTCTGAGGAGGATTGACAGAGTAGATGCTGAGAGGTTGTTTCCCTGGGCTCAAGAGTCTAGAATTAGGAGGCATCGTCTCAGGATAAGGGGTCGACCATTTAAGACTGAGATGAAGAGGAATTTCTTCACTCAGTGTTGTGAATCTTTGGAGTTCTCTGCCCCAGAGGGCTGTGGATGCAGAGTCTCTGAATATATTCAAGGCTGAGATAAATTTTTGGACTTTAGGGGATTTAAGGGATATGGGGATCAGGCAGGAAAGTGGAGTTGAGATCGAAGATCAGCCAGGATATTGAATGGCGGAACAGGCTTGAAAGGACAAATGGCCTACTCCTGCTCCTAATTCTTAAGTTCTTAAACAACAATGTGATAACAACCAGACACAAGGGAGAACTTCTCTGCTCTTCTTCGAAATAGTGCTCTGGGATCTTTTATGTCCACCTGAGAGGGCAGACAGGGCTTCGGTTTAACGTCTCATCCAAAAGATGGCACCTCCGACAGTGCAGCATTCTGGAGTTTCAGCCTAATTTTTGTGCTCAAGTCTCTGGAGTGGGACTTAAACCCACAACCTTCTGACTCAGAAGCGAGATGCGCTACCCACTGAGCCATGTGGCCATAAATATAAGATAGTCACTAATAAATCCAATAGGGAATCCCCAGGAGCAACTTCTTTATCCAGAGTTGCGAGAATGTGAAACTCGCTACGACAAGGAATAATTGAAACAAAGATGCATTTACGGGAAAGCCAGATAAACACATGCAGGAGAAAGGAACAGAAGGATTATGTTGATTGGGTTGGACGAAGTAAGGTGGGAGGAGGCTGAGACAGAGCAGAAACACTGGCATAGAGCAGTTGGGCCGAATGGCCTGTTTCTGTGCTGTACTTTCTGAGTAATTCTGTGTACAACCATGAAAGGTTCATGTTGCCCCAGCTGTCTGCAGGGCCCTACCTTACAGACAGTATGCACTCACTGGTGCTTCAGGAGGGTGATAACTGAGTGAGGTTTCTGGTGGAGAAACCACCAGCCGCGTTTCGGGGCCATAAAAGGAGCGGAGGTGCGGCGGCCCGGGAGCAGCATGGAGGCCACTTCAGGGGGCAGCGCGAGCTGGTGCAGGAGGGCAACGACTTGGAAAAGGGCGACTGGATTGGACATCACCAAAATCAAGGTCCCTGATTCTCTGCCCCAGAGAGCTGTGAAGGCTGGGTCATTGAATATATTTAAGGTGAAGAAAGACAGATTTTTGAGTGATAAGGGAATAAAGGGTTATAGGGAGCGGGCAGGGAAGTGGAGCTGAGTCCATGATCAGATCAGCCATGACCTTATTAAATGGCGGAGCAGGCTCGAGGTGCCAAATGGCCTACTCCTGCTCTTAGTTCTTATGTTCTTATGATTGGAGCAGGGGCAGGTACAGCAGGAGAGGCGGTAAGCAGCAGGGGAGCGGCGAGGTCGGGGCAAAGGAGCGGATAGAGATTGTAGAGCGACGTGATCGGGGCCCGGGAGAGGCGTGGGCCCAGGGGCAGCGTGGGCCAGCCCACACTGCGATATGTGTGCACTAGGTCCGTGCATTAGAGCTGGTCTCCAGTCGTCTTGGTTAATCCTTGCCACTGGAACAAGACCTAGCTCTGTGAAGACTATGTGGTGGCTGGTGTGCAATGGCCACCACACAGGACTGCTAATGTGGTAACTTTGTTTAAGAACGGAGAAAGGGATAGACCGAGTAATTACAGTCCAGTCAACCTAACCTTGGTGGTGGGAAAATTATTGGAAAAAATTCTGAAGGACAGGATAAATCTTCATTTAGTAAGACACGGATTAATCAACGACAGTCAGCACAGAACCCTGGGACTATACATGGAGATTCTAACCCTGAGAGTGCACATGGGGATTGAGGTAGCCCCTCCAAGGGTCCCTTTGAGTGGACTAAGTGATATACAGAGTTGACGCTCCTAGTAATAGAGACAACAGACTGCGATTGGAGGTTCACAATGGTCTTTAGTCACAGGCCTGGGGAGAACCGTCTGAGACCGCTCTCAGATCCAACTCCACCGAGTACCTATGCCTTCAAGGTATTTGTACAGGTTTAGTTACAAGGGTCGTGTGCATAAGAATAGGCACCGAGTGCATAACACCATGCCCCCTTACATCCAATGTCCACATGCACAGTGATTAATTGGTTAATTTCCTCCCGCATTACATAATCACTCGCCTCTGCTTTCTGCCTAGCTCGCGTAACATTAAGGCACCGCCTTCATAACCTAAGAAGCGCATGACTGATGTGGTCACAATCTATTGTAGCTACCCTGACCTTTGCTCAGGCCAGCTGGTATCCTGTAACAGTTCACTTCTGCTGTATTGGTCTGCTTTTCTACCCTCCGTGGCCCCTTGCGGTTACATTTCTAACTCATGCAGCTTATCTTGGTTCGTCATTGCAAAGTCAACATTATGGGCCCAAATTTCCACAGGATAAAAAACGGGCGCCCCTCCGAGCTGGGCGCCTGTTTTTCGCGCCTAAAACGGCGCCAGAAAAAAAACGCGCTATTCTCGAGCGCCCTGCAGCTCCTTGTCTGCTTAGCGCGGCGCCCAGGGGGGCGGAGCCTACACTCACGCCGATTTTGTAAGTGGGAGGGGGCGGGTACTATTTAAATTAGTTTTTTTCCTGCCGGCAACGCTGCGCATGCGCGTTGGAGCATTCACGCATGCTCAGTGTGAAAAAAAACATTGGCACTCGGCCATTTTTGTAGTTCTTTGTAGCTGTTTAATTTTTGAACATTTTTTAATAAAAGCACATTGCTATCGGCACATCAGCACTGAGGCTACCCTTCTCGCTGTCTCCTTCCCCTCCCCACCCTCCACGGCAACAAACGGCCATCTCCTTCCCCTCCCTCCCCTCCGCGGCAACAAACGGCTGTCTCCTTCCCCTCCCTCCCCTCCACAACAACAACCCGCTGTCTCCTTCCCCTCCCTCCCCTCCGCGGCAACAAACCGCTGTCTCCTTCCCCCCCCTCCCCTCCGCGGCAACAAACCGCTGTCTCCTTCCCCCCCCCCTCCCGCTCAGCGGCACGAACGGCTGCAGAATTCTCCCTGGCTGAAGCACTTTCACACAGGTAGGAAGATGGTTTATTTAATCTTTTCTTTGCTTATAAATGTTTATTCAGGTTGGATTTATTTGTATAATATTTGTAGAAGTATAAATAAGGATTTATTGTAGAATTTAATGAGTTCCCTTACCCCCCGCTCCCCCCCCCACCTCGTTCTGGACGCCTAATTTGTAACCTGCGCCTGATTTTTTTAATGTGTAGAACAGTTTTTTCAGTTCTACAAAAATCTTCACTTGCTCCATTCTACTTTAGTTTGGAGTACGTTTTCACTGTGGAAACTTTCAAATCAGGCGTCAGTGGCCGGACACGCCCCCTTTTGAAGAAAAAATTCTGTTCCAAAGTAGAACTGTTCTACCTGACTAGAACTGCAGAAAAAAAAATGTGGAGAATTGCGATTTCTAAGATAGTCCGTTCTCCACCAGTTGCTCCTAAAAATCAGGCGCAAATCATGTGGAAACTTGGGCCCATTATTCTCAGCATTATCTTAACTGCCTTTCAAGCGATCTAAAAGCTGACCACTGCAAACGGCCTGTTAGTTCATCTGGTTCGTCCCTAGCAGACAAACAGGCAGCTATCTTATATGCAGGTGTGTACTGGTGCTCCGAGTCACTCGTGCCCTTTGTCCTTCTTGTTTCCTTACTACTGGGTTTCCCTGTATTACATGGAGACGGGGGATTATATTCCTTGACCATCCTTGGCTGGGTTGACCAGCTCCTCTCCCGGGGAGGCACCCTGTTTCCCCTGAGTTGCTTTCTCCGCCAATTGTATGTGGCATAGAAACATAGAAACATAGAAAATAGGTGCAGGAGTAGGCCATTCGGCCCTTCGAGCCTGCACCACCATTCAATGAGTTCATGGCTGAACATGCAACTTCAGTACCCCATTCCAGCTTTCTCGCCATACCCCTTGATTCCCCCTAGTAGTAAGGACTACATCTAACTCCTTTTTGAATATATTTAGTGAATTGGCCTCAACAACTTTCTGTGGTAGAGAATTCCACAGGTTCACCACTCTCTGGGTGAAGAAGTTTCTCCTCATCTCGGTCCTAAATGGCTTACCCCTTATCCTTAGACTGTGACCCCTGGTTCTGGACTTCCCCAACATTGGGAACATTCTTCCTGCATCTAACCTGTCTAAACCCATCATAATTTTAAACGTTTCTATGAGATCCCCTCTCATTCTTCTGAACTCCAGTGAATACAAGCCCAGTTGATCCAGTCTTTCTTGATATGTCAGTCCCGCCATCCCAGGAATCAGTCTGGTGAACCTTCGCTGCACTCCCTTAATAGCAAGAATGCCCTTCCTCAAGTTAGGAGACCAAAACTGTACACAATACTCCAGGTGTGGCCTCACCAAGGCCCTGTACAACTGTAGTAACACCTCCCTGCCCCTGTACTCAAATCCCCTCGCTATGAAGGCCAACATGCCATTTGCTTTCTTAACCGCCTGCTGTACCTGCATGCCAACCTTCAATGACTGATGTACCATGACACCCAGGTCTCGTTGCACCTCCCCTTTTCCTAATCTGTCACCATTCAGATAATAGTCTGTCTCTCTGTTTTTACCACCAAAGTGGATAACCTCACATTTATCCACATTATACTTCATCTGCCATGCATTTGCCCACTCACCTAACCTATCCAAGTCACTCTGCAGCCTCATAGCATCCTCCTCGCAGCTCACACTGCCACCCAACAAATGATTCAACAACACCAGCTTTCACACCGAGATGATCAACCAGGGCAAGAAGGGCCCCAGATCGACTCACATTGTAAATAGCTACACTATTGACTTTGGGGGGGGGAATGTTGTTGTATATGTGGACTTGTATTTACTCTGTACAGCCATCAGAGGGCTCATTCCCCGGAGTCCAAAAGGATCCCATAATCCCTTGGGAGCAGAGGTACTTAAGAAGGCTTCACAGGTTGGAGAGGCACTCTGGAGACATGCAATAAAAGACTAATGTCACACTTTACTTTGAGCTCACAGTGTTCAGTCTGACTCTTTCTCCATACACAACAGGGGTTACATTAGCTGCCCTCCAATCCATAGGAACTAATCCAGAGTTGAGAGAATGGTGGAAAATGACTGTCAATGCATCCACTATTTCTAGGGCTACTTCCTTAAGTACTCTGGGATGCAGTCCATCAGGCCCTGAGGATTTATCGGCCTTCAATCCCATCAATTTCCCCAACACAATTTCCCGACTAATAAGGATTTCCCTCAGTTCCTCCTTCTTACTAGACCCTCTGACCCCTTTTATATCCGGAAGATTGTTTGTGTCCTCCTTAGTGAATACCGAACCAAAGTACTTGTTCAATTGGTCTGCCATTTCTTTGTTCCCCGTTATGACTTCCCCTGATTCTGACTGCAGGGGACCTACGTTTATCTTCACTAACCTTTTTCTCTTTACATATCTATAGAAACTTTTGCAGTCTGCCTTAATGTTCCCTGCAAGCTTCCTCGCGTACTCTATTTTCCCTGCCCTAATCAAACCCTTTGTCCTCCTCTGCTGAGTTCTAAATTTCTCCCAGTCCCTAGGTTCACTGCTATTTCTGGTCAATTTGTATGCCACTTCCTTGGCTTCAATACTATCCCTGATTTCCCTTGATAGCCACAGTTGAGCTACCTTCCCTTTTTTATTTTTACGCCAGACAGGGATGTACAGTTGTTGTAGTTCATCCATGCAGTCTCTAAATGTCTGCCATTGCCCATCCACAGTCAACCCCTTAAGTATCATTCGCCAATCTATCCGAGACAATTCATGCCTCATACCTTCAAAGTTACCCTTCTTTAAGTTCTGGACCATGGTCTCTAAATTAACTGTTTCATTCTCCATCCTAATGTAGAATTCCACCATATTATGGTCACTCTTCCCCAAGGGGAGAGTGAGACACAGGGGCAGAGAGGGAAGAAACAGAGACAGAATGGAGAAAGAAAGAGGGAGAGACAAAGATAGCAAGAGAGAAGGGAGAGTAAGATAAAGAAAGACTGACAGAGAAAGGGAGAGTTTGAGGAAACAAGCAGCAAAATAAGTGAGACACACAGGGAGAGAGACAAGAATCCAAGGGAGTTGGAGAGAGAGAATGAGGCAGAGTTTTAGAGAGGAAGGAAAAAGGAAACAGCAGCTGGGATGGCGAGAGAGAGACTGAGGCAGAGAGAAGAGAGAGAGACAAAAGAGGTGGAAAGAGGGACTGAGCATGAAGCAGAAAGACGGACCACGAAGCAGAGATTAGAAAGGTAGAGTGAGACAGCGAGGCAGAGAGAAATGAGACGTAAAGAGAGGTGAGAAAAGGTGAGTGAGAGAGAGAGAGAAAATGAGGCGGGGAGAGAAAGCAATTGATAAAAAGAAACAAAGGTGGAGAGAAGAGAGTGAGGCAGAGAGAGAGAGAGAGATATAATATGAGTCAGATAGTGAAAGAGTGAAATAAAGGAAATAGAGGAACCACGCGATAGAGAGTAAATCTCCCTCGACACTGTCCCATCAAATGGTCTGTGGGTCTATTTCCAATCTGCCTGAAGAAACCGGTCCAAGTGAGATATCTTGGACCCTGAACAGTCAGCGCTGACACTCTGGTACACCTGTCTTATAGAATTACCTGAGAGTTACTTCCTCTGTCCTGGTTTCCACTTTAGTCAGAATAATATTATGTTTGTTTCACTCAGTATTAGTTCTGTGCTAACATTTTGCAGTTAGCCCCTTACTTATGTTGAGTTAGTTAAGTTTAATTTGGATACCTCAGGGATTCTAACCCTGGGAGTATACATGGGGATTCTAACCCTGGGACTGTACATGGGGATTCTAACCCTGGGAGTGAACATGGAGATTTTAACCCTGGGAGTGTACATAGGGATTCTAACCCTGCGAGTGTACATGGGGATTCCAACCCTGGGGATGTACATGGGGATTCTAATCCTGGGAGTGTACATGGAGATTCTAACCCTGGGACTGTACATGGAAATTCTAACTCTGGGAGTGTACATGGGGATTCTAACCCTGGGAGTGTACATGGAGATTCTAACCCTGGGAGTGTACATGGAGATTCTAACCCTGGGAGTGTACATGGAGATTCTAACCTTGGGAGTATACATGGAGATTCTAACCCTGGGAGTGTACATGGAGATTCCAATCCTGGGGGTGTACAACCGTGGCTATCAAGGGAAATCAGGGATAGCATTAAAGCCAAGGAAGTGGCATACAAATTGGCCAGAAATAGCAGCGAACCCGGGGACTGGGAGAAATTTAGAACTCAGCAGAGGAGGACAAAGGGTTTGATTAGGGCAGGGAAAATGGAGTACGAGAAGAAACTTGCAGGGAACATTAAGACGGATTGCAAAAGTTTCTATAGATATGTAAAGAGAAAAAGGTTAGTAAAGACAAACGTAGGTCCCCTGCAGTCAGAATCAGGGGAAGTCATAACGGGGAACAAAGAAATGGCGGACCAATTGAACAAGTACTTTGGTTCGGTATTCACTGAAGAGGACACAAACAACCTTCCGGATATAAAAAGGGTCGGAGGGTCTAGTAAGGAGGAGGAACTGAGGGAAATCCTTATTAGTCAGGAAATTGTGTTGGGGAAATTGATGGGATTGAAGGCCGATAAATCCCCAGGGCCTGATGGACTGCATCCCAGAGTACTTAAGGAGGTGGCCTTGGAAATAGTGGATGCATTGACAGTCATTTTCCAACATTCCATTGACTCTGGATCAGTTCCTATGGAGTGGAGGGTAGCCAATGTAACCCCATTTTTAAAAAAAGGAGGGAGAGAGAAAACAGGGAATTACAGACCGGTCAGCCTGACATCGGTAGTGGGTAAAATGATGGAATCAATTATTAAGGATGTCATAGCAGCGCATTTGGAAAGAGGTAATATGATAGGTCCAAGTCAGCATGGATTTGTGAAAGGGAAATCATGCTTGACAAATCTTCTGGAATTTTTTGAGGATGTTTCCAGTAGAGTGGACAAGGGAGAACCAGTTGATGTGGTATATTTGGACTTTCAGAAGGCTTTCGACAAGGTCCCACACAAGAGATTAATGTGCAAAGTTAAAGCACATGGGATTGGGGTAGTGTGCTGACATGGATTGAGAACTGGTTGTCAGACAGGAAGCAAAGAGTAGGAGTAAATGGGGACTTTTCAGAAATGCAGGCAGTGACTAGTGGGGTACCGCAAGGTTCTGTGCTGGGGCCCCAGCTGTTTACACTGTACATTAATGATTTAGACAAGGGGATTAAATGTAGTATCTCCAAATTTGCGGATGACACTAAGTTGGGTGGCAGTGTGAGCTGCAAGGAGGATTCTATGAGGCTGCAGAGCGACTTGGATAGGTTAGGTGAGTGGGCAAATGCATGGCAGATGAAGTATAATGTGGATAAATGTGAGGTTATCCACTTTGGTGGTAAAAACAGAGAGACAGACTATTATCTGAATGGTGACAGATTAGGAAAAGGGGAGGTGCAAAGAGACCTGGGTGTCATGGTACATCAGTCATTGAAGGTTGGCATGCAGGTACAGCAGGCGGTTAAGAAAGCAAATGGCATGTTGGCCTTCATAGCGAGGGGATTTGAGTACAAGGGCAGGGAGGTGTTGCTACAATTGTACAGGGCCTTGGTGAGGCCACACCAGACTGATTCCCGGGATGGCGGGACTGACCTATCAAGAAAGACTGGATCAACTGGGCTTGTATTCACTGGAGTTCAGAAGAATGAGAGGGGACCTCATAGAAACGTTTAAAATTCTGACGGGGTTAGACAGGTTAGATGCAGGAAGAATGTTCCCAATGTTGGGGAAGTCCAGAACCAGGGGACACAGTCTAAGGATAAGGGGGAAGCCATTTAGGACTGAGATGAGGAGGAATTTCTTCACCCAGAGAGTGGTGAACCTGTGGAATTCTCTACCACAGAAAGTTGTTGAGGCTAATTCACTAAATATATTCAAAAAGGAGTTAGATGAAGTCCTTACTACTAGGGGGATCAAGGGGTATGGTGAGAAAGCAGGAATGGGGTACTGAAGTTGCATGTTCAGCCATGAACTCATTGAATGGCGGTGCAGGCTAGAAGGGCCGAATGGCCTACTCCTGCACCTATTTTCTATGTTTCTATGTTTCTACATGAGGATTCTAACCCTGTGAGTGTACATGGGGACCCAGTTCTGGGGCTTTTCTGTTACTATTATGTGGGATGTAAACTGTAAGCTCACTACCGACTACCACCTCTAGATGAGATGGTGTGAAATCTGACGTGTGGAGAGTGAGAATAAAATAACTGCTGCAATAACTTAGTCTCCCAGGCTCTGGGCAAATTGTGTTTAACCAACTTGATCAAGTTTTTTGATGAAGTAACAGAGAGGGTTGATGAGGGTAATGTGGTTGATGTAGTGTACATGGATTTCTAAAAGGCATTTGACAAAGTGCCACACAATAAGCGTGCCAGCAACATTAAAACACATGGAATAAAAGGGACAGTGGCAGCATGGATATGGAATTGGCTGAGTGACAGGAAACAGAGTAGTGGTGAATGGTTGTTTTTCGGACTGGAAGAAGGTATACAGTGGTGTTCCCCAGGTGTCGGTACTGGGACCACTGCTTTTCTTGATATATATTAATGACATGGATGTGGGTGTACAGGGCACAATTTCAAAATTTGCAGATGACACAAAACTTTTAAGTATAGTGAACAGTGAGGAGGAGAGTGATAGACTTCAGGAAGTCATAAACAGGCTGGTGAAATGGACATGTGGCAGATTAAATTTAAAGCAGAAAAATGTGAAGTGATGCATTTTGGTAGAATGCAGAGAGAACATCCAAACTAAGTTATACAACCCGAGAAGGAGTACACGAACAGAGAGACCTGGGGGTTTGTGTGCCTGAATCATTGAAGGTGGCAGGGCAGATTAAAAAACAGTTAACAAAGCTTATGGGATCCTGAGCTTCATAAATAGAGGTATACAGTACAAAAGCGTGGAAATTATGATGAGCCCGTATAAAACACTGGTTCGGCCCCAACTGGAGTATTGTGTCCAATTCTGGGCACCGCAATTTCGGAAGGATGTGAAGGCCTTAGAGAGGGTGCAGAAAAGATTTACGAGAATACTTCCAGGGCATCAGGGACTTCAGTTACATGGATAGACTGAAGGAGCTGGGGTTGTTCTCCTTGGAGCAGAGAAGGTCGAGAGGAGATTTGATCGCGATGTTCAAAACCATGAGGGGTCTGGACAGAGTAGACGGAGAGAAACTGTTCCCATTGGGGGAAGGGTCGAGAACCAGAGGACACAGATTTAAGGCGAGTGGCAAAAGAACCAAAAGCGACATGAGGAAAAACTTTTTTACTCAGCGAGTGGTTAAGATCGGGAATGTACGGCCTGAGAGGGTGGTGGAGGCAGACTTAATGTTATCTTCCAGGGCTGTGGGGGAGTGGGACTGGCTGAGGGTCAGCACGGACTCGACGGGCCGAATGGCTTTCCGTGCTGTAACCTTTCTGTGATTCTAACCTTCTGACTCGGGGCGAGAGAGGGTGCTGCCCACTGAGCCCCGCCTCACTTACAATGTGGGCCCGTGGGTTGTGAACAAAGAGCCTTGTGTCCAACAAAGGCCCACACACTCCCCGGACCCCGAACAAGGGGCGGCACAAAGTCGCTTCCCTGCGGCTCAGTCAATCAGCGGAGCAAGTCCCGCCCCTGGGGCTCCTCGATTGGTTGGAGGACCCGCCGCCGGCTCGCTCCTCCAGCCCCGCCCCCTCGCTCCCATTGATCGGAAACTCCCGTCAATCAGGTTGCGGCCCCCGGGTCACGTGTTCCTGGAGCGCGCTCCGCCAAACTGCAGCAGCTGCGCGCGGGGCCCGGAGCGGCGGCTCAGGTTGGGTTTCCCTTTATCACCCTCCCACCTTCCCCCCGCGATCCCCTCCCTGCGATCCTCTCTCTTTCCCCCCCCCCCCCCACACGATCCTCTTCCCCCCCCCCCCTCGCCGCGATCACCCCTCCCCCACCCCTGCGATCAGCACGGAAGGAGGCCATTTTGGCCCATGGTTTCCCCGGCCGCCCGCCGGCCGACCAAGGGCTGCACAGCCTAATCCCACTTTCCCGCTCTAGGTCCGGAGCCCTGCAGGTTACGGCACATCCAGGTGCTTTTTAACTGCTATGAGGGTTTCTGCCTCGACCACCCTTTCAGGCAGTGAGTTCCAGACCCCACCACCCTCTGGGTGAAGAAAGTTCCCCTCAAATCCCCGCTGAACCTTCAACCAGTGACTTTAAATTTATGCCGCCTGGTTGTTAACACCTCTGTTAAGGGATATAGGCCATTTCCATCCACTCTATCCAGGCCCCTCATAATCTTATACAACTCAATGAGGTCTCCCCTCAGCCTCCTCTGTTACAAAGAAAACAACCCCAATCTGTCCTCATAGCTAAAATTCTCCAGTCCCAGCAACATCCTCGTAAATCTCCTCTGCACCCTCTCCAGTGCAATCACATCTTTCCTGTAGTGCGGTGACCAGACTGCAGTCTGGTCGTTAATTAGCAATCTTGTTGTGTGAGGACCCTTGGGGAAGAGTGACCATAATATGGTAGAATTCTTTATTAAGACGGAGAGTGACGGTGTTAATTCAGAGACTAGGGTCATGAACTTAAAGAAAGGAAACTTTGACGGTATGAGACGTGAATTGGCTAGGATAGACTGGCGAATGATACTTAAAGGGTTGACGGTGGATAGGCAATGGCAGACATTTAAAGATCACGTGGATGAATTACAACTGTTGTACATCCCTGTCTGGCGTAAAAATAAAACAGGAAAGGTGGCTCAACTGTGGCTAACAAGGGAAATTAGGGATAGTGTTAAATCCAAGGAAGAGGCCTATAAATTGGCCAGAAAAAGCAACAAACCTAAGGACTGGGAGAAATTTAGAATTCAGCAGAGGAGGATTAAGAGTTTAATTAGGAGGGTAAGCTTGCAAGGAACATAAAACCTGACTGCAAAAGCTTCTCTCGAGATGTGAAGAGAAAAAGATTAGTGAAGACTAATGTAGGTCCCTTGCAGTCAGAATCAGGTGAATTCATAATGGGGAACAAGGAAATGGAAGACCAATTGAACAAATACTTTGGTTCTGTCTTCACGAAGAAAGACACAAATAAACTCCCGAAAATACTAGAGGACTGAGGGTCTAGCGAGAAGGAGAAACTGAGGGAAATCCTTATTAGTCAGGAAATGGTGTTAGTTAAACTGATGGGACTGAAGGCCGATAAATCCTCAGGGCCTGATAGTCTGCATCCCAGAGTACTTAAGGAAGTGGCCCTAGAAATAGTAGGAGGATGTAACTAGTAGAGTGGATAAGGGAGAACCAGTGGATGTGGTGTATTTGGACTTTAAAAAGGCTTTTGACAAGGCCCCACACAAGAGATTAGTGTGCAAAATTAAGGCACATGGTATTGGGGATAATGTATTGCTATGGATAGAGAACTGGTTGGCAGACAGGAAGCAAAGAGTGGGAATAACCGGGTCCTTTTCAGAATGGCAGGCAGTGACTAGTGGGTGCCGCAAGGTTCAGTGCTGGGACCCCAGCTATTTACAATATACATTAATGATTTAGATGAAGGAATTGAATGTAATATCTCCAAGTTTGCAGATGGCACTAAGCTGGGTGGCAGTGTGAGCTGTGAGGCGGATGCTAAGAGGCTTGGACAGGTTAGGTGAGTGGGCAAAATGCATGGCAGATGCAGTATAATGTGGATAAATGTGAGGTTATCCACTTTGGTGGTAAAAACAGGAAGGCAGATTATTATCTGAATGGTGAGAGATTAGTAAAAGGGGAGGTGCAATGAAACCTGGGTGTCATGGTACATCAGTCACTGAAGGCATGCAGGTACAGCAGGCAGTAAAGAAAGCAGATGCCATGCTGGCCTTCATTGCTAGGGGATTCGAGTATAGGAGCAGGGAGGTCTTACTGCAGTTGTACAGGGCCTTGGTGAGACCACACCTTGAGTATTGTGTGCAGTTTTGGTCTCCTAATCTGAGGAAGGACATTCTTGCTGTTGAGGGAGTGCAGCAAAGGTTCACCAGACTAATTCCTGGGATGGCAGGACAGACATATGAAGAAAGACAGGATGGGGATTGTGCACTGACCATGTGCACCCAATGTTCCAACCAATGGGGATTGTGCACTGACCATATGCACCCGACGTTGCACCCGCGGGGATTGCACGTTGCAGAACGATCGGGATGGGCGTCTGTGGAGTAGGAGGGAGAGGGCGGGGCCATGAGGCATGGGATTCCGCATCAACAGAGCGCTTTCTGGAGCGCAAGGGTTTGTGGGTATTGCGGCCGCCATTGCTGATCAACCTGGGCCTTCAAATCAGCTTCACTGCCCCTGGGCTGGAAAGGGAAAATCAAAGAACATTTTTATCTCTGATCCATTTCTCAACTCGTTTTACAGAGTCCTGTTGGTTACAGACAAGAGGCTCAGACCAAACATCACGTCAAGATCTGACCGAGTCACTCGATCCATTGGGACCTGACTTAGTCATCGGCCTTTGCACATGGACGGTGAGAGCAGCGATTGCAGCGCGGACAAACCGCACACGTGTTCCGTGCGTGGACGCGGATTCAGCCGATCGCCTGACCTGGCGAGACACGTGCACCGTCACACCGGGGAGAAACTGGGTAAAGGTGGGAGCGGCGGGAAGGGAATCAGTTCCTCGTCTGTAATGGAAGTTCATCAGAGCAGTCACACTGACGAGAGGTCGTTTATATGTTCTGATTGTGGGAAGAGCTTGAAAAGCCCCCAGGAGCTCAAGCGACACCAGCGAGCTCACACTGATGAGAGGTCGTTTATATGTTCTGACTGTGGGAAGAGCTTTAAAAGCTTCAGCGATCTGTTGCGACACCAGAAAGCTCACACTGACGAGAGGCCGTTTAACTGTTCTGACTGTGGGAAGGGCTTTAAAACCCCCCGGGAACTGAAAGGACACCAGCAAATTCACAGTGACAAGAAACCATTTCACCGTTCTGACTGTGGGAAGAGCTTTAAAAGCTCCACTGAGCGGAAGGGACATCAGCGAGTTCACACTGATGAGAAACCATTTAAATGTTCTGACTGTGGGAAGAGCTTTAAAAGCCCTGGGGAGCTGAAGGGACACCAGCGAGTTCACATTGATGAGAGGCCGTTTACATGTTCTGACTGTGGGAAGAGCTTTAAGATCCCCCGGGAACTGAAGCGACACCAGCTTGTTCACACTGGGGAGAGACCATTCACCTGCTCCGTGTGTGGGAAGGGATTCACTCAGTCATCCAACCTGCTGAGACACCAGCGCCTGCACACTGGGGAGAGGCTCTTTACCTGCTCCGAATGTGGGAAAGGATTCACTGAGTCATCCACCCTGAAGACACACCAACTTGTTCACAGTGATGAGAGACCCTTTAAGTGTCCTGACTGTGGGAAGAGCTTTAAAAGCTCCGGGGAGCTGAAGAGACACCAACACCTCCACACTGGGGAGAGGCCGTTCACCTGCTCCATGTGTGGGAAGGGATTCGCTCGTTCATCCAACCTGCTGGCACACCAGCGAGTTCACACTGGAGAGAACCCCTTCAAATGTTCTGACTGTGGAAAGAGCTTTAAAAGCTCTGGGGAGCTGAAGAGACACCAGCTCCTCCACACTGGGGAGAGGCCGTTCACCTGCTCTGTGTGTGGGAAGGGATTCACTGAGTCATCCACCCTCCTGTCACACCAGCTTGTTCACACTGACGAGAGACCCTTTAAATGTTCTGACTGTGGGAAGTGCTTTAAAAGCTCTAAGAGCCTTAAGAGACACCAGCGTGTTCACACTGATCATAGAATCTAACAGCACAGAAGGAGGTGATTTGGCCCTTCATGTTTGTGCCAGCTCTTTGATAGAGCTGTCCAATTTAGTCCCACACCCCAGCTTTATCCCCATAACCCTGCAAACCCGTCCTCTCCAAGTATATGTCCAATTGTCATTTGAAAGTTCCTATGGAACCTGATTCCACCGTCCTTTCAGATGCTGCATTCCAGATCTTAACCATCCTGTGTGTGAATACAATTCTCCTCATTTCCCCTCTAGTTCTTGTGGCAATTGTTTTAAATGTGACCTTTGGTTACCGACCCTTTTTCCAGAGGAAACAATTTCTCCGTACTGGCTCAATTAAAACCCCTCATAATTTTAAATATCTCTTGTTGGATCTCCCCTTAACCCTCTCTGCTCTAAGGGCAACAATCCCAGCTTTTCCAATCTCCGCATATCTGAAGTCCCCCATCCCCGTAACATGGTAAACCTCCTCTGTCCAAGGCTGTGTCATCCTTCCAAAAGTGTGATGCCCAGAACTGTACACAAGACTCCAGCTGAGGCTAAAACCCTGCAGCTGTACAGAACCCTGGTTAGACCACACCTGGAGCACTGTGAGCAGTTCTGGGCACCAAACCTTAGGAGGGATATATTGGCCTTGGAGGGACTGCAGCGTACGTTTACCAGAATGATACCCAGACTTCAAGAGTTAAGTTACAAAGAGAAATGACACAGATTACGGTTGTATTCCCTAGAATTTAGATGGTTAAGGGGTAATCGGATCGAAATTTTCAGGATATTAAGGGGAAAAAATAGGGTAGATCGAGATAATCTATATCTGCTGGTTGGGGATTCTAGGACTAGAGGGTTTGATCTAAACAAACTCTGTGAAAACAATTCTCCTCACTTCTTACCCTCTAGTATAATGTTACTAAAAATTAGAGCCAGACCTTTCAGGAGTGAAATGAATACACACAAAGGGTGGGAGAAGTTTGGAACTCACTTCCACAAACGGCAATTGATGCTAGATCAATTGGTAATTTTAAATCTGAGATTAGAACATAAGATATAGGAGCAGGAGTAGGCCATACGGCCCCTCGAGCCTACTCTGCCATTCAATAAGATCATGGCTGCTCCCCATAACCCCTTATCGTTTAAGAAACTCTATTTCTGCCTTAAATTTATTCAATGTCCCAGCTTCCACAGCTCTCTGAGGCAGCGAATTCCACAGATTTACAACCATCTGAGAGAAGAAATTTCTCCTCATCTCAGTTTTAAATGGTCAGCCCCTTATTCTAAGATCATGCCCTCTTGTTGCAGTCTCCCCCATCAGTGGAAACAACCTCTCTGCATCCACCTTGTCAAGCCCCCTCATAATCTTAACGTTTCGATAAGATCACTTCTCATTCTTCTGAATTCCAATGAGTAGAGGTCCAACAACCTTTCCTCATAAGTCAACTCCCTCAGCTCCGCAATCAACCTAGTGAACCTTCTCTGAACTGCCTCCAAAGCAAGTATATCCTTTCATAAATATGGAAACCAAAACTGCATGCAGTACTCACCAATACCCTGTACAACTGTAGCAAGACTTCCCTGCTTTTATACTCCATCCCCTTTGCAATAAAGATCAAGATTCCATTGGCCTTCCTGATCACTTGCTGTACCTGCATACTAACCTTTTGTGTTTCATGCACAAGTACCCCCAGGTCCCGCTGTACTGCAGCACTTTGCAATCTTTCTCCATTTAAATAATAACTTGCTCTTCGATTTTTTTTTCTGCCAAACCCTCACACTTTCCAACATTATACTTCATCATCTGCCAAATTTTTGCCCACTCACTTAGCACGTCTATGTCCTTTTGCAGATTTATTGTGTTCTCACACATTGCATTTCCTCCCACTTTTGTATCGTCAACAAACGTGGCTACGTTGCACTGGATCTCTTCCTCCAAGTCGTTAATACAGATTGTAAATAGTTGGGGTCCCAGCACTGATCCCTGCAGCACCCCACTGGTTACTGATTGCCAACCTGAGAATGTACCATTTATCCCTACTCTCTGTTTCCTGTTCGTTAGCCAATCCTCTATCCATGCTAATATATTACCCCCAACCCCGTGAACTTTTATCTTGTGCAGTAATCTTTTATGTGGCACCTTGTCAAATGCCTTCTGGAAGTCCAAATACACCACATCTACTGGTTCCCCTTTATCCACCCTGTTCGTTACATCCTCAAAGAATTCTAGCAAATTTATCAAACATGACTTCCCCTTCGTAAATCCATGCTGACTCTGCCTGACCGAATTTTGCTTTTCCAAATGTCCTTCTACTACTTCTTTCATAATGGACTCCCAACATTTTCCCAATCACAGATGTTAAGCTAACTGGTCTATAGTTTCCTGCTTTTTGTCTGCCTCCTTTTTTAAATAGGGGCGTTACATTTGCAGTTTTCCAATCTGCTGGGACTTCCCCAGAATCCAGGGAATTTTGGTAAATTACAACCAATGCATCCACTATCCCTGCTGCTACTTCTCTTAAGACCCTAGGATGCAAGCCATCAGGTCCAGGGGATTTATCTGCCTTTAGTCCCATTATCTTACTGAGTACCACCTCCTTAGTGATTGAGATTGACAGCTTTTTTTTAACCAAAGGTATTAAGGGATTATGGGAAAAGGTGGGTGTATGGAGTTAGGTCGCAGATCAGTCATGATCTCATTGAATGACAGAATAGGCGCGAGGAGCTGAATGGCCTACTCCTGACCTATGTTCCTAACCAGTGATATGTAAAGGTTTAGTGTAACTTCCTTGTTTCTGTATTCAAGGATCCTATTTGCAAAGACAAGTATCCCAAACGCTTTCGTGGCACTTTCAAAGATTTGTGAATATGCATCCACTCTGCTTCTCTACCCCATCAAAATAGTACCCTTTAGCTTATACTGCCTCTCCATGTTGTTCCTCCCAAAGTGCATCACTTCACACTTGTCCTCATTTCATTGCATCTGCCATGTGTCTGCCCATTTCACCAGTCTGTCTGTGTCCTTCTGAAATCTGCTACTATCCGCTCACCATTTACAACGTTGCCAAGTTTTGTATCATCCATAAACTTTGAAATTCTACGCCCATACCCGTGTCCAGGTCATTTATAAATAACAAGGAAAGCGATGGTGTTAATACCGACCCCTGGGAGACCCCACTGCGTTCTTCCCTCCAGTCAGATAAACATCCCTCAGCACTCCTCTCAGTCTCCTGTCCCAAAGCCAATTATATACCCAAATTACCAACATCCCTTTAATATCCTGTGCTTCTATTTTCCGAGTAAGTCTCTTATGTGGTACTTTATCAAATACCTTTTGAAAGTCCCGACTGGCCTGGGTGCAAAACCGATTTCTTTTTGGCGTGAAACAAGGCCTACTAGATTTTGCGCCCGGGCGGAATTTTCGGCAGTGGTTTTGCGGCGGCGCTAAAACTTAGCGCCCACCTGCTTTTTTCACCGTTTGGATGATGTGAATCGTTGTGCATCGCTACGCTAGCGCCTCGGGCGGAACTTTCAGCCATATCGCTCGATTTAGCCTCTGCCCGGGAACCCGCCAGCAAAAAGCAGTCTCACACCGGGCGCTAATGCCGCTAACTTGGTAACAGAGGACAAAGTTTGAATTCTGAGTGATTAAAAGCATTGGGAGAAGAACGCTGCCTTACTGCTGACTTTTGATTGTGAAGTTTATGTGACATTTTAAAAGATGGGGGCCATACTCTGTCAGCAATTAATCCTATTTGCTATATTTATACGGCGTCGAGCTGGAAGAAGGTTTATTGATGATCATTTTCAACGTAATTGAAGAGGTTGCAGACGTATGGGGAGGAGGCCTTACCCCCCACGAGTTAACAGGAACATCGCTCATACCTGAAGCTCTCTGAGGCACAGTGCGTTAGAAGGCTGCACATCTGAAAAGAAGTGCTGACAGAGATATGCCAGCTCATACAGGCAGACCTACAGCCAACCAGCGGCAGCAGGACTGCATTGCCCGTCGAGGTGAAGGTGACTGCGGCACTTGCCTTCTATGCCTCCGGCTCCTTTCAGGCATCAGTGGGGACATATGCTCCATCTCGCAGCACGCTACACATTGCTGCATTCGCCAGGTAATTACTGCACTGTACGCACGCAGGATGGAGTTCATAAACTTCCCAATGACCAAGGAAACCCAAAATGAGCAGGCTGTAGGTTTTGGACGAATTGCTGGCTTCCCCAAGGTTCAGGGTGCCCTCGATTGTACGCACATTGCCCTGCGAGCACCTTTACAGATCCAGAGGTTTACCGAAACCGAAAGGGATTCCACTCCATGAATGTACAGATCGTCTGCGACCATACTCAGCGCAACATGGCAGTCAATGCCCAGTTTCTAGGGTGCATGCATGATTCTTTCATGTTGTGTGAGAGCAGTGTCACACTCATGTTCCAGCGTCGACCGCAAGGCCAGAGCTGGCTGATCAGGGACAAAGGTTATGGCCTCGCCAGCTAGCTCATGACCCCGCCCCGGAAGCCGAGCATTGCTATAATGAGAGCCATGCAGCCACACGCAACATCGTCCAACAGACAATTGGAGTGCACAAGCAGTGCTTCCGATGCCTGGACCACTCTGGAGGCTGCCTGCAATACTCCCCTCAGCAGGTCTCTGAGTTCATTGTGGTGTGCTGCATGCTACACAACTTAGCCATCACGAGGGAACTGGATTTGCCACTGGAGACTGCAGGACCATCCCAGGAGAGAGGGTGGTTGAAGGAAGAGGAGCCTGGCGAGGAACCCATGTCCCTACCACAACCACAGGGGAGGCATTGTGGAAACGTTGCTGTTGCAGAAACCTTATGTCGGCAGCTCAGAATTGAACGCTTTGCTTGCAGTTGCCTGCCCACTCTATCCCATCATGTTAACTATTCCCCCTCTTACTCTGCAAATGAGACACTACACAGGAATGGTTAAGGTGAACAAAAGAATTTATCAAACATTGTAAACTTTTTTAACTTTGTAAACTTAATTTTGAAACTTTAATAAAATAACATAGATTATCTGCATCCAGCAGTGTGATTATTCAACAACAATAACATTATAAACAACAGATGCAGAACATAATGCAGCAACCCCTGCCCCACCGGCTTTCCCCCGCCCCCCACCCCCGCAGCCTTACCCTTATCCGCCTCCCTTGCCTGCTGCTCCTAGCCAAAGTGGCACCACGATGGCGTGCAGCAAAGTTGCCAGAGCGCTGCTGTGTTGGGGGGAGAGACATTGGAGCGGTTCGTGGCGTGGAAGGCCCGACTTCTGATTGGCGAGCCTCTTCATCGGCGTTGCCAGTCACAGATGGTTTGGGTTTTGGTGTGACAGTGGGGAACGCAGAGAGTATGGCGGGAAGGTTTATGGACTGCATCACCTGCCCAAGCTGAAGCAGAGCTTGTGCCTGTGATGCACCATATTCCGCAAGGCTTCGCGCCACACTCTCCGGGACTCCAGTGTCACTGCTGGAGGCCACCAGCCAATTGTGTGGGCACTGATGGCCTCGCAGGTTTCACGGCTCGCACCGACAATCTGCGACCCTACCTCCGTTATGCTCCCAGTGAGAATCTCAATGGTTGTGGGAATCCTACCCAGGACATCAAGGAGCTGACGGGTGAGCTGGATGTTCTCCCTGGACAGTCCCACCATGTCCAGTTCCGCGTCTGTTTGTCAGCAGACCGACTGCCAACTCATCCTCTGGAGAGATGGCAGACTGGATTCGACTCCAGAACTGCGGTTGCTGCACGCCACTGGTCCCAGGGGCCTCGGAGGTAAACCCTGAGAAAGTCACATCATCGTCCTCAGACAAGGTATTTGCTGGTATTAAAAGAGGGGTAGATTGCATCAGCACTCGAGTTGGCTGATCTCTGAAATTCTCCTCCTCCACATGATGGCGTGATGTGGAGGGTTGATCTGAGGGTTGCTGTGCCTGTGGCTGGTCATCTGGAAGTAGAAAGCAACAGACGAGTGGTTAGCAGCAGGGGAGGGGGCAGGGTGACATGAGGAAGGTCGCATAGCACAGGCTCATTTGAAGGATCACCGCTACTCCATTATATCTAGTCCAGAGACACTGCATCACATTGCCCCAATCTTAGTCCAGAGTTGCCCCAACCCAGCCCAGGCAGTGTGCTGTACTTACCCTCAGTATCCAAAGAGGGGGGGGGTCAGCACCCCCACTGGCAGTTGCCCGACCTGAGATGCCGATGGGTCCTGCCACTCGCTCCTCCAGGTCGGTGAGTGGCAGGGTCTGAGGCAGACCACTGCCTGTCAGCACCTGCTCACGCCGGTTATGGGACTTCTTTCCCTGTAAAGATGAAAATGGGAATGGTTACCACACAGATAGCCACCAAAGCACTGATACCATACTGTCTGAATGTAATTCAGTCCTCTGTTTAATGGCCTTGGAAGTTGCATGTGGTTCATCAGGAGGACATCAAAGTGCAGAAACATCTTATGAGATCTCAGAAAGCAATCTTAATGCGTAAAAATCATTCATGGTAAATAGGGTGCCACACTAAGTCTACCTATGTCATACATTTTAGGAGGCAACCCTCAGAGTGCTGGGAGACAGCAACAGCATGAAACCAAATAATGTGTCAGATTTATAATTGAAGTACTGAAGGAGTGCATCAACAAAAATTGTACTCTTAACGACCCGACAAAGATCATTGAACTTTTTCTGGCACTGTTTCCCACTCCTGACCACTGTGTCTGAGGCAGAGACCTCTTCAGCAATTTCCCTCTGTATTTGATTAAAAATAGATGGCAGGGTCCAGATCCAACCCTCTGATATAATTCCTGCCATCTCCTCTCCACAGCCCCTACGAGAGCTGTGTTAGCCTCTTGGCTAAATTGTCTGGCACTCTGTCTGCTATCCTCCTCCTCCATGATCAAAATCGAATTATAAAATGGCTGATTCAGCCCCGGGTGTATTGCGCAAGTGCGCGGCCGCGCCCTACATTAATTAGCATTTGCGATCTGACAGCAGACCAGAAGCACGGGATGAAAAAAAACATTGCACATGCTCTGAACGGCCGATTTTTTTTTTTTAGCGACGCAACTTTCGGCTCCGGAGCAGAAGTTCTGGCACAACGCCGGAGTTAGCACTATCACTCATCGTGAACTTTCATTTGGGGAAAGTTGAGCACTCTGGCGCGAACGCTAACCCGGGGCTAAATTTTGATTTCGCTGCGATTTGCGCCCGGAAATGGGTGAAATTGCAAAAGGCTGAAAATCCAGCCCCATTACTCACCTCTTCGCCGCCGGGATGGTTGGACTGGCCTGATTTCCCAGGCGGTCAGTGTGGAGCGCACTTTCCGGCAGATGGGACGGGCAATAGTCGCAACCAGGGGCTTGTAGTGTTGCTCCGCGCTGCTGCTAAACCGGACCCGAGGATCGCTGGAGGCTAATCGCCCGCCCAGAACACCTCACCGCCTGCTCCGGACCCAGGGAGTGCTGGAAGCTGCCCGCCCGCTCCAGACCCGAGGATCGCTGGAGGCTAATCGCCCGCCCAGAACACCTCACCGCCCGCTCCAGACCCGGGGGGCACTGGAGACTGCCCGCCCGCCCAGAACACCTCACCGCCCGCTCCAGACCCGGGGGCCACTGGAGACTGCCCGCCCACCCAGAACACCTCACCGCCCGCTCCAGACCTGGCGGGGGGGGGGGGAGGGGCTGCCTGCCTGCCTAGAACACCTCACAACCTACTCCGGACCCGGGCGGTGCTGGAGGCTGACTGCCCGCTCTGGACTCGGGGGGAGGGGGTGGGGGGCCGCTCCGGAATGAAAAACGGAGCGCAGAAGACCCGAAAATCCAGCTCCATATACACATCTACCTTCATTAACCCTCTGTTACTTGATCAATCAGGTTCGTCAGACATGATTACCAAATGTAAAAAGAAAGAGAGTAGCTAAAATAAACGTTGGTCCCTTAGAGGATGAGACTGGCAATTAATAATGGGAAACAGGGAAATGGCAGAGACATTGAACAAATTACCTTGTTTCATGGTAGAAGACACTAAAAACATCTCAATAATGGATAATCAAGGGGCTATAGAGAGGGAGGAACTTAAAACAATCTCTATCACTAAAGAAATAGTACTCAGTAAAATAATGGGACTAAGGGCCTATGCTTCCCTAAAGAAGAAAAATGGCATTAACTTACCTGGACACCCGTTTTTTCAGCCCCTCAGTGCTGAAAATAAAAATGCAGAGTTTTCTCACCACATGCACACCCCCTGGCGCCGGCACTACCTGATCCGACTCTCTGGGCTGGAGCCTCCAATGTGCACGGACTTCTTTTTAAGCCACTGTGCATGCTCATTGCAAGAAAAAAACCATTTGCACATGGGCAGTAGAAAGTATACAAAGCAGCACGTGTGGGGACTGTGGATCACCATTGAGAATCCATTGGTGGCAGAGGTAGTTTCGCAGGTAGGAAATACAGCTTCGTTCACAAGATGCAATGAAGGGCGCAGAGAAGGCGAAAGGGCCAGGGACGGGAAGGGGTAACCACAAGGGCGGAGAGGTTTCGCGGGGATGAAATTGAGCCCCTGGTAGATTTAATTGAGAGTGGATGGGGAGTTCTTGAGAACAAGGGGAGCTTCGGAAAAAATAAGCTTAAGCCGTCTGCACTCGCAAACATTTGGGACCAGGTCGCAGTCGAGTTTAATGGAATGTCCCTCACCCCGAGAACCGGTGCACAGCTGAAAAAAAAGTGGCAAGATCTCGGACAAGCAGTGACTGTAAGTTGTCATGTCTGTAGACCATGTATACTAACTGTATAGTCACATAAGGTGTGCCACCAGAGGGCACTGTGGTGGGAGACCTGAGGGTCACCTGCATAGGTGTGCAGGGCCCAGTATAAAAGACTGCCCACCATGCTTGTGCCTCACTCTGGAGTTACAATAAATGGGACTAAGGTCACAACAGCTCAAGTACAATACTAGACCTCGTGGAGTCACTCACAAGAGTATTGAAGACATAACATAACTAACAGGTTAAACTTACATTTATTTGGGCTTTAAAATATATCTATATTTATACACTGCAATAATATCTGTAAATGTGATCCGTGTGCATGTGTGTGTTCAAAAGGACCCTCTCTTTAAAAAGTTCCATTTGCATCTTTGCATGCAGAAGATGGTGTCACAGATCAACCAAGAACGGTCACAAACTAGAGGAGGTCGGCCAAGTCATCATCATAGGCAGTCCCTCGGAATCGAGGAAGACTTGCTTCCACTCCCAAAGTGAGTACTTTGGTGGCTGAACAGTCCAATGCGAGAGCCACAGACTCTGTCATAGGTGGGACAGACATTCATCAGGGGAAGTGGGGGTCGGGGGGTGCAAATTAAAAAGCAGAACCACAAAGGTAATAATCTCTGGACTATGACCCGAGCCACGAGCAAATTTACATAGGTTAAATAAGATCAGAGCGTTAACCTCGTGGCTCAAAGACTGGTGTGGGAGAAATGGGTTTTGGTTCCTGGGGCACTGGCACCAGTACTGGGGTAAGGGAGCTGTTCCGTCGGGACGGACTCCACTTGGAATGTGTTGGGGCTAGGGTCCTGGCGAACCGAATAACTAGGGCTGTAGAGAGGGCTTTAAACTAATTAGTGGGGGGAGGGTTCAGGTGAGCAGAAACCTAAAAGCTCAAAGAACAAAGCCAAGGCAATAGAACCGGGTAGCATTGGGGGCAAAGAAAACCAGAGCGTGACAGGAAGGGACAGGATCTATAAACATAACGTGTGTCAGATACTGGGGCCATAGCAGGAGAAAATGGTAAGAAAACACATTTAAAAACTCTTATCTGAATGCATGCAGCATTTGTAACAAATTAGATGAGCTGTCAGCACAAATAGTTACAAATGGGTATGATCTGATAGCCACAATAGAGTCATGGTTGCAAGGTGAACTAAACATTTAGGGGTACTTGACAATCCGGAAGGACAGACAGAAAGGAAAAGGAGGTGGGGTAGCTCTATTGATAAAGGATGGAATCACTGCAATAGTGAGAAATGATATTGGCTCAAATGATCAGGATGTTGAAACAGTTTGGGTGGAGATAAGGAATAATACGGGGAAAAAGTCACGAGTGGGCGTAGTCTATAGGCCCCCTAACAGTAGCAACTCTGTTGGTCGGAGAATAAACCAGGAAATAGTGGGGGCTTGCAAAAAGGGAACAGCAATAATCATGGGTGATTTTAACCTCATAATTGATTGAACAAACCAAATTGGTCAGGGTAGCCTTGAGGAAGAAGTTCATAGAGTGCATAAGGGGCAGGTACCTTGAGCAATATATAACGGAACCAACCAGAGGGCAGGCTATCTTAAATCTGGTCCTGTGTAATGAGACACGATTAATAAACAATCTCCTAGTAAAGGATCCCCTTGGAACGAGTGACCAAATCATGGTCGAATTTCAAATTCAGATGGAGGGTGAGAAAGTTGGATCTCTAACCAGCGTACTAAGCTTAAATAAAGGAGACTACAAAGGTATGAGGACAGAGTTGGCTAAAGTGGACTGGGAAAATAGATGAAAGTGTAGGACGGCTGATGAACAGTGGCGTACATTTAAGGAGATATTTCATATCCCTCAAGAAAAATATATTCCAGTGAGGCGGAAAGGGTGCAAGAGAAAAGATAGCCATCCGTGGCTAATGTAGGGGAGGACGAAAACCCCCTCATTTTACCCAGAAGGAAAAGGGCTGTGGGATCAGTCTGTGCTGTGAATTGAAACCGATACAGTTTGACCTTGGCAGAGCAGTGATTGGACGGGGGAGGACACCGGAGGGCCAATGGTGGGACAGAGTCAGCCTGAAGCATGGGGCTTTCAAGCCAATGGGAGAGCACTTGCTCGAAAACTGTGGGACTGACTCACAGCCATTATCGGGCTATTGTCTTCCCCATGTTTACACTATGGAAGGAAATTATGCAGACCTTCAGAAAACTAGGGAACCCAAAACAAACCAAGGGCCTACACAATGGCTACAGGAGGCCAACCCAATTAACACCTACTCAAACCTTGAGTAGGTTAGAAAAACTGAATTGGAGGAAAATTATGCAGACCTTCAGAAACCAGGGAACCCACAACAACTCAAGGGCCTACACAATGGCTACAGGAGGCCAACACAATCAACACCCACTCAAACCCTGAGTAGGTTAACATCAGTGGAAAAAACCCGCAATAATCTAAAACTGCTGCATTTTTCAAAATCACAAAGCACACCAATGGGAAGAATCAATTTCAACAGGAGAGGCGGACTGGATAATCTGGCTATAAAAAGGGGTTTCTGACGTAGTGTGTGTGGTTCCCTGCCCTCGTGATCCAACAACCAGCAAGCCCCTCGACACTGAAGGAAAACCAGTGTCCGAAGACATCGAAGATAGAAGAAACAAACCACCAGACTTGCAGAAGGCACAGTAGTGAGTATAACCTCTCGTCCCCGGAGCTCCCAACTCAGTTAGGCCAGGAAAGGTGGGAGGTTGGGCATTGTACTGCTAAACTTGTGTAAAAATTTTCGTTGTGTCCGTTTAGTGGGATTTAAGGGGATTGTTTTGTTGGTGTATTGCTGTTTGTTGAGATACACCTTGTCAAATAAATTGGAAGCCTAAGTTCCTCTTGGAATCACCTTGTCTCAGTTCTATTGTATTACATCTCCTGATCGTGAGTCTTATGTCAGAATAGTGTAAGGGAAGCTAGGAGCGCCTAGAAAACGCTCAACTGTGTGTCACAGGCTGGGGAAGAAGGGGTTAGGAGTGTTTGACACTCACAGGTGCCTCACAGGCTAGGCATAAGCTGTGGGGACGCACGAGTCTCAAAACCCCCTTCACAAGCTGTGGACACAGTCTCTCCAGGGGTGCTCTTGCAGCACTCAGGGTACCTCACAGGCCAGGCATAAGCTGTGAGGGCAGAAGCCCAGAGAGAGACACCCAAGGCACAACAACACTCCCTGAGAACCTCTTACACTAACTAAAGAAATAAAGGACGGTATCCAGTTGAAAACAAGGGCATACAAAGTGGCCAAAACTAGTGGGAGGATAGGAGATTGGGAAGCTTTTAAAAGCCAGCAAAGAAGGACTAAAAAAAATGATTAAGAAAGGGAAGATAGACTATGAAAGTAAACTAGCACGAAATATAAAAACAGATAGCAAGAGTTTCTATAGGTATATAAAAAGGATAAGAGTGGCTAAAGTAAATGTTGGACCCTTAGAGGACAACACTGGGGAATTAGTAATGGGGCACATGAAGATGGCAGAAACTCTGAACAAATATTTTGTATCAGTCTTTACGGTAGAGGACACTAACAATATTCCAACAGTGGATAGTCTAGGGGCTATAGGGGGAGAGGAACTTAACACAATCACAATCACCAAGGAGATGGTACTCAGTAAGATAATGGGACTAAAGGCGGATAAATCCCCTGGACCTGATGGCTTGCATCCTCGGGTCTTAAGAGAAGTAGCAGCAGGAATAGTGGATGCATTGGTTGTAATTTACCAAAATTCCCTGGATTCTGGGGAGGTCTCAACAGATTGGAAAACTGCAAATGTAACGCCCCTATTTAAAAAAGGAGGCAGACAAAAAGCAGGAAACTATAGACCAGTTAGCCTAACATCTGTGGTTGGGAAAATGTTGGAGTCCATTATTAAAGAAGCAGTAGCAGGACATTTGGAAAAGCAAAATTCAGTCAGGCAGAGTCAGCATGGATTTATGAAGGGGAAGTCATGTTTGACAAATTTGCTGGAATTCTTTGAGGATGTAACGAACAGGAATCAGTGAATGTGGTATATTTGGACTTCCAGAAGGCATTTGACAAGGTGCCACATAAAGGTTACTGCACAAGATAAAAGTTCACAGGGTTGGGAGTAATATATTAGCATGGATAGAGAATTGGCTAACTAACAGAAAACAGAGAGTGGGGATAAATGATTCATTCTCAGGTTGACAATCAGTAAGTGCTGGGACCCCAACTATTTACAATCTGTATTAACGACTTGGATAAAGGGACCGAGTGTAATGTAACCAAGTTTGCTGATGACACAAAGATGGGAGGAAAAGCAATGTGTGAGGAGGACACAAAAAACCTGCAAAAGGATATAGCCAGGCTAAGTGAGTGGGCAAAAATTTGGCAGATGAAATATAATGTTGGAAAGTGTGAGGTTTTGCACTTTGGCAGAAAAAAATCGAAGAGCAAGTTATTATTTAAATGGAGCAAAATTGCAAAGTGCTGCAGTACAGTGGGACCTGGGGGGTCTTGGTGCATGAAACACAAAAGGTTAGTATGCAGGTACAGCAAGTGATCAGGAAGGCCAATGGAATCTTAGCCTTTACTGCAAAGGGGATGGAGTTTAAAAGCAAAGAAGTCTTGCTACAGTTATACAGGGTATTGGTGAGGCCACATCTGGAATACTGCGTACAGTTTTGGTTTCCATATTTAAGAAAGGATATACTTGCTTTGGAGGCAGTTCAGAGAAGGTTTACTAGGTTGATTTCGGGGATGAGGGGGTTGACTTACGAGGAAAGGTTGAGTGGATTGGGCCTCTACTCATTGGAATTCAGAAGAATGCGAGGTCTTATCGAAACGTATAAGCTTAAGAGGGGGCTTGACAAGGTGGATGGAGAGAGGATATTTCCACTGATAGTGGAGACTACAACTAGGGGGCATAATCTTAGAATAAGGGTGCCACCCATTTAAAACTGAGATGAGGAACAATTTTTTCTCTCAGATGTGTGTAAATCTGTGGAATTCGCTGCCTCAGAGAGCTGTGGAAGCTGGGTCATTGAATATATTTAAGACAGAAATAGATAGTTTCTTAAATGATAAGGGGTTATGGGGAGCGGGCGGGGAAGTGGACCTGAGTCCATGATCGGAGCAGCCATGATCGTATTAAATGGCGGAGCAGGCTTGAGGGGCCGTATGGCCTACTCCTGCTTCTTATGTTGTTATAAATATTGGACAGGACACCGGGGAGAACTCCCCTTCTCTTGTTCAAACACGTGCCATGTGATCTTTTGCATCCACCAGAGAAAGAGAAGACATAGAAACATAGAAAATAGGTGCAGGAGTAGGCCATTCGGCCCTTAGAGCCTGCACCACCATTCAATAAGATCATGGCTGATCATTCCCTCAGTACCCCTTTCCTGCTTTCTCTACATACCCCTTGATCCCTTTAGCCGGAAGGGCCATATCTAACTCTCTCTTGAATATATCCAATGAAATGGCATCAACAACTCTCTGCGGCAGGGAATTCCACAGGTTAACAACTCTCTGACTGAAGAAGTTTCTCCTCATCTCAGTCCTAAATGGCCTATCCCTTATCCTAAGACTGTGCCCTCTGGTTCTGGACTTCCCCAACATCGAGAACATTCTTCCCGCATCTAACCTGTCCAGTCCCGTCATAATCTTATACGTTTCTATGATGTAAAGTCTTTACAGCATGAAACCACATGAGGCACATCTGGGGACAAGGTCATTCTGTGACCTGCTCTCTTTATTTACAGGACTCCAAAGACAATGACCCTGCGTGGGACCTCCCTTTTTAGACCTGTGTGATCAGGTAAGGAGTGTCTCCCACAAGTTCACCCCTTGTGGTCAAGGTGTGCATCTAGGTTGAGTGTATACAGTAATACAGCGGTGTTACATTGTGGTTACATACATGACATCACCTTCCCCCCCCCCCCCAAAGTCTTATTGGGATCATAGGTTTAGTCTTTCAGGTGGTCTACGCTCCCTCGTGGAGTGCCGCAGTTGGGGCTCTGGTTGTTGGACACTGACGTGAGTGTCTGTCACCTGTAGTGATTCCAGCCTGTCCGGGCTGACCGCAGGGACTGTGCATTCTTCTGATTGCTCTTATTGGTTGTTCACTGGCGGTGTTGTGAAATCCACCTCATGGTCTTCTTCAGTTTCCTCCGTGTCGGTGCTGATCTTTTTTTTTACTTGGTCCAGATGCTTACGGCATATCTGACCATTGTTGAGTTTTACCACGATGACTCTATTCCCCTCTTTGTCAATTGCAGTGCCCTCAAGCTATTTGGGCCCCATGGCATGATTGAGGACGAATACAGGATCATTTATTTCTATACATCTCCCTCTAGAATTACGGTCATGGTACTTATTTTGTGACTTGCGCTTGCCCTCAACTATGTCGGTCAGGACTGGGTGAATGAGGGACAACCGAGTTTTGAGTGTCCGTTTCATTAGTAGCTCTGCGGGCGGGACCCCCGTGAGCGAGTGTGGTCGGGATCTATAGGCCAGCAGGAGGCGCGACAGGTGGCATTGTAGGGAGGGTCCTTGAATCCTGAGCAACCCTTCCTTAATGATTTGGACCGCACGTTCCGCCTGGCCATTGGAGGCCGGCTTGAACGGCGCAGTCCTGATGTGGTTGATGCCATTGCCCGACATAAACTCTTGGAATTCGAAGCTTGTGAAACATGGGCCGTTATCACTAACCAGGATGTCCGGCAAGCCATGGGTTGCAAAGATCGCACGTAGGTTTTCTACCTTGGTGGATGACGTGCATGAATTCAGAATGATGCACTCGATCCATTTCAAGTACGCATCTACCACAATAAGGAATATCTTACCCATGAACGGGCCCGCGTAGTCAACATGAATGCGTGACCATGGCCTGGTGGGCCAGGGCCACGGGCTGAGCGGGGCCTCCCTGGGGGCACTGCCCAGCTGGGCACACGTCGTGCACCTGCGAGCACAGTGTTCCAGGTCCGAATCAATTCCAGGCCACCAAACGTGTGACCGGGCAATAGCCTTCATCAGCACCGGGCCTGGGTGCTCGCTGTGGAGTTCCCTGATGAATGCCTCCCTGCCCTTTTGGGGCATAACTACCCGGCTGCCCCATAGTAGGCAGTCGGCTTGGATGGAGAGCTCATCCATCCGTCTGTGGAACGGTCTGACCTCCTCAGGGCATGCTCCGTGTGCGGGCGCCCAATCCCCAGTCAGGACACATTTCTTAATCAGGGATGGGAGGGGATCAGTTTGTCCAGATTTTAATCTGGCGGACTGTGATGGGGGAGCCTGCGCTGTCAAAGGCATCGACAGCCATGACCATCTCGGCGCTTTGCTTCGTTGCCCCCTCAGTGGTGGCCAGTGGAAGCCTGCTGAGCGCGTCAGCGCAATTTTCAGTGCCGGGCCGGTGCCGGATGGAGTAGTCATAAGCAGCCAGCGTGAGAGCCCATCGTTGTATGCGAGCTGATGCGTTAGCATCGATAGCCTTGCTGTCTGACAACAGGGATGTTAATGGCTTGTGGTCCGTTTCTAATTCAAACTTCCTACCAAAGAGGTACTGATGCATTTTTTTCACACCATAGACACATGCAAGCGCTTCTTTCTCGACCATCCCAGATCCCCGTTCTGCTTGAGAGAGCGACCTGGAGGCTTAAGCCACAGGTTGTAGTTGACCCTCAGCAGTACCCTGCTGCAACATGCACCCAACCCCATAGGACGATGCATCACATGTCAAAACCAACTTTTTACAGGGGTCGTACAGGGTCAACAACTTGTTTGAACAAAGTAGATTTCACGCCCGATTAAAAGCCCGTTCCTGACAGTCCCCCCAAAACCAATCACAACCCTTACACAGGAGCACGTGTAGCGGCTCCAACAACGTGCTCAAGTTCAGCAGAAAGTTCCCGAAATAGTTCAACAGTCCCAGGAATGAACGCAACTCCGATGTGTTGCAGGGCCTGGGTGCTCGTCGAATCGCTTCTGTTTTGGATTCGGTGGGCCGAATCCCATCTGCAGCAACCCTCCTGCCCAGAAACTCAACCTCAGGAGCTAAGAACACACATTTAGACTTCTTGAGTCGCAGGCCTACCCGGTCCAGTCGGTGTAGCACCTCCTCCAGGTTGTGGAGGTGTTCCTCGGTGTTTCGACCCGTGATGAGGATGTCGTCCTGGAATACGATCGTTCCAGGAATGGATTTAAGCAGGCTTTCCATGTTTCATTGAAAAATTGCTGCCACTGATTGAATGCCAAATGGGCACCTGTTATAAACGAACAGTCCCTTGTGCGTGGTGATGGTGGTCAGTAGTTTAGATTCATCGGCCAGTTCCTGGGTCATATAGGCTGAAGTGAAGACCAATTTGGTAAACAGCTTGCTGCCTGCCAGCATGGCAAAGAGGTCCTCTGCTCTCGGGAGCAGGTATTGATCTTGTAGGGACACCCGATTGATGGTGGCCTTGTAGTCGCCACAGATCCTGACAGAGCCATCCTCTTTTAGGACGGGAACGATGGGGCTCGCCCAGTCGCTGAATTCAACAGACGAGATGATGCCCTCTCTCAATAGCCTGTCCAATTCGCTCTCGATCTTTTCCCGCATCATATACGGCACCGCTCTGGCTTTGTGGTGCACTGGCCTGGTATCTGGGGTGATGTGTATCACTACCTTAGTGCCTTTGAAAGTCCCGACGCCCAGTTGGATTAGTGAATCGAATTGCTGTAGGACTTGTGAGCAAGAACTTCACTCCACTGATGACATTGCGTGAACATTCCCCCATTTCCAGTTCATCTCGGCTAACCAGCTCCTCCCCAACAGTGCATTACCATTACCCGGGACAATCCAGAGCGGCAGCCGATTCACTATCCCATTGTGTGTGACAGCCAACATTGTACTGCCTAGCACCGGAATGATTTCTTTAGTGTAAGTCCATAATTGTGTCTCGATACGTGCTAATTTGATTCTACTGGCCTTAAGTGGCCATAGCTTCTCAAATTGCTGCACTCCCATGGCTGGCCCCAGTGTCCAGCTCCATGCTCATCATCATTGGTGGCGTTCTGGTGTATGAACTGTGAATATTTGCCACATGGACCCTCTGAACCTCGGCGTCCATCGATTTGCCCCAAAAGTCATCCTGCCTCAGAGAACCCTCTTCAAGTCCATCCGCCTCGTATATTAGTCTGGTTGCAGGCTTCCTGCACATTCGAGCTAAATGGCCACTGAGATTTCAGTTCCTGCAGCAAAACTGTTGAAATCTGCAAGATCTAGCTGAGTGTTTTCCCCCACACCTCCAGCATGAGTTAAAGTTTCCATTGTTGGGAACAAAGGGACTATGGCCAGGTATTCCACGCTGACTGTCCCTTTGACTGCTCTTAAATACCCTATTAGTGGGTGTCAATGGCCCCATCCCGGGCCGCATTGTCCACTGTGATAGCGTGAATGTCCGTTCAGCCTGCCATTGTCTCTGTTGCAGTCCTACTCTGGGGTCTATTGCTGCCTTGGGAATGTCGGACTGCCCCTGCCTGCCTGCGGGGCTCTGAGTCGCATTGATGATGTTGACTCCCTGATCCATCGCCGCGTTAGAGGCAGAATTGCACGCGTATATTATTTTCGTCTCTTCCTCCCCCGCCATGAAAGTTTGAGCTATCAACGCCGTCGCTTCCAAGGTCAAATCCTTGGTCTCAATTAATTGGCGGAAAATTCCCGCATGACCGATGCCCTCGATAAAAAAGGCCCTTAGCATCTCCCCCCTGCAGGCGTCTGTGAACTTACAGAGGCTGGCCAAACGCTGGAGGTCCACTACGAAGTCCGGTATGCTCTGTCCTTCACGACGTCGGTGGGTATAGAATCTGTGTCGGGCCATATGTATGCTACTCACCGGTTTGAGGTGCTCCCCGATCAATTTGGTAAGGTCTTCAAAGGTTTTGTCTGCCGGCTTTTCGGGTGCCAGTAAGTCCTTCATGAGCGCGTAAGTCTTTGGTCCGCAGCTGGTCAAAAGGTGAGCCCTTCGCTTGTCGGCCGCTGCAGCCCCCAGCCATTCTTTCGTAACAAAGTTTTGCTGAAGCCTCTCAACAAAATTGTCCCAGTCTTCCCCAACACAGTACCATTCCTCTGTGCTACCGCTGGCCATTCTCGTGGCTCGTGAATTCCCGTTTCTCGTCACCAATGTAAAGTCCTTACTCTACAGCATGAAATTACACGAGGGACATCTGGGGACAAGGTCACTCTGTGACCTGCTCTCTTTATTTACAGGACTCCAAAGACAATGATCCTGCGTGGGACCTCCCTTTTTATACCTGTGTGATCAGGTAAGGAGTGTCTCCCACAAGTTCACCCCTTGTGGGCAAGGTGTGCATCAAGTTGAGTGTATGCAGTAATGCAGCGGTGTTATATTGTGGTTACATACATGACATCTGAGATCCCCTCTCATCCTTCTAAACTCCAGTAAATAAAGGCCCAGTTGATCCAGTCTCTCCTCATATGGCAGTCCAGCCATCCCTGGAATCAGTCTGGTGAACCTTCGTTGCACTCCCTCAATAGCAAGAACGTCCTTCCTCAGATTAGGAGACCAAAACTCAACACAGTATTCCAGGTGAGGCCTCACCAAGGCCCTGTACACTGCAGTAAGACCTCCCTGCTCCTATACTCAAATTCCCTAGCTATGAAGGCCAACATACTATTTGCCTTCTTCACTGCCTGCTGTACCTGCATGCCAACTTTCAATGACTGATGAACCATGTCACCCATGTCTCGTTGCACCTTCCCTTTTCCTAATCTGCCGCCATTCAGATAATATTCTGCCTTTGTGTTTTTGCCCCCAAAGTGGATAACCTCACATTTATCCACATTATACTGCATCTGCCATGCATTTGCCCACTCACCTAACCTGTCTAAGTCACCCTGCAGCCTCTTAGCATCCTCCTCACAGCTCATACCGCCACCCAGTTTAGTATCATCTGCAAACTTGGAGATATTACACTCAATTCCTTCATCTAAATCATTAATGTATATTGTAAAGAGCTGGGGTCCCAGCACTGAGCCCTGTGGCACGCCACTAGTCACTGCCTGCCATTCTGAAAAGAACTCTGCTTCCTGTCTGCCAACCAGTTCTCTATCCACATTAGTACATTACCCCCAGTACCATGCGCTTTGATTTTGCACACCAATCTCTTGTGTGGGACCTTGTCAAAAGCCTTTTGAAAATCCAAATACACCACATCCACTGGTTCTCCCTTGTCCACTCTGCTAGTTACATCCTCAAAAGATTCCAAAAGATTTGTCAAGCATGATTTCTCTTTCATAAATCCATGCTGACTTGGACCGAATCTGTCACTGCTTTACAAATACAAAGAATCCTTAATAACTGATTCCAACTCCCTCCCTTTTTAAAAAATGGTGTTACATTAGCTCCCCTCCAGTCCATAGGAACTGATCCAGAGTCGATAGACTGTTGGCAGATCATCACCAATGCATCTACTATTTCTAGGGCCACTTCCTTAAGTACTCTGGGATGCAGACTATCAGGCCCCGGGGATTTATCGGCCTTCAATCCCATCAATATCTCTAACACAAATTCCCACTTAATAAGGATATCCTTCAGTTCCTCCTTCTCACTAGACTCTCGGTCCCCAATACTTCCGGAAGTTATTTGTGTCTTCCTTTGTGAAGACAGAACCAAAGTATTTGTTCAGCTGGTCTGCCATTTCTTTGTTCCCCATTATAAATTCACCTGAATCTGACTGCAAGGGACCTATGTTTGTCTTCACTAATCTTTTACTCTTCACATATCTATAGAAGCGTTTGCAGTCAGTTTTTATGTTCCTGGCAAGCTTCCTCTCGTACTCTATTTTCCCCCTCCTAATTAAACCCTTTGTCCTCCTCTGCTGAATTCTAAATTTCTCCCAGTCCTCAGGTTTGCTGCTTTTTCTGGCCAATTTATATGCCTCTTCCTTGAATTTAACACTATCCTTAATTTCCCTTGTTAGCCACGGTTGAGCCACCTTCCCCGTTTTATTTTTACTCCAGACAGGAATGTACAATTGTTAACGTTCATCCATGTGATTTTTAAATGTTTGCCATTGCCTAACAACCGTCAACCCTTTAAGTATCATTTGCCAGTCTATTCTAGCCAAATCACATCTCATACCATCGAAGTTACCTTTCCTTAAGTTCAGGACCCGAGTCTCTGAATTAACTGTCGCTCTCCATCTTAATAAAGAATTCTACCATATTATGATCACTCTTCCCCAAGGGGCCTCGCACAACAAGATTGCTAATTAGTCCTTTCTCATTACACATCACCCAGTCTAGGATGGCCAGCTCTCTAGTTGGTTCCTCGACATATTGGTCTCGAAAACCATCCCTAATACACTCCAGGAAATCCTCCTCCACCGCATTGCTACCAGTTTGGTTAGCCCAATCAATATGTAGATTGAAGTTGCCCATGATAACTGCTGTACCTTTATTGCACGCATCTCTAATTTCTTGTTTGATGCTGTCCCCAACCTCACTACTACTGTTTGGTGGTCTGTACACAACTCCCACTAGCGTTTTCTGCCCTTTGGTATTCCGTAGCTCCACCCATACCGATTCCACATCATCCAAGCTAATGTCCTTCCTTACTATTGCATTAATTTTCCCTTTAACCAGCAATGCCACCCGCCTCCTTTTCCTTTCTGTCTATCCTTCCTAAATGTTGAATACCCCTGGATGTTGAGTTCCCAGCCTTGGTCACCCTGGAGCCATGTCTCCGTGATGCCAATTACATCATATCCGTTAACTGCTATCTGCGCAGTTAATTCGTCCACCTTATTCCGAATACTCCTCGCATTGAGGTACAGAGCCGTCAGGCTTGTCTTTTTAACACTCTTTGGCCCTTTAGAATTTTGCTGAAATATGGCTCTTTTTGCTTTTTGCCTTAGGTTTCTCTGCCCTTCACTTTTATTTTTCTTCTTTCTATCTTTTGCTTCTGCCCCCATTCTACTTCCCTCTGTTTCCCTGCATAGGTTCCCATCCCCTGCCATATTAGTTTAACTCCTCCCCAACAGCATTAGCAAATACTCCCCCTCGCACATTGGTTCCGGTGCAGACTGTCCGGTTTGTACTGGTCCCACCTCCCCCAGAACCGGTTCCAATGTCCCAGGAATTTGAATCCCTCCCTTTTGCACCACTCCTCAAGCCACGTATTCATCTGAGCTATCCTGTGATTCCTACTTTGACTAGCACATGGCACTGGTAGCAATCCTGAGATTACTACCTTTGAGGTCCTACTTTTTAATTTAACTCCCAGCTCCCTAAATTCAGCTTGTAGGACCTCATCCCATTTTTTACCTATATCATTGGTACCTATATGCATGACAACTGGCTGTTCACCCTCCCTTTTCAAAATGTCCTGCACCCGCTCCAAGACATCCTTGACCCTTGCACCAGGGAGGCAACATACCACCCTGGAGTCTCAGTTGCGGCCGCAGAAACGTCTATCTATTCCTCTTACAATTGAATCCCCTACCGCTATAGCTCTCCCACTCTTTTTCCTGCCCTCCTGTACAGCAGAGCCACCCACGGTGCCATGAACTTGGCTGCTGCTGCTCTCCCCTGATGAGCCATCCCCCCCCCCCCAACAGTACCCAAAATGGTTTATCTGTTTTTCAGGGGGATGAACGCAGGGGACACCTGCACTACCTTCCTTGCACTGCTCTTCCTGTTGGTCATCCATTCCCTATCTGGCTGTGTACCCTTTATCTGTGGCAAGACCAACTCACTAAACGTGCTATTCACGTCATTCTCAGCATCATGGATGCTCCAGAGTGAATCCACCCTCAGCTCCAGTGCCGCAATGCGGTCCGTCAGGAGCTGCAGGCGGACACACTTCCCGCACAAGTAGTCGTCAGTGACACCGGAAGCGTCCCTGACTTCCCACATATTACAAGAGGAGCATAACACGTGTCCGAGCTCTCCTGCCATGACTTAACCCCTAGATTAACTTAATTTGGCAACAACAATGCTGAAAGGTTACTTACTGATAGAAGAAAAAAAAACTACTCACCAATCACCAGCCAATCACTTACCTCCTTGGCTGTGACGTCACCTTTCGATTTCTTTCTAGTTCTTTTTTGCCTTTTCCCTGCAGCTGCACTGGCTGGGCCTCCTCGACAAACTCCCGACTGCTGAACTCACGGCCTTTTTATAGGCCTCCGACCCCGAACTCCCGACTGCTGAACTCGCTGCCTTTTTATAGGCCTCCGATCCCGGACTCCCGCCTCCTCCTCGACGAACTCTCGACTGCTGAACTCACGGCCTTTTTATAGGCCTCCGATCTCGGACTCCCGCCTCCTCCTCGACAAACTCCCGACTGCTGAACTCGCTGCCTTTTTATAGGCCTCCGATCCCGGACTCCCGCCTCCTCCTCGACAAACTCCCGACTGCTGAACTCGCTGCCTTTTTATAGGCCTCCGATCCCGGACTCCCGCCTCCTCCTCGACGAACTCCCGACTGCTGAACTCACGGCCTTTTTATAGGCCTCCGATCCCGGACTCCCGCCTCCTCCTCGACGAACTCCCGACTGCTGAACTCGCTGCCTTTTTATAGGCCTCCGACCCCGGACTCCCGCCTCCTCCTCGACAAACTCCCGACTGCTGAACTCGTGGCCTTTTTATAGGCCTCCGACCCCGAACTCCCGACTGCTGAACTCGCTGCCTTTTTATAGGCCTCCGACCCCGGACTCCCGCCTCCTCCTCGACGAACTCCCGACTGCTGAACTCGTGACCTTTTTCGGCCTCTGCCCCCGGACTCTTGCCTCCTCCTCGACGAACTCCCAACTGCTGAACTCGCAGCCTTTTTATAGGCCTCCAATCCCGGACTCCCGCCTCCTCCTCGACGAACGGGTCTCGGTTTAACGTCTCATCTGAAAGATGGCACTGCCAACAGTGCAGCACTCCCTCAGCACTGCACTGGAGTGTCAGCCGAGAATTTTTGTGCTCAAGTCCCTTGTGTGGGACTTGAATGCACAACCTTCTGACTCAGAAGCGAACTGAGCCACAGCTGACCCCTCTGCTCAGGGAAACAGGTCCTTTCTATCCACTCTATCTTGGGCACTCAATTTTATACACTTCAATTAGGTTTCCCCTCAGCCTCCTTTGTTCCGAAGAAAACAAACCCAGCCTATCCAATCTGTTCTCATAGCTAAAATTCTCCAGTCCCGGCAACATCCTCGTAAATCTCCTCTCCAGTGCAATCACATCTTTCCTGTAATGTGGTGACCAGAACTGCACGCAGTACTCTAGCTGTGGCCTAACCAGTGTTTTATACAGTTCAAGCATAACCTCCTTGCTCTTATATTCTATGCTTTGGCTAATAAAGGCAAGTATTCTGTATGCCTTCTTAACCACCTTATCGACCTGGCCTGCGACCTTCAGGGATCTACGGACATAAACTCTAAGGTCCCTTTGTTCCTCTACACTTCTCAGTGTCCTACCATTTAATGTGTATTCCCTTTCCTTGTTAGTTTTCGCCAAATGCATTACCTTACACTTCTCTGGATTGCATTCCATTTGCCACTGTTCTGCCCACCTGATCTGTCCATTCATATCTTCCTGCAGTCTACAGCTTTCTTCTTCATCTGGATATTCTACCGTAGAGGTAACCAGGAGGGTCGATGAGGGCAGTGCGTATGATGCTGTGTATATGGATTTTAGCAATGCTTTTGCTAGGGTCCCACATGGCAGACTGGTCACGGAAGTAAATGCCCATGGGATCCAGGACAAAGTGACAAGTTGGATCCAAAATTAGCTCAGAGGCAGGAAGCAGCGGGTAATGGTCGATAGGTGTTTGTGACTGGAAGGCTGTTTCCAGTGGGGTGCCGCAGGGCTCAGTACTTTTTGTGCTATATATCAATGATTTGGACTTCAATGTATGACTAAGAAGTTTGCAGATAATACAAAAATTGTCAATGTGGTTGATAATCCCTCGGAGAAGGGTCCAAGCATTAATCCCCACCCCACCCGCGTTAACTGCGACGCTCCGCATTCTGGGAGAGTTCAGTCTGAGGGGAAAGCGTCGCGCCCAAATGACACACAGGATGACGCAGCAGTGTGAGCACGCGCGGGTCGGGCAGTGTGAGCTGAGCATGCGCGGACCCGGCAGTGTGAGCTGAGCATGCGCGGGTGGCGGAAGCCGAGTGGCCGCAGCAGGTAAGAGGGTAGTGGGTTAACAAACCCCGGGGGACACAGCGAGTGCGGCCCCGGCCCCGGCCCCGGCCCCGCATTACCCGCCTCATACACACCCGCTGTGGTACCGGCCGCCGCTTCTCGCCGGGCCCCGGCTGGACGTGTCAATGGTGACTGGTCTCAGGCCTCGGAGCAGGAGTAGGCCCTACGGCCCCTCAGGCCTGCTCCCCATTCAGTAACATCCTGGGCTCAGCTCCACTGCCCCGCCCGCTCCTCATAACCCGTCACTGCCTTATCAAAAATCTGTCTGTCCGCCTTAAATATCTTCAGTGACCCAGCCTGCTGCCACAGCTCTCTGAGGCAGCGAATTCCACAGATTTACAACCCTCTGAGAGAAGCAATTTCTCCTCATCTCAGTTTTAAATGGGCAGCCCCTTATTCTGAGACTGTGCCCCCTAGTTTTAGTTTCCCCGATGAGTGGAAATATCCTCTCTGCATCCACCTTGTCGAGCCCCCTCATTATCTTATATTTTGATAAGATCACCTCTCATTCTTCTGAACTCCAATGAGTATAGGCCCAACCTACTCAACCTATCTTCATAAATCAACCCCCTCGTCTCTGGAATCAACCCAATGAACCTTCTCTGAACAGCCGCCAATGCAAGTATATCCCTCCTTAAATACGGAGACCAAAATTGTATCATCAATTCCTGTACAGTTGTAGCAGGACTTCCCTGCTTTTATACTCCATCTCTCTTGCAATAAAGGGGTCCAGGGTCCTGTCCCTAGTGAGAGTAGAACTGAACCCAGCCAGAGTCAGCTCCTTCACTTAAAGAAACTATTACAGCTGTGAGGAGGGATATGTTTGTGTAGATAATCAAACGAGGCCATATGGGTCAAACTGAAAAACAAAAAAGGGGCGATCACACTGCTGGGAGTGTACTATAGATCCCCAAACAGTGAGAGATAGATAGAAGAGCAAATATGTAGGCAGATTTCTGAGAAGTGCAAAAACTATAGGGTAGTAAAAGGGGATTTCAACAATCCCAATATTAACTGGGACAACATTAGTGTGAAGGTTATAGAGGGTGTAGAATTCCTAAAATGCATTCAGGAGAACTTTTTTACCCAGCATGTAGCAAGCCCAACACGGGAGGGGGCGGTTCTGGATTTAGTTTCAGGGAATGAAGCTGAGCAGGTGGAAGGGGTATCAGTGGGAGAGCATTTAGGTGCGAGTGATCACAATTCAGTTAGATTTAAGGTAGTTATGGATAAGGACAAGGATAGACCAGGAATAAAAGTTCTAAATTGGGGAAAAGCCAACTTTGCTGAGCTGAGAAGTGATTTGGCCACAGTGGACTGGAAACAGCGACTTGAAGGTAAATCAATGTCAGAGCAGTGGGAGGCATTCAAGGAGGAGATCCGGAGGGTTCAGATCAAATATGTGCCCTGAAAGAAAAAGGGTAGGCCGAACAAATCTAGAGCCCCCTGGATGTCGAGGGACATACAGGGTAGGATAAAGAAATAAAGGGAGACTTATGACAGATACCGAGGGCTAAATACTGCAGAATCTCTGGAGTATAGAAAGTACAGATATTAGAAAAGCAAAGAGAGAACATGAAAGATTAATGGCAAGTAAAATCAAGGAAAACCCAAATATGTTTTATAGATATATTAAGAATAAAAGGATAACTAAATAAAGGGTAGAACCTATTAGAGACCATGAGGGTAATCTGTGTGTGGAAGCAAGAGATGTGGGTATGGTTCTTAATGAATAGTTTGTGTCTGTTTTCACAATGGAGAGGGGCGATGCAGATACTGCTATCGAGGAGGAGGAGTGTGAAATATTAGATGAAATAAACATAGCGAGAGAGGACGTATTATGGGGTTTAGCAGCTTTGAAAGTGGATAAGTCCCCAGGCCCGGATGAAATGTATCCCATGCTCTAAAGCGAAGCAAAAGAAGAAATAGCAGAGGCTTGACCATCATTTTCCAATCCTCTCCAGTTACAGGTGTGGTGCCAGAGGACTGGAGGACTGCTAACATTGTACCTTTGTTTAAAAAGGGAGAAAGGGATAGACCGAGTAAGTACAGGCCTGTCAGCCTAACCTCAATGGGGGGAAAATTATTGGAAAAAATTCTGAAGGACAGGATAAATCTTCATTTTAGAAAGACATGGATTAATCAAGGACAGTCAGCACGGATTTGTTAAGAGAAGGTTGTGTCTGACTAACTTGATTGAATTTTTTGAGGAGGTAACCAGGAGGGTCGATGAGGGCAGTGCATATGATGTAGTGTATATGGATTTCAGCAAGTCTTTTGATAAAGTCCCACATGGCAGACTGGTCACGAAAGTAAAAGCCCATGGGATCCAGGGCAAAGTGGCAAGTTGGATCCAAAATTGGCTCAGAGGCAGAAAGCAGAGGGTAATGGGTGTTTTTGTAATTGGAAGGCTGTTTCCAATGGGGCTCTGCAGGGCTGAGTACTGGATCCCTTGCTTTTTGTGATATACATCATTGATCCAGGGGAAATATAGGGGGTGTGTTTAAGAAGTTTGCAGATGATACTAAAATCGGCTGTGTGGTTGATAATGAAGAATAAAGTTGCAAACTGTAGGAAGATATCAATCAACTGGTCAGGTGGGCAGAACAGTGGAAAATAGAATTTAATCCGGAGAAATGTGAGGTAATGATTAAATGGTAGGATACTGAGAAGTGTAGAGGAACAAAGGGACCTTGGAATGCATGTCCACAGATCCCTGAAAGTAGTAGGCCAGGTAGATAAGGTGGTTCAGAAGGCATATGGAATGCTTGCCTTTATTAGCTGAGGCATAGAATACAAGAGCAGGGGAGTTTATGCTTGAACTGTGTAAAACACTAGTTAGACCACAGCTGGAGTGCTGGGTGCAGTTCTGGTCACCACATTGCAGGAAGGATGTGATTGCACTGGAGAGGGTACAGAGGCGATTTCCGAGGATGTTGCTGGGAGTGGAGAATCTTAGCTAGGAGGACAGATTGGATAGGCTGTTTTTTTTTTCCCTTGGAACACAGGAGGCTGAGGGGAGACCTCATTGAGGTGTATAAAATTATGGGGCTCAGATATAGTGGATAGAAAGGGTCTATTTCCCTTTGCAGAAGGGTCAACAACCGGGGGCATAAATTTAAAGTAATTGGTGGAAGGTTTAGAGGGGATTTGAGGGGAAATTTCTTCACCCAGAGGGTTGTGGCGGTATGGAACTCACTGCCTGAAAGGGTGCGAGAGGCAGAAACCCTCACCACATTTAAAAAGTACTTGAAGTGCTGTAACCTGCAGGGCTATGGACCTCGAGCTGGAAAGTGGGATTGGGCTGGATAGCCTCTTGTTGGCTGTCACGGATACAATGGGCCAAAATGGCCTCCTTTCATGCTGTAAATTTTTATGATTTAGGGGAAGAGAGTGAGGGGAACAAGTGAGTGTAGAATTGAACCCAGTCAAAGTCAGCATTTTCAGGGGAGGAGAGGGAGGGGAACCAGTGAGTGTCGAACTGAACCCAGCCAGAGTCAGCACCTTCAGGGGAGGGAGAAAGGTCGACCGAAAGGAAAAATGTTGGTGATGATGCGATGGGTTTGGATTTCAGTGCAGAGAGGAGGGAGAGTGTGTGGGGCGGGGAGGAGGGAGGGAGAGTGTGTGGGGCGGGGAGGAGGGAGAGTGTGTGGGGCGGGGAGGAGGGAGAGAGTGTGGGGCGGGGAGGAGGGAGAGCGTGTGGGGCGGGGAGGAGGGAGAGCGTGTGGGGCGGGGAGGAGGGAGAGCGTGTGGGGCGGGGAGGAGGGAGAGCGTGTGGGGCGGGGAGGAGGGAGAGCGTGTGGGGCGGGGAGGAGGGAGAGCGTGTGGGGCGGGGAGGAGGGAGAGCGTGTGGGACGGGGAGGAGGGAGAGCGTGTGGAGCGGGGAGGAGGGAGAGCGTGTGGAGCGGGGAGGAGGGAGAGCGTGTGGGACGGGGAGGAGGGAGAGCGTGTGGGACGGGGAGGAGGGAGAGCGTGTGGGACGGGGAGGAGGGAGAGCGTGTGGGGCGGGGAGGAGGGAGAGCGTGTGGAGCGGGGAGGAGGGAGAGCGTGTGGGGCGGGGAGGAGGGAGAGCGTGTGGGGCGGGGAGGAGGGAGAGCGTGTGGGGCGGGGAGGAGGGAGAGCGTGTGGGACGGGGAGGAGGGAGAGTGTGTGGGGCGGGGAGGAGGGAGAGCGTGTGGGGCGGGGAGGAGGGAGAGCGTGTGGGGCGGGGAGGAGGGAGAGCGTGTGGGGCGGGGAGGAGGGAGAGCGTGTGGGGCGGGGAGGAGGGAGAGCGTGTGGGGCGGGGAGGAGGGAGAGCGTGTGGGGCGGGGAGGAGGGAGAGCGTGTGGGGCGGGGAGGAGGGAGAGCGTGTGGGGCGGGGAGGAGGGAGAGTGTGTGGGGCGGGGAGGAGGGAGAGTGTGGGGCGGGGAACGAGAGAGGAAAGACTGTTCCACATAGAATCGTGTGTTGCGAATTTCCATCTGTACTCACAGTGCTGACTTAATGTTTTTCTGTCAGATTTCCAGCACTGCAGTAATTTGCTTTTTGTAAGAGAAATGTTTTTTCTGTCTGGGAAAAGATTTCAAACATCAGTGTGACCGGAAAAGCACCGAGACACACACACCCGAGTGAGAGTGTTCCAGTGCACTGACTGTGGAAAGAGCTTTAACCTGTTACACAGCCTGAAAAACCATCGCACCATTCCCAGCGGGGAGAAACCGTACACGTGTTGTGTGTGAGGAAGAAGCTTCAACTGATCGCCCAACCTGGAGACACACAAGGACACCCGCACCATGAACAAACTGTGGAAATGTGGAGACTGTGGGAAGGGATTCACTCAGTCATCCAGCTTGCTGAGACACCAGCGAGTTCACACTGGGGAAAGACCTTTTACATGCTTTGACTGTGGGAAAGGATTTAAAAGTTCTGAGGAAATGATCACACACAAGCTCATTCACATTGATACACCGTTCTGTTGCTCTCAGTGTGGGAAGGGATTCGCTCAGTCATCTGACCTTCTGACACACCAGCGAGATCACACGGAGGAGAGGCCATTCACCTGCTCCAAGTGTGGGAAGGGATTCACTCGCTCATGCTACCTGCTGACACACCAGTATGTTCACACTGGGGAGAGGCCGTTCATCTGCTCCGTGTGTGGGAAGGGATTCACTCAGTCATCCACCCTGCGGAAACACCAGCGAATTCACACTGTGGAGAGGCCGTTCACCTGCTCTGACTGTGGGAAGGGATTTAAAACCTCTGAGGAACTGATTACACACCAGCTCATTCACACAGATACACCGTTCTGTTGCTCTCAGTGTGGGGAGAGGTTCAGAAAGTCATCTGACCTTCTGACACACCAGCGAGTTCACACTGAGGAGAGGCCGTTTAACTGCCCTGACTGTGGGAAAGGATTTAAAAGCTCTGAGGAAATGATTACACACCAGCTCATTCACACACAAACACCGTTCTGTTGCTCTTGGTGTGGGGAGAGGTTCACTCAATCATCCGAGCTCCTGACGCACCAGCGAGTTCACACTGAGGAGAGGCCGTTCACCTGCTCAGAGTGTGGGAAGGGATTCACTCGCTCACGCTACCTTCTGACACACCAGTATGTTCACACCGGGGAGAAGCCATTCACCTGCACTGTGTGTAGGAAGAGTTTCACTCGGTCATTAACCCTGCTGAGACACCAGCGAATTCACACTTTGGAGAGGCGATTCACCTGCTCTGACTGTGGGAACAGATTTAAAACCTCTGAGGAACTGATTACACACCAGCTCATTCACACAGATACACCGTTCTGTTGCTCTCAGTGTGGGGAGAGGTTTAGACAGTCATCTGACCTTCTGACACACCAGCGAGTTCACACTGAGGAGAGGCCGTTCACCTGCTCCGTGTGTGGGAAGGAATTCATTAATTTATTTGGCCTTCGAACACACCAGCGAGTTCACACTGAGGAGAGGCCGTTTACCTGCTCCGTGTGTGGGAAGGGATTCACTCAGTCATCCCAACTGCTAACACACCAGCGAATTCACACGGGGGAGAGGCCATTCACCTGTTCCATGTGTGGGAAGGGATTCATTCAGTCATCCAACCTGCTGACACACCAGCGAATTCACACCTGGGAGTTGCCGTTTAACTGCTCTGACTGTGGGAACAGATTTAAAACCTCTGAGGAACTGATTACACACCAGCTCATTCACACAGATACACCGTTCTGTTGCTCTCAGTGTGGGGAGAGGTTCAGAAAGTCATCTGAACTCCTGACACACCAGCGAGTTCACACGGCGGAGAGGCCAGTCACCTGATCCGAATGCGGGAAGGGATTCCCTCGGTCATCCCACCTGCTGACACACCAGCGAGTTCACACGGGGGAGAGGCCAGTCACCTGATCCGAATGCGGGAAGGGATTCTCTCGGTCATCCCACCTGCTGACACACCAGCGAGTTCACACGACGGAGAGGCCAGTCACCTGATCCGAATGTGGGAAGGGATTCCCTCGGTCATCCCACCTGCTAACACACCAGCGAGTTCACACGGCGGAGAGGCCAGTCACCTGATCCGAATGTGGGAAGGGATTCCCTCGGTCATCCCACCTGCTGACACACCAGCGAGTTCACATGGCGGAGAGGCCAGTCACCTGATCCGAATGCGGGAAGGGATTCTCTCGGTCATCCAGCCTCATTACACAGTAACTTGCTCACACCAGGAAGAAGCCGTTTCCTTGCTCCATGTGAGATTAGATTTTCTCGTTCATTCTCCTTACTGAGACACGAGCAAGTTCACCAGTGACTGCAGGAGTTGGATTCTGCTGTTAATCACATCCAGGACTGAACAGTGTTCATTCTGACAGTTTGTGTTTGTTTCTGCTGATGTTAATAATCCCTATAATTGGGCTGCAGTTTAATATTCAAGATAAATGTCAAATAAATCAAAAAAAAATGTAAACACAGTGTGTCGATATTTGATGTCTCCAAGATAAGAGGAGACTAATTAATGTCCTGTTACCGACCTCTCCATTTTTGGGCCTTTTCTCCTTTCTAACTTTAGATTATTTCAGTTCTTATACCTTCGGTTACTCTCTTGGACAATTCCCAGCTCCCCAAACCTCTGAGTACCTCTCCTAGCCTTGGTATCCAGGGAATGTATCGGTAACACGCCGGGATCACTAAACACAAAACCCAGTCTGTTAATCACTTTCAGCGACTGGGCATAGCGTGTGCCCCACAGCATCTCTCTCATCTTCGATGTGTGAATAGAGCATCACGCCTGCAAATCTCGTCTTAAAGTTAATCCACTCAGGTGAAAGTGGAGTGGGGGGGGGGGGGAGTGAGTTATCGACGAGGGGAAAGATGAGTTTGTATGAGGGGGTTGGAGAGTAGTGGTGCAGATGGAGTTGGGGGGAATTGGTCGGAGAATCGGGGTGAACAAGTGGGGGTGAGGGATTTGCAGAGTCGGGGTGAAAGACGCGTTTGGGTGAGGGGGCTGGGGAGCATGAGTGCAAGAGGAGTTTGGGGAAGTAAGGATGAAGTGGATTTGGGGTGAAGAAGGAGTTGGGGTGAGTGGGTTGGAGAGTTGGGGTGAAAATATAAGAAATAGAAGCAGGGGTAGGCCAGTCGGCCCCTTGGGTCTGCTCCACCATTCATGGCCGATCTGATCATGGATTCAGCTCCACTTCCCCACCCGCTCCCCATAATCCTTCACTCCCATATATTTCAAAAATCTGTCGATCTCCGCCTTAAATATATTTAATGACCCAGCCTCCACAGCTCTCTGGGGCAGAGAATTCCACAGATTTACGAACTTCTGAGAAGAAATTCCTCCTCAACTCAGTTCTAAATGGGCGACCCCTTATTAAACTATGCCCCCTAGTTCTAGATTTCGCCATGAGGGGAAACATCCTCTCTGCATCCACCCTGTCGAGCCGCGTCAGAATCTATGTTTCAGTAAGATCATCTCTATTTCTTCTAAACTCCAGTGAGTATCGGCTCAACCTGCTCAACCTTTCTTCATAAGTCAACCCCTTCATCCAGGAATCAACCTCGTGAACCTTCTCTGAAATGCCTCCAATTCAAGAATATCCATCCTTAAATACGGAGACCAAAACTGCACGCAGTGCTCCAGGTGTGGTCTCACCAATACCCTGTACAATTGTAGCAGGACTTCTCTGCTTTTATACTCTATCTCCCTTGCACTAAAGGGCGACATTCCATTTGCCTTCCTGATCACTTGCTGTGCCTGCATAATAACATTTTGTGTTTCATGCACAAGGACCCCCAGGTGTCTCTACTGCAGCGTTTTGTAATCTCTCTCCATTTAAATTAAGAGCAGTTGGGGTGAGTGGCTTGTGAATAGGGGTGGAAGAGGAGAAGGGGTGAGGGGAGTTGGAGAGTAGGGGTGTAAGGAGAAGGGGTGAAAGAGGAGTTGGGGGTGAGGGGGGGTTGGAGAGTAGGGGTGAAAGGAGAAGGGGTGAGGGGAGGTTAGAGATTAGGGGTGAAAGAGGAGAAGAGGTGAGGGGGGTTGGAGAGTAGGTGTGAGGGGGGGTTGGAGAGTAGGTGTGCAAGAATATAAGAAATAGAAGCAGGAGTAGGCCATTCGGCCCCTTGGGTCTGCTCTGCCATTCAATAAGACCATGGTTGATCCGATCATGGATTCAGCTTCACTTCCCTGCCTGCTCCCCACAACCCTTCACTCCCATATATTTCAAAAATCTGCCTATCTCTGCCTTGAATATATTTAATGACCCAGCTCCCACAGCTCTCTGGGGCAGAGAATTCCACAGATTTACAATCCTCTGAGAAGAAATTCCTCCTCACCTCAGTTCTAAATGGACGACCCCTTAGTCTTAAACTATGCCCCCTAGTTTTAGTTTCCCCCAGGAGTGGAAACACCCTCTCTGCATCTACCCTGTCGAGTCCCCTCAGAATCTTTTATGTTTCAGTAAGATCACCTCTCATTCGCTAAACTCCAATGATATTAGGCCCAACCTGCTCAACCTTTCTACATAAGTCAACCCCTTCATTTCAGGAATCAACCTAGTGAACCTTCTCTGAACTGCCTCCAATGCAATTATATACAGAGACCAAAACTGCATGCAGTACTCCAGGTGTGGCCTCACCAATATCCTGTACAATTGTAGCAGGACTTCTCTGCTTTTATACTCTCTTCCCCTTGCAATAAAGGGCGACATTCCATTTGCCTTCCTGATTACTTGCTGTACCTGCATAATAACATTTTGTGTTTCACGCACAAGGACCCCCAGCTCCCTCTAATCTCGCCCCAATTAAATTAAGAGGAGTTGGGGTGAGGAGGGTTGGAAAGTAAGGATGAAGGAGGGGTTGGAGAGTCGGGGTGAAGGAGGGGTTGAGGTGGGGGAGTTGGAGAGTAGGGGTGAAGGAGGGGTTGGGGTGAGGAGTTGGAGAGTAGGGGTGAAGGTGGGGTTGGGGTGAGGGGGGGTTGGAGAGTAGGGGTGAAGGAGGGGTTGGGGTGGGGGAGTTGGAGAGTAGGGGTGAAGGAGGGGTTGGAGAGTAGGGGTGATAATCAGAGAATCAATGAAGTTTACAGGACAGAAGGAGGCCATTTCAGCCCATCGTGTCTGCGCCAGCCAATAAGAGGCTATCCAGCTTAATCTCACTTTCCAGCTCTCGGTCCATAGCCCTGTAGGTTACGGCACATCCAAGCACTTTTTAAATGTGGTGAGGGTTTCTGCCTCTTTCAGGCAGTGAGTTCCAGACCCCACCACCCTCTGGGTGAAGAAATATCCCCTCTAAACCCCCTACCAATTACTTTTAATTTATATTGAGGGAAACAGTCTGTATATACACTATATTTAGGTCCAACACCTTATCGACCTGACCTGCGACCTTCAGGGATCTGTGGACATGCACTCCAAGGTCCCTTTGTTCCTCCACACTTCTCAGTATCCTACCCATTTAATGTGTATTCCCTTGCCTTGTTAGCCCTGTGCAAATGCATTATCTCATACTTTTCCGAATTGACAGAGCTAGGTCTTGATCCAGTGGCAAGGGTTAACCAAGATGACTGGAGACCTGCTCTGCTGCACGACAGCATGGGTAGTTAAGAAAGCCCTATGCAGCCAGTGCTCACTGCTAACCTGGCGACCCTCGATGACCCCAAGATCCAGAGTGCCCACAGCACTTGGTCTGCCCTCCAGGCCACCATAACCAGTGCCTTGGAAGAGACCATCAGCCACTCAACCAGGAAACACCAGGACTGGTTTGACGAGAACGACCAGGAAACCCAGGAGCTAATTATCAGCAAGCGCAAGGCATTTCTGAATTTAAAGCTGCTAAAATCCATATACACTACACCAAACCCACCACCCTCATCAACCCTCCTTTTTACATACTCAAAAAATTCAATCAAGTTCGTCTGACACGACCATCCCTTAACAAATCCATGCTGATTGTCCTAAATTAATCCGCGTCTTTCGAAATGAATTCATCCTGTCCTTCAGAATTTTTTCCAATCATTTTCCCACCATTGAGGTTAGGTTGACAGACCTGTAATTACTCGGTCTATCCCTTTCTCCCTTCTTAAACAAAGGTACCACATTAGCAGTCCTCCGGTCCTCTGGCACCACACCTGAAGCCAGAGAGGATTGGAAAATGATGGTCAAAGCCTCTGCTATTTCTTCTTTTGCTTCACTTAACAGCCTGGGGTACATTACATCTGGGACTGGGGACTTATCCACTTTCAAAGCTGCTAAACCCCTAAATACTTCCTCTCACTATTTTTATTACATCTAATATTTCACACTCCTCCTCCTCGATAGCAGTGTCTGCATCACCCCTCTCCTTTGTGAAAACAGATGGAAAGTATTCATTAAGAACCATACCCACATCTCCCGCCTCCATACACAGATTACCCCCGTGGTCTCAAATAGGTCCTATCCTTTCTTTAGTTATCCTCTTGCTCTTAATATATTTATAAAATAGTGAAGTTGGGGTGAGGAGTTGGAGAGTAGGGGTGAGAGGAGTTGGGGTGAGGGGGTTGGAGAGTAGGGGTGAGAGAGGAGGCAGGTAATGGATGGAGGTTTGATGGTGGAATCAGATGGTGCTGGGTGGGGCCGGTGATGGGTTATTGTCTGAAGCTGATGATTGGATGTAACCACTGCAACACCTGGATCCACCTGTTCTTGTCCCACAGTCACAAAGTCTGATGACCCGGATTTCCTTTTCTGTGGGAAATGTAGAAACATGAAATAATGTGGCAATCATGCTCAGGTCAGAAAACAAGCTCCTTGGATGATCAATTCATGGGACTCATCTGCGTGAGGTGAAAACAAATTATTGTGAAAAGACGCGTCTAGTGTCACTGGCATTGTCAATAGAGGTTTTGACCCGAAGCCCCAAACCCAACCCCAACCCTTACCCCAACCCTAACCCCACCCTAAACCCAACCCAACCCAACCCGAACCCGAAATCCAACCCTAACCACAACCGGAACTGCAACCCCAACCCGAAACCCAACCCTAACACCAACACTAACCCCAAACCCAACCATAACCCTAACCCCAGCCCAAACCCCAACCCCAACCCCAACCCCACCTTAACCCCAACCCCAACTCTAACCCCAGCCCTAACGCGAACACCAACACGAACCCCAAACCCAACCATAACCCTAACCCCAACCCTAACGCTAACCCCAACCCTAACCCCAGCCCGAACTGCAACCCCCAACCCTAACCCCAACCACAGCCCCAACCCTAACCCTAACCCTTATCCAAACCCTAACCCCATCCGCAACCCCAACCACAACCCCAACCCCAACCCTAACCCCAATCGCAACCCCAATCCTAACCGCAACCCCAACCCCAACCCAAACCCTAACCCCAACCCCAAACCCAAACCCAACCTCAACTCCAACCTTAACCCCAATCCCAAAATTAATCCCAACCCTAACTCTAACCCTAACCCTAACTCTAACCCTAACCCCAACCCCAAATCCACCTGAACTCCAACCCTAACCCCAACCCCAAAATTAATCCCAACCCTAACACTAACGCCAACCGTAACCCCAACCCTAACCACAACCCCAAGCCCAACCCTAACCCTAACTTTCAAAGCTGCTAAACCCCTTAATATCTCCTCTCTCACTATGCTTATTTCAGCAAATATGTCACACTCCAATAAACTAGCACAAAATACAAAAACAGATAGCAAGAGTTTCTATAGAGGAAAAGAGTGGCTAAAGAAATTGTTGGTCCCTTAGAGGATGAGACCGGGGAACTAGTAATGGGGAACATGGAGATGACAGAAACTCTGAACAAATATTTTGTATCAGTCTTTCCGGTCGAGGGCACTAACAATATTCCAGCAGTCGATAGTCAAGGGGCTATAGGGGTGGGGGGGGGGGGAGGAACTTAACACAATCACAATCACTAAGGAGATGGTACTCAGTAAGATAATGGGACTAAAGGCAGATAAATCCCCTGGACCTGATGGCTTGCATCCAAGGGTCCTAAGAGAAGTAACGGCAGGGATTGTGGATGCATTGGTTGTAATTTACCAAAATTCCCTGGATTTTGGGGCGATCCCAGCAGATTGGAAAACTGCAAATGTAACGCCACTATTTAAAAAAGCCGACAAAAAAGCAGGAAACTATAAACCAGTTAGCCTAACATCTGTGGTTGGGAAAATGTTGGAGTCCATTATTAAAGAAGCAGTAACAGGACATTTGGATAAGCAAAATTCGGTCAGGCAGAGTCAACATGGATTTATGAAGGGGAAGTCATGTTTGACAAATTTGCTGGAGTTCTTTGAGGATGGAACGAACAAGGTGTATAAAGGGGAAACCAGTGGATGTGATGTATTTGGATTTCCAGAAGGCATTTGACAAGGTGCCACATAAAAGGTTATTGAACAAGATAAAAGTTCACGGGCTTGGGGGTAATATATTAGCATGGATAGAGGATTGGCTAACTAACAGAAAACAGAGAGTCGTGATAAATGGGTCAATCTCTGGTTGGCAACCAGTAACTAGTGGGGTGCTGCAGGGATCAGTGCTGGGACCCCAACTATTTACAATCTATATTAACGACTTGGAAGAAGGAACTGAGAGCAACGTAGCCATGTTTGCTGATGATACAAAGATGGGAGGAAAAGCAATGTGTCCCTGTCCCTGTGCCCTGTCCCTGTGCCCTGTGACCTGTGCCCTGTCCCTGTGCCCTGTCTCTGTCCCTGTCCCTGTGCCCTGTCCCTGTCCCTGTGCCCTGTTCCTGTGCTCTGTCTCTGTCCCTGTCCCTGTCCCTGTCTCTGTCTCTGTCTCTGTCCCTGTCCCTGTCCCTGTCCCTGTCCCTGTCTCTGTCTCTGTCCCTGTGCCCTGTCCCTGTCCCTGTCTCTGTCTCTGTCCCTGTGCCCGTGCCCTGTCCCTGTCTCTGTCTCTGTCTCTGTCCCTGTGCCCGTGCCCTGTCCCTGTCCCTGTCTCTGTCTCTGTCTCTGTCCCTGTGCCCGTGCCCTGTCCCTGTCCCTGTCTCTGTCTCTGTCCCTGTCTCTGTCTCTGTGCCCTGTCCCTGTCCCTGTGCCCTGTCCCTGTGCCCTGTCTCTGTCCCTGTCTCTGTCTCTGTGCCCTGTCTTTGTCCCTGTCCCTGTCCCTGTCCCTGTCCCTGTCCCTGTCACTGTCTCTGTCTCTGTCTCTGTCTCTGTCTCTGTCTCTGTCTCTGTCTCTGTCTCTGTCCCTGTCCCTGTTCTGTGCCCTATGCCCTGTCCCTGTCCCCTGTCCCCTATCCCTGTTCTGTGCCCTATGCCGTGTCCCTGTCCCTGTGCCCTGTCCCTGTGCCCTGTGCCCTGTCCCTGTGCCCTCTGCTGTGCCCTGTGCCCTGTCCCTGTGCCCTATGCCGTGCCCCTGTGCCCTGTCCCTGTGCCCTGTGCCCTGTCCCTGTCCCTGTGACCTATAATGGGGAACAAATAAATGGCAAACCCCAATTGAACAAATACTTTGGTTCTGTCTTCATGAAGGAAGGCACAAATAACCTTCCGGAAATACTAGAGGACGGAGGGTCTAGCGAGAAGGAGGATTTGATGGAAATCCTTGTTAGTCAGGAAATTGTGTTTGTGAAATTGATGGGATTGAAGACCGATAAATCCCTAGGGCCTGATCGTCTGCAACCCAGAGTACTTAAGGAAGTGGCCCTAGAAATAGTGGATGTATTGGTGGTCATTTTCCAACATTCTTTCGACTCTGGATCAGTTCTTATGGACTGGAGGGTAGCTAATGTAACCCCACTTTTTAAAAAAGAAGGGAGAGAGTAAACAGGGAATTATAGACCGGTTAGCCTGACATCGGTAGTGGGGAAAATGTTGGAATCAATTATTAAACTTGTAATAGCAGCGTCTTTGGAAAGCAGTGACAGGATCGGTCCAAGTCAGCATGGATTTATGAAAGGGAAATCATGCTTGACAAATCTTCGAGAAATTTTTGAGGATGTAACTAGTAGAGTGGACGAGGGAGAACCAGTGGATGTGGTATATTTGAACTTTCAAAAGGCTTTTGACAAGGTCCCACACAAGAGATTGGTGTGCAAAATTAAAGCACATGGTATTGGGGGTCATGTATTGACGTGAATAGAGAACTGGTTGGTAGACAGGAAGCAGAGAGTAGGAATAAACAGGTCCTTTTCAGAATGGAAGGCTGTGACTAGTGGGGTACCGCAAGGTTCAGTGCTGGGACCCCAGCTATTTACAATATTCATTAATGATTTAGAAGGAATTGAATGTTATATCTCCAAGTTTGCAGGTGACACTAAGCTGGGTGGCAGTGTGAGCTGTGAGGGGGAGGCTAAGAGGCTGCAGGGTGACTTGGACAGGTTAGGTGTGTGGGCAAATGCATGGCAGATGTAGTATAATGTCGCTAAATGTGAGGTTATCCACTTTGGTGGCAAAAACAGGAAGGCAGAATATTATCAGAATGATGACTGATTAGGAAAAGGGGAGGTGCAACGAGACCTGGGTGTCATGGTACATCAGTCATTGAAAGTTTGGCATGCAGGTACAGCAGGCGGTGAAGAAGGCAAATGACATGTTGGCCTTTGTATCGAGAGGATTTGAGTATAGGAGCAGGGACGTCTTACTGCAGTTGTACAGGGCCTTGGTGAGGCCACACCTTGAACATTGTGTACAGTTTTGGTTACCTAATCTGAGGAAGGACATTTTGGCTTTTGAGGGAGTGCAGCGAAGGTTCACCAGACTGATACCCGGGATGGCAGGACTGACATATGAAGAAAGAGTGGATCAACTAGGCTTATATTCATTGGAATTTAGAAGGAGAGGGGATGTCAGATAAACATATAAAATTCTGACGGGTTTAGACAGGTTAGATGCAGGAAGAATGTTCCCAATGTTGGGGAAGTCCAGAACCAGGGGTCACAGTCTAAGGATAAGGGGTAAGCCATTTAGGACCGAGATGAGGAGAAACCTTTTCACCCAGAGAATTGTGAACCTGTGCCCTGCCCCTGTGCCCTGTCCCTGTGCCCTGTGCCCTGTCCCTGTGCTCAGTCCCTGTGCCCTGTGTCCTGTCCCTGTGCCCTGTCCCTGTCCCTGTGCCTTGTCCCTGTGCCCTGTGACCTGTGCCCCGTGTCCTGTCCCTGTGCACTGTCCCTTTGCCCTGTCCCTGTACCTGTCCCTTGCCCTGTGCCCTTTGCCCTGTGCCCTGTGCCCTGTCCCTGTCCCTGAGCCCTGTGTATGTGTGGGGGGGTTGTGTGTGGGTTGTGTATGTGAGTATGTGGGTCTGTGTGTGTGTGGGTTGTATGTGTGCGTGTGCATGTGTGTGTGGGTTTTGTGTGTGTGTGTGTGTGTGTGGGTTGTGTGTGTGGGTCTGTGTGTGGGTGTGTGTGCTGACTGCCCCTCCATCCTCACCCACCTGTGCAACATGAGTGTTCAGCTGTGTTTATACATGTATAAAAACATTATGTAAAAAAACAAACAACTTCGGGAATAAAAGATGCTTAAGTTCAATTATTTAAATTAACAAAAGGGTTTGCAAATGTTACGGTGTTTGACGGGTGCCTTCTTTCTCTTGGTTTTCTTGGCAGTCCGAACCCTCGGGATCATCTCCCGAGAATGATACGGCACAGAAGGATCGTGCCTGTGCCGGCTCTTTGCGAGAGCGATCCGATCTGTCCCACTCACTGCCCCCCTCCGCCCTTTCCCCCCGCCCGTTCCCCACAGCCCTTTCCCACAGCCCTTTCCCCTCGCCCTTTCCCCACAGCCCTTTCCCCACAGCCCTTTCCCCCACAGCCCTTTCCCCCACAGCCCTTTCCCCTCGCCCTTTCCCCACAGCCCTTTCCCCACAGCCCTTTCCCCCACAGCCCTTTCCCCCACAGCCCTTTCCCCCACAGCCCTTTCCCACAGCCCTTTCCCACAGCCCTTTCCCCCCCACCGTTTCCCCACAGCCCTTTCCTCACAGCCCTTTCTCCCCGCCCGTTCCCCACAGCCCTTTCCCCACAGCCCTTTCCCCCCCACCGTTTCCCCACAGCCCGTTCCCCACAGCCCTTTCCCCACAGCCCTTTCTCCCCGCCCGTTCCCCACAGCCCTTTCCCCACAGCCCTTTCCCCCCCACCGTTTCCCCACAGCCCGTTCCCCACAGCCCGTTCCCCACAGCCCTTTCCCCACAGCCCTTTCCCCCCCACCGTTTCCCCACAGCCCTTTCCCCTCCGCCCTTTCCCCCCCACCGTTTCCCCACAGCCCTTTCCCCCACAGCCCTTTCCCACAGCCCTTTCCCACAGCCCTTTCCCCCCCACCGTTTCCCCACCGCCCTTTCCCCCCCCCCCGCCCGTCCTTTCCACCCGCCCTTTCCTCACAGCCCTTTCTCTACAGCCCTTTCTCTACAGCCCTTTCTCTACAGCCCTGTCCCCACAGCCCTTTCCCCACAGCCCGTTCCCCACAGCCCTTTCCCCTCCGCCCTTTCTCCCCCACCGTTTCCCCACAGCCCTTTCCCCACAGCCCTTTCTCCCCACCCGTTCCCCACAGCCCTTTCCCCACAGCCCTTTCCCCCCCACCGTTTCCCCACAGCCCGTTCCCCACAGCCCTTTCCCCACAGCCCTTTCTCCCCGCCCGTTCCCCACAGCCCTTTCCCCCCCACCGTTTCCCCACAGCCCTTTCCCCACAGCCCTTTCCCCCCCACCGTTTCCCCACAGCCCTTTCCCCACAGCCCTTTCCCCACAGCCCTTTCCCCCCCACCGTTTCCCCACAGCCCTTTCCCCACAGCCCTTTCCCCACAGCCCTTTCCCCCCCACCGTTTCCCCACAGCCCTTTCCCCACAGCCCTTTCCCCCCCACCGTTTCCCCACAGCCCTTTCCCCACAGCCCTTTCCCCCCCACCGTTTCCCCACAGCCCGTTCCCCACAGCCCGTTCCCCACAGCGTTTTCTCCCCGCCCGTTCCCCACAGCCCTTTCCCCCCCACCGTTTCCCCACAGCCCTTTCCCCACAGCCCTTTCCCCTCCGCCCTTTCCCCCCCACCGTTTCCCCACAGCCCTGTCCCCACAGCCCTTTCCCCTCCGCCCTTTCCCCCCCACCGTTTCCCCACAGCCCTGTCCCCACAGCCCTTTCCCCACAGCCCTGCACATTTCCCCCTCAATTATTTGATAATGTGACCATTGTTCCTTGCTGGGATACATTTCCACAGCCGGGATCATTCTCAGTCTCTTTTGGTTTGATAGGAGGCCAATAACCGCCTAAACAGAAGGAACTTCCATGTGTATAGCACCTTTCACCAGCTCGGGACGTCCCAAAGTGCTTTACAGCCAATGAAGTACTTTGAAGTGTAGTCAGTGTTGTAATGTAGGAAGCCTGGCAGCCAATTTGCGCACAGCAGGATCCCACAAACAGAAATGTGATTATGACCAGTTGATTCAACGATAAATATTGGCCGCAGACAGAGCTGTTCACTGCTTTTCTTCCAATAGTGGTCGCGGAATATTTTGCATCCACCTGAGCGGGCAGACGGGGCCTCAATTTAACATGTCATCTGAAATGCGGCTCCTCCGACAGTGAAACACTCCCTCAATGCTGCACTAAGAGTCCCAGCCTGGATTTAAGAACCTAAGAACATAATAGGAGCAGGAGTAGGCCATTTGGCCCCTCGAGCCTGCTCTGCGTTCAATAACATCATGGTTGATCTGATCATGGACTCAGCTCCACTTCCCTGCCCGCTCCCCATAACCCTTTACTCCCTTATCGCTCAAAAGTCTGTCTATTCCGCCTTAAATATATTCAATGACCCAGCCTCCACAGCTCCCTGGGGCAGAGAATTCCACAGATTTACAACCCTCTGAGAGAAGAAATTTCTCCTCATCTCAGTTTTAAATGGATGGCCCCTTATTCTGAGACTATGCCCCCTAGTTTTAGTTTCCCCTATCAGTGGAAATATCCTCTCTGCATCTACCTTGTCGAGCTCCCTTATTATTTTATATGTTTCGATAAGATCACCTCTCGTTCTTCTGAACTCCAATGACTATAGACCTAACCTGCTGAATCTATCTTCATAAATCAATCCCTTCATCTCCGGAATCAACCTAGTGAACCTTCTCTGAACAGCCTCTAATGCAAGTATATCCTTTCTTAAATACGGAGACTAAAACTGTACGCAGTACTCTAGGTGTGGCCTCGCCAATACCCTGTACAGTTGTAACAGGACGTCCCTGCTTTTATACTCCATCCCCCTTGCAATAAAGGCCAACATTCCATTTGCCTTCCTGATCACTTGCTGTACCTGCATACTAACTTTTTGTGTTTTATGCACAAGGACCCCCAGGTCCCTCTGAACTGCAGCACTTTGCAATTTTTCTCCATTTAGGTTATAATTTTCTTTTCTATTTTTTCTGCCAAAGTGGATAACCTCTCATTTTCCCACATTACTCCATCTGCCAAATTTTTGCCCACTCACGGAGCCTGTCTACATCCCTTTGCAGATTTGTTGTGTCCTCCTCACAATTTGCTTTCCCACCCATCTTTGTATCATCAGCAAACTTGGCTACATTACACTCGGTCGCTTCATCCAAGTCATTAATATAGATTGTAAATAGTTGAGGACCCAGCACTGATCCCTGCGGCACTCCACTAGTCACTGTTTGCCAGCAGGAAAATGACCCATTTATCCCTACTCTCTGTTTTCTGTTAGTTAGCCAATCCTCTGTCCATGCTAATATATTACCCCCAACCCTGTGAGCTTTTATCTTGTGCAGTAACCTTTTATGTGGCACCTTATCGAATGCCTTCTGGAAATCCAAATACACCACATCCACTGGTTCCCCCTTATCCACCTTGCTCATTAGATCTTCAAAGAACTCCAGCAAATTTGTCAAATATGATTTCCCTTTCATAAAACCATGCTGGCTCTGCTTGATTGAATCACGCTTTTCCAAATGTCCTGCTACTGCTTCCTTAACGAGATGAAGCAAGTGCTCTACTCGGAACTCCTTCACGGTAAACGAGCCAAAGGTGGGCAGTGGAAACGCTACAAGGACACCCTCAAAGCCTCTCTGATAAAGTGCGACATCCCCACTAACACCTGGGAGTCCCTGGCCCAAGACCGCCCTAAGTGGAGGAAGTGCATCCAAGAGGGCAATGAGCACCTTGGGTCTCAACGCCGAGAGCATGCAGAAATCAAGCGCAGGCAGCAGAAAGAGCGTGCGGCAAACCAGTCCCCATCCCCCCCCCCCCTCAACGACTATCTGACCCACCTGTCTGTGACTCTCGTATTGGACTGTTCAGCCACCAAAGAGCTCACTTCAGGAGTGGAAGCAAGTCTTCCTCGATCCCGAGGGATTGCCTATGATGAATAATGGACTCCAGCATTTTCCCAACGACAGATGTTGGGCTAACTGGTCTATAATTTCCTGCTTTCTGTCTGCCTCCTTTTTTAAATAGGGGCGTTACATTTGCTGTTTTTCAATCGACTGGGACCTCCCCAGAATCCAGGGAATTTTGGTAGTTTACAACCAATGCATACGCTATCTCTGCAGCCACTTCTTTTAAGACCCTAGGATGTAAGCCATCAGGTCCAGGGGACTTGTCCGCCTTTAGTCCCATTATTTTACTGAGTACTAATTCTTCAATGATAGTGATTGTATTAAGTTACTCCCTCCATCATCATAGGCAGTCCCTCGGAATCGAGGAAAACTTGTTTCCACTCTATAACAGTGAGTTCTCAGGTGACTGTACAGTCCAATATGGGAATTACAGTCTCTGTCACAGGTGGGACAGACAGTGGTTTGAAGGAAAGGGTGGGTGGGGAGTCTGGTTTACCACATGCTCCTTCCATTGCCTGCGCTTGTTTTCTGCATGCTCTCGGAGGCTGGGTATCACTACTGCCCTGTAGACCATAAGCACAGTGCCAGATTTGAGGTCCTGGTCTTCAAACGCTCTCTTTCTCAGGCAACCGAAGGCTGCGCTGGCGCACTGGAGGTGGTGTTGTACAACGTGGACCATTTTCCATACCTCGGGAGCCTACTATCAGCAAGGGAAGACATCGATTATGATGTCCTTCTCTTAATTATACATTATTGGGATGTTTTTAGTGTCTTCTACCGTGAAGCCGATACAAAATATTTGTTCAATGTCTCTGCCATTTCCCCAGTATTAATTTCCCAGTTTCATCCTCTTGGAGACCAACATTTACTTTAGCCACTCTTTTCCTTTTTATGTACCTGTAGAAACTCTTACTATCTGTTATTATATTTTGTGTTAGTTTACTTTCATAATCTATCTTCCCTCTCTATTATTTTTTTAGTCGTTCTTTGCTGGCTTTTAAAAGTTTCCCAATCCTCTGGCCTCCCTCTAGTCTTGGCCACATTTTATGCCTTTGTTTTCAATTTGATCAATTATGCGATGAAGTTTCTGGAGTGGGACTTGAACCCACGCCCTTGTGACTCAGAGGCGAGAGAGATCCCGACAGAGCCATAGCTGCACACTGGAGAGCTTTACCCAAAGTTGCATAACGCAACTGGGCTAAGTGACGACCGAGGAATATATAGTTTCAGAAATGCAGTAACACAGGAGTTGAAAAGTTGAATGTGGTAAACACAAGGACTGTGCTTAATCTGGTTCAGGCAAGGGATGGTGTATGATATTCAATACTGGTTATATATCTAAGAAAGATACTAGTAGGAGAGCTGCTTGTCTTATTGTCGGGGTCTGATACAGAATAATAAGAGACTGGGGACATTGCAGGCAGCAATATGGACAGCGGAGATCAGATTGTGGTTGTGGAGTCCCAACCCGCTTTCCGCTTTATATTCTGGCCCCTGACTGAGCCTCCACAGCCCTCTGGGGCAGAGAATTCCAGAGATTCACCACCCTCTGAGTGTAGAAATTCCTCCTCATCTCAGTCCTAAATGGCTGATCCCTTATTCTGAGACTGTGGCCCCTGGATCTAGACGCCCCAGACAGAAGAAACATTCTCCCTGCATCTACCCTGTCAAGCCCTGTAAGAATTCTCTATGTTTGAATGAAATTACTGTGATATATTCTTACTATCTGGACACCAGCGATGGAAATTAACTGTAATATATTCTTTTGACATCACTAAAGCATACACACTCAAGGTGGCTTCAATCTGGAACTTGCTTTTAATGTAAACATCATTAGTTGCATTATCACAGTAGTCCACTAGGTAGAGCTCTATAATTACACTTCTCCCTCCTTAATGGAGATGTAATTATAGCAACATGATCATCGTACAAAACTTGCATGGTTATACATAACAAAAGATATGGACTTTGCCATATTTACAAATCAAGCTTAACCACTGGTTCTCTGTTTCGAAGAGGATACCTTCGCTCTCGAACAGAACTTCCCAAACATGGTGTTGAACTTAGACATTCTCGGCTGATCCTGAGGGAAGTTTTCCTCCAGGGGCAACCCTTGATCTACATTTGGACTCTACAACTTCAGACTGTTTGTCACCCTGACTCGGAGTCAGACTTAAATTCTGACTTTCTCTTGGACATGTTTCCAGTACGTCTGATGTAGGATTTGCTACTGATACTCTACTTGTAACAAGACTATCTAACTCATCAGAAATAATCGAATCATTCCAACTTCCAACTCCTTCCACATCTGCAGGTAAAATATGATCAATACGAACAAACCTAACCTGTCCATGATCAAACATCTTGACCAAATATATGTGAGGACCACATATCTTCACCACTCTTCCTGGTAACCACTTTACCATTTATGGTGATTGTAAGGGGGGGAGGGGTTGTGTGTTGTTTGTGTTCTCAATGAGGGGGTCAGGTTCCTTTCTGACCAACTTGAGCAGTTTCGAATCACTCCCCCTCCCTTGGATTCTGTACTCTGGATTTATTTGGGGGGGTGACAAAAGTGCAGAGGACACTGGTTTGATGCAAAGAACTTTGGTTTTATTACAGTCAAAGTAATACAGGCTTATTACTCTAGTAAGAAAATATGCGGCCAAACTTACAATCACTCTAATAAAGTACCATACATTAGACATTCAAAGGGGGTTGCAGTAAAATTATACCTCCCACCTCCCAATACCTAATTCTAGCTAGGTAAGACTCCGGGGTAGGCAGGGACTTATGCTTACCAATCCTTTTGATAGTTAATGGTAGATGGTGATGTTCTTCCTTCCTTCAGGACTTCAAGACTTCGAGGCTGGAGAAGTTAGTTTTACAACTGTAACGTTGGTTTCTCTCCTTGTCTTGATGAGGTAGTAGCGACCACCTCTCTCCCCCACTCTAACCTCTGTTGAAAACAGAGGCAGTGATACGATTTCAGTGTTCTAATCTTGGCGCCCAATCTGTTCACAATCCTTTGTATAATTTTGGCGGGCTTGGTTCTTCTTTGTAATATTTTGTTGGGCTTGTTAAAGTTGATATGTCTTGGGTGGGTTGATCTTCGAAAAACAGCTTCCTGATGGAAAAATTAGTTTGGTAATTGCAATGTCCTTTTGTGCTTAGTCTTTCGCATGGATTGGGCCACTTTGTGATGTATATGCTGAAAAAGTTTGTTCAAACCCATGTTGATGGGGAGCTATCTCTGGGTGATACTGTGATGGTAATGTCTCTTGTGGAGGAACATTTTCAAATACTCATTCTTCCAGACAGGTCAACTCAGTTCTCACAGGTAGCTTTACTTACTTAGACTATCTCTTGCTAGCTCCGTAGGTCCACCCACAGCCTTGAGTTTGTCTTTTAAAATACAAAATTCTATTAAAGTTCGTAGTTTCTTCCATAAGTACTTTAGAGTTCTAAACTTTTCTGTAGATAGTCCCAAATTAAATTTCCTTTCGAATGAACCCAAACACAGAGGGGGTTTCTTGTGAATTTTTTGTGCATGATGATTCTTCACTCTCACCACCTGATTCAATTTCACACTTCTCTCTCTTACTTTATCTCTATCATGATTCTCTTTCTGTCTTAATTGTTTCTCTTCTACTGAGTGTACCAAGTTTGGCTTTAACAACGAGAATCTGGTTCGTGGCTGTCGTTTGAGAAACAACTCTGCTGGTGTTCTACCAGTAGTTGTATGAGGAGTATTACGATAATTAATTAGAACATTTGCCAATTTGTGGTCCAACAACAACAGCCGTTTTTTGGATTTGGATCCAACATTTGCTTGATAAGGGCACGTTTTACAATTTGTGTGCTCTGCTGCACCACTTGAAACATGGTGGTATAGTGGAACCTTGGTATGTTTCACACCATTTCTGCTCATGAACTGTGCAAATTCTTCTGAACAAAATTGTTGCCCATTATCAGACACAATTTCTTCTGGAGACCATATGAAGAAAATAGTCTTCGCAAATTGTCTATTGTTTTACTTGTTATTTTCTGCATCGGAAACATCTTTGCCCACTTTGAATGGCTATCAAATCACAATGACCAATTGTTGTCCTTTGAGCTCAGTAAAATCGATATGTAACCTTTGCCACACCCTGGAAGACCATTTCCATGGCTGTAATGTTACTGATGGTGGTTTCTTGCTTACTGATTGACATGTTGTACACTGACTAATGATGTACTCTATGGGCTAGAATCGCCACTTTATTTGCATGCTTAATGTCCACTTAACGCCCATTTTACTGCTGAAATGATGTATAACGCCCACATGTCACCCATTTTGGCACAAAATGGAAACTGATGGGCATTCTTAGGAAACTTATCGCCGAGCGTTACTTTCCCGATGTGCTTAACGTCAGGAAAAAATATTACCACCCGCCCACTTTTTTGGGGCGGAATCAGCAGAATGGGTGAAATCAACAGCAATAATATCGCCCAGCGTTACTTTCCGCACAGAATTAATGCCGAGATTCAATATTAACGCCTGGTGACTGTTTTTTGTTGTAAAGAGCATATTTACCCAAACTAGCGGCCTTGGATATCGGCCTTCATCAATTTCACCACCTCGCATACATATCGTTCGCTCATAAAACCGCCCACAAAAAGTGGAACTAACCGGAACGAACGCCAGCAGTGTGGTTGGCATTTGTTAAATCCCACTCTAATGTGAGGAGCTGATATCTGAAAGATTTGCCTGACAGAGCGCTGATGTGAGTGACAATGCTGACACACTGCTGTGTGTGTGCAGCTCAGACATCAATGGTGCAACTTCTTGGTGCCCGTTAAAGGTTACGTTGATTGATGTTAAGTTGTATTTAACCCTTTCATGGTAAGGAATCACCAGTGTGTAACAGTCCAGCTATCTGAGACAATGCACGTAGGTTCTGTTCAATAACAAAAATTTAATACCAATATTGGCTTGAAATCATAAGTATATCAGCCAATAACACCCAATCCCCGCCCACATCCCACTTTTTCTACCATTGACATAAATCACATGTTCAACATGTCCAGCAACACAGAATACAAAGGCAAAGCATCAGCGTGGTCCCCAGCCTCCATATACTGCAACAAATTGCATATACCCAGATGGAGATATAACACAGCCATCACCTGCGCATATGCACCTCACTGTCCTTCCCCCCTCTTCTTCTCCCCACCTCTACCCCTTCCCCTCCTCGCTCCATGCCACCTGGCTGAGGAGCTCCTCAGGTGGTGCATCATTGAGGGGGATGAAAGCAGATGCGGCCGTTGCACGGGTAGGGAGTGGGGGTGTGCCAAGGAGGCAACATTCTCTGATGCAGAAGCAGGATCTTGGTCCTTGCTCGCATCTGTCGTTCGCAATGGTGGTGCGGAACCTAGGGGTGGAGTGCTGTGCTCGGGGACCACTGGGAGGCCTGTGGCAGCAGTGTTCCTGGCTATCGCCTCCAGGGACTCTGCCATGCGCGGAATGTACTCGGTCATGGTGGCCAGCTGTAGGGATATGCCCCCCAATGCTTCGATGAGCTGGTCACCAATGTCTACAGTCCTCCTGGACAACTATACCATCTTTCCATTGTCATGTTGCGCTCGTGGAACAGACCTGCCTCGTCCACGAGGCCTCCGCAGGGTCGGCGCCGTCCAGGGGACAAATGGGGTGCCCTGTGGTGAGGTGCTTGGGGACGGTACCTCCAGAGTGGAGGCGGGAATGACCGGAGGACCACGAGATGGCCTTGGGGTGGAATGCTTCCGGAGCGTGGCGATGCAGGTTCCTCGAAGTCCGCGCTCTCATCCATGGACAACAGACCCAGCGGATTGATGGGTGAGAATCGGAGCACCTTGGCACCAGATGTAGTAGGGTGGTCTGCCGACTCCCACCTTCTGGCCTCTGTGGCCTTGCCTGGGGCCGCGCTGCTGGCCGAGTTGCAAAACACAAATGAGGTTATCAAAGGAGAAGGGGGTGCTAGGATCACAAGGTGATTTCAGTGCTACACACAGCATATGCACGACAAAAGCACCACCGCGATCAAAATCATCACAGACATCACATTTCATGACCATCGACACATTGTGCATTGCAATGATTTTCATTAGGCCAGCATTATTTCTATGTCACTTTTAGAAATCATCTATCACATATGATTGTTCGGATATGAGTGGGTGTGGCATTTAATGACTTTACATGACGCAATGGTGTAAGCTTTTACTCACATGGTATCACTTCAGGGTCTGCAAATGCATCAGTGGCTATCCGGGCGTGTTTCCCCACGAGTGTGAGCACTCGCTCCTCCATGTCAGTGATGTCGCTGGGGATTGGTGGCCCACCACCCATTCGCCTCTGCATGGACCTCATCGTCGATAGCTTCTTCTGTGAACATAGAAACATAGAAACATAGAAACATAGAAAATAGGTGCAGGAGTAGGCCATTCGGCCTTTCAAGCCTGCACTGCCATTTAATAAGATCATGGCTGATCATTCCCTCAGTACCCCTTTCCTGCTTTGTCTTCATATCCCTTGATCCCCTTAGCCGTAAGGGCCATATCTAACTCCCTCTTGAATATATCCAATGAACTGGCATCAACAACTCTCTGCGGCAGGGAATTCCACAGGTTAACAACTCTCTGAGTGAAGAAGTTTCTCCTCATCTCAGTCCTAAATGGCCTGCCCCTTATCCTAAGACTATGTCCCCTGGTTCTGGACTTCCCCAATATCGGGAACATTCTTCCCGCATCTAACCTGTCCAGTCCCATCAGAATCTTATATGTTTCTATGAGATCCCCTCTCATCCTTCTAAACTCCAGTGAATAAAGGCCCAGTTGATCCAGTCTCTCCTCATATGCCAGTCCCACCATCCCTGGAATCAGTCTGGTGAACCATCACTGCACTCCTTCAATAGCAAGAACGTCCTTCCTCAGATTAGGAGACCAAAACTGAACACAATATTCCAGGTGAGGCCTCACTAAGGCCCTGTTCAACTGCAGTAAGACCTCGCTGCTCCTATACTCAAATCCCCTAGCTTTGAAGGCCAACATGCCATTTTCCTTCTACCCTGCCTGCTGTATCTGTATGCCAACTTTCAATGACTGATGAACCATGACATCCAGATCTCGTTGCACCTCCCCTTTTCCTAATCTGCCGCCATTCAGATAATATTCTGCCTTCGTGTTTTTGCCCCCAAAATAGATATCCTCACATTTATCCACATTATACTGCATCTGCCATGCATTTGCCTACTCACCTAACCTGTCCAAATCACCCTGCAGCCTCTTAGCATCCCCCTCACAGCTCACACCGCCACCCAGTTTAGTGTCATACAAATTGGAGATATTACACTCAATTCTTTCATCCAAATCGTTAATGTATATTGTAAAGAGCTGGGGTCCCAGCACTGAGCCCTGCGGCACTCCACTAGTCACTGCCTGCCATTCTGAAAAGGACCCATTTATCCCGACTCTCTGCTTCCTGTCTGCCAACCAGTTCTCTATCCACGTCAGTACATTACCCCAATACCATGCGCTTTGATTTTGCACACCAATCTCTTGTGCGGGGCCTTGTCAAAAGCCTTTTGAAAGGCCAAATACACCACATCCATTGGTTCTCCCTTGTCCACTCTGCTAGTTACATCCTCAAAAAATTCCAGAAGATTCGTCAAGCATGATTTCCCTTTCATAAATCCATGCTGACTTGGATCGATCCTGTCACTGCTTTCCAAATGCGCTGCTATTTCATCCTTAATAATTGATTCCAACATTTTCCCCACTACTGATGTCAGGCTAACCGGTCTATAATTACTTGTTTTCTCTCTCCCTCCTTTTTTAAAAAGTGATGTTACATTAGCTACCCTCCAGTCCATAGGAACTGATCCAGATTCGATAGACTGTTGGAAAATGATCACCAATGCATCCACTATTTCTATGGCCACTTCCTTAATTAATCTAGGGTGCAAACTATCAGGCCCCTGGATTTATCGGCCTTCAATCCCATCAATTTCTCTAACACAATCCCATCAATTTCCCGAATGCAATTTCCTGCCTAATAAGGATATCCTTCAGTTCCTCCTTCTCATTCGACCCACTGTCCCCTAGTACATTCGGAAGGTTATTTGTGTCTTCCTTCGTGAAGACAGAACCAAAGTATTTGTTCAATTGGTCTGCCATTTCTTTGTTCCCCATTATAAATTCACCTGAATCCGACTGCAAGGGACCTACATTTATCTTCACTAATCTTTTTCTCTTCACATATTTCTCGAAGCTTTTGCAGTCAGTTTTTATGTCCCCTGCAAGCTTCCTCTCGTACTCTACTTCCCCCCTCTTAATTAAACCCTTAGTCCTCCTCTGTTGAAGTCTAAATTTCTCCCAGTTCTCAGGGTTGTTACTTTTTCTAGACAATTTATATGCCTCTTCCTTGGTTTTAACACTATCCTTAATTTCCCTTGTTAGCCACGGTTGAGCCACCTTCCCCTTGTTATTTTTACTCCAGACAGGGATGTGCAATTGCTGAAGTTCATCCATGTGATCTTTAAATGTTTGCCATTGCTTATCCACCATCAACCCTTTAAATATCCTTTGCCAGTCTATTCTAGCCAATTCACGCCTCATACCGTCGAAGTTACCTTTCCTTAAATTCAGGACCCTAGTTTCCGAATTAAGTGTGTCACTCTCAATCTTAATAAAGAATTCTACCATATTATGGTCACTCTTCCCCAACGGGCCTTGCACAACAAGTCCCTTCTCATTACACATCATCCAGTCTAGGATGGCTAGCTCTCTGGTTGGTTCCTCGACATATTGGTCGAGAAAACCATCCCTAATACACTCCAGGAAATCATCCTCCACCGCATTGCTACCAGTTAGGTTAGCCCAATCAATATGTAGATTAAAGTCGCCCATGATAACTGCTGTACCTTTATTGCACACATCCCTTATTTCTTGTTTGATGCTGTCCCCAACCTCACTAATACTGTTTGGTGGTCTGTACACAACTCCCACTCACGTTTTCTTCCCTTTGGTATTCCGCAGCTCCACCCATACCGATTCCACATCATCCAGGATAATGTCCCTCCTTACTATTGCATTAATTTCCTCTTTAACCAGCAACGCCACCCCACCTCCTTTTCCTCTCTGCCGATCCTTCCTAAATGCTGAATACCCCTGGATGTTGAGTTCCCAGCCTTGGTCACCCTGGAGCCATGTCTCCGTGATGCCAGTGACCTCATATCCGTTAACTGCTATCTGCGCAGTTAATTCGTCCACCTTATTCCGAATATTCCTCACATTGAGGCACAGAGCCTTCAGGCTTGTCTTTTTAACACACTTGGACCCTTTAGAATTTTGCTGTAATGTGGCCCTTTTTGTTTTTTGCCTTGGGTTTCTCTGCTCTCCACTTTTACTATTCTCCTTTCTATCTTTTGCTTCTGCCTCCATTTTATTTCACTCAGTCTCCCTGCATAGGTTCCCATCCCCCTGCCATGTTAGTTTAACTCCTCCCCAACAGCACTAGCAAACACTCCCCCTAGGAATTGGTTCCGGTCCTGCCCAGGTGCAGACCGTCCGGTTTGTACTGGTCCTACCTCCCCCAGAACCGGTTCCAATGTCCCAGGAATTTGAAACCCTCCCTTTTGCACCACTCCTCAAGCCACGTATTCATCTGAGCTATCCTGTGATTCCTACTCTGACTAGCACGTGGCACTGGTAGCAATCCTGAGATTACTACTTTTGAGGTCCGACTTTTTAATTTAGCTCCTAGCTCCCTAAAATCATCTCGTAGGACCTCATCCCATTTTTTACCTATATCGTTGGTACCTACGTGCACCACGACAACTGGCTGTTCACCCTCCCTTTTCAGAATGTCCTGCACCCACTCCGAGACATCCTTGACCCTTGCACCAGGGAGGCAACATACAATCCTGGAGTCTCGGTTGCGGCCGCAGAAACGCCTATCTATTCCCCTTACAATTGAATCCCCTATCACTATAGCTCTCCCACTCTTTTTTCTGCCCTCCTGTGCAGCAGAGCCACCCATGGTGCCATGAACTTGGCTGCTGCTGCCCTCCCCTGATGAGTCATCCCCCCCAACAGTACCCAAAGCGGTGTATCTGTTTTGCAGGGGGATGACCGCAGGGGACCCCTACACTACCTTCCTTGCACTGCTCTTCCTGTTGGTCACCCATTTACTATCTGGCTGTGTACCCTTTACCTGTGGTGTGACCAACTCATTAAATGTTCTATTCACGTCATTCTCAGCATCGTGGATGCTCCAGAGTGAATCCACCCACAGCTCCAGTGCCGAAATGGGGTCCGTCAGGAGCTGCAGGCGGATACACTTCTCGCACACGTAGTCGCCAGGGACACCGGAAGCGTCCCTGACTTCCCACAGGAGGAGCATAACACGTGTCCGAGCTCTCCTGCCATGACTTAACCCTTAGATAAACTTAATTTGGCAACAACAATGTTAAATGTTACTTACTTTTATAGAAAAGAAAAAGAAAAGCTACTTACCAGTCACCAGCCAATCACTTACCCCCTTGGCTGTGACATCACCTTTCGATTTCTTTCTACTTCTTTTTTGCCTTCTCTCCCTGCTGCAGCTGCACCGGCTGGGCCTTTATAGGCCTCTGGCTGTTCGATCTCCCGCCTCACTGACACACCTCGAATTCCCCGACTCCCGACTGCTGGCCTTTATAGGCCACTGGCTGCTCGATCTCCCGCCTCACCGACGCACCTCAAACTCTCCGACTCCCGACTGCTGGCCTTTATACGCCTCTGACTGCTCGATCTCCCGCCTCACCGACGCACCTCGAATTCCCCGACTCCTGACTGCTGGCCTTTATAGGCCACTGGCTGCTCGATCACCCGCCTCACCGACGCACATGGCATGAGATCATTGCATGATATCATTACTAGGTACTGTCACAGACACTGATACAACACATAACCGACAGATGTAATCATGATTATTATGATTATTATCATTCTTTACCTAAAGACGTACACCGTGACCACAGGCTTTGAGTAAAACATTCCCGGTAAAAGTGCAAGACCTCACATCTGCTGATAGTCATTCATGACTGTTACAAATCAAATTATACAAATACATAAGTACTTGTAAATCAATGTAATACTTACTCTTGCGGATCCCATAAAGTCGTTCCATCATTTGAGGCGTTGGTTGCCGACGAGACCACCTCTGCTATCTCGGTTCATATCCTCTGGTAGGCCTTTGGGGTGGGCTTCCCACGCCCTCCTTGTGTCAAATCACCCCAGCATAACTCAACCTCCTGCTGGAGGGAGGCATTTGTCTCGCCCGAGAACCTCCTGGCTCTTTTGCGGCCTCCAATGTGCTCCTCTCCCACTCACTGCTCTCTCCAGCGACAGTCTCCATAGCGTGCTGTGATGCCTCCTCCTCACTCTCCATTATAAGCAAAATTTGGTCAAATATATGGCTGGTAACACCTAATTTTTGTTTGCCTACTTGCTGTGAAGCTCTAAAGTCTCCCTCCTTCCTCCCAAAGCAGCCACACCACACCCAGCCAAGCCTTCAGTCCCTCTGAGCTCCCTCTCTCTCTCTTTCCTCTTCTGCGCATGTCATGGTGACCCTTGACCTCCAGAATCGCGGGAATTGAGCGTTGCCATGCCGTTGCTAAGGACGGCCACACTTTACAGTAGAAGGTCAAAAAAATGTAACGATAGCGCCCATTTTATATCACTCGCGGTAACGCCCATTTTCAAAAGTGGAGACTAGGCGGTATGAGAATTGTTCTACCAATCTCTTCAGCTGTGATGGGAAGTTCATCAATGTATGAAATATAGAACACTTCTTTCCTATTGGGTGTAACTTGTGATGAAGATGACAATCTAGACATAGCATCAGCATTACTATGTCATACGTATATGCTGACAAAATCAAAGCCCATCTCTGCATTCGGCCTGCAGTTAAGGTTGGAACTGGGATCTGATGGAGGATTGGTTTCAGGGGCTTATGGTCCATAATGATGATAAACATATGACCTGACAAGTATTTGTGGAACTTCTTGACCCCAAAAATGAATTCCAAAGCTTCCCTTTCGATCTGTACATAATTACACTTACTGGCATTGAGACTGCGTGAAGCAAAAGCAATTGTTCTCCCCTCTCTACTATGTAGTCATCATCATAGGCGGTCCCTCGAATGAGGATGACTTGCTTCCACACCAAAAGAGATGAGTTCACAGATGTTTCAATGAAGGTCCCAATATTCCAATTCTGATCTTCAAGATGCCTGTGCGTGGATTTTTTATCGTAGCACACCAGCCACCACATGGGCTTGACAGACTTCGGCATTTATCCAGTGGCAAGGATTAACCAAGATGACTGGAGACCTGTTCTGCTGCACGGGCCTTGTGCGCACACATATCGCAGTGTGGGCTGACCCGTGTACTATGTAGAGTGACCATAATAATTGAGAAAGACCTAAGTATAACAAAAACAAGGGAAATAGAGTGGAGAAAAGCTGATTTTGAGGGGTTGAGAATAGCAATGACATAGAACAGCAATGGGAAACATTTAAAGTGGTGTTCAACAGAGTCCAGGAAAAAATGTATTCGCTAAAAACAAGAACAGGCTAAATGCTAATGAGACTCCATGGATGAATAAAGCCATAAGGGAACAATTGAGGGTAAGGAAAGAGGCATACATTAAGTACATAGACAGCAGGGGAGTGCATGATAAGGGAGTATATAAAGAGATTAGGAGAGAAGTAAAAAAAAAACATTTAGGAAGGCAAAGGGGAACTATGAAATTAAATTATCAAGGAACATAAAACAAAATCGTAAACCATTTTACAGGCATGTAAATAAAAAAGGAAGGTTAGGTTAGGAATAAAGCCACTAAGAGATAGCCAGGATAATACCACATAGAAAAGGCAGAGATATTAAATAATTACTTTCCTTCAGTATTTACCAGGGAGATAGAACAGGAGGACATGACATCGGATGATGTGATTAGTAATGAGATCAGTGCAGTTAAAATAAAACATGGAGATATACTAAACAAACTAATCAAACTTTGAGGATAAAACCCCTGGGATGGACAGATTGCATCCGCGCATTGTAAAAGAATCTTGGGAAGAGATAGCAGAGGTATTACTACACATATATAGTAATTCGTTAGAAAAAGGTGCAGTACCAGAGGACTGGCAGATAGCTAACGTAATACCTATATTTAAGAAGGGGAATAGAACATGTCCAGTCAACTTAACATCGGTGGTTGGAAAAATAATGGAATCCCTACTGAAGGAGAAAATCGAAGAACATCTAGAAACCAAAAATAGAATAACGAATAGTCAGCATGGATTTCAAAAGGGAAAGTCTTGCTTGAATAACCTCATTGAATTTTTTGAAGAGGGAACAGAGAGAGTAGCTAAGGCAGTAGCTGTAATTTATCTAGATTTTCACAAGTCTTTTGATAAGGTACCACATAATAGAATGTTTGTGGCAGAGGAATGGCGAGAGATCGTGGCGGAGGTGCAGCAAATGAGGGTACGGGGTCCACACGAGCCGAGAGCCCAGGGGTAGCACGGGCCAGCCCAAACTGCAATATGTGCACGCAGTAAGTCCGTGCAGCAAAGCAGGTCTCCAGTTGTCCTGATTAACTCTTGCCACTGGATAAAGACCTAGGTCTGTCAAGCCCGTGTGGCAGTTGATGTGCGACGGTCACTCACATTAATAAAAATCCATCCACAGGCATCTTCCACCCCTCGAGTTCAGGACTGGAATATCAGGTCCTTCATTGAAACATCTGTGAACCCATGTGGAAGCAAGTCATCCTCATTCGAGGGACTGCCTATGATGATGATGATGTACTATGTAGTACATGAGAGATCACTGCCCCAACTCCATATGGAGAGGTGTCATATGCTAGCTTGATCTCCTTAGATACATCATAGTGAACTAACATTCTGCTCTCTACCAACTGGATTTTACACTCTTTGAATGCTGCGTCGCATTCTTCTGACCACTTCCAATGGACCTGTTTTTTCAACAGCTCATTCAGTGGCCAAGTTTGGTAGGAACTTCCATAATGGTTCAAAAGACCCAAAAATGATCGCAGTTCAGTGACATTCTTGGGATTGGGTTCAGTGACATTCTTGGGATGGGTGCATTTCTGATTGCACCTAGCTTTCCCTTGGTTGGATGTAAACCATCTTTGTCTACTCCATGCCCTAAGTACTCCACTGAGTTTTGAATGAACTCACACCTGTGAGCAGTCACTCGTACTCTGTGCCTCTCTAGCCGTTCATTCAATACGCTATTATGGATTTGCCTGTTGGGTGCTGAAATTAGTTTGTCATCTAAATAACATACTACCCCTTCAGTGCCTTGCAAAATCTGGTTCATCACCCCTTGGAATATGGCAGGGGCGGAAGGCACTCGAAATGGTAGCCTATTGAATTGAAATAGGACTAGATGAGGATTTATAGTCAAGCATGACTTGGACTCCTCATCTAGTTCAAGTTGTAAGTAAGCATTTGTCAGATCTAACTTTGAGACGATCTGACCACCTGTCAGCGTTGTGAATAAATCTTCTACATTTGGCAATGTATTGGGGAGAATTCCCTCTAGAACCTAGTTTATGGCTACTTTATAATCACCACATAACCTTACCTTACCATTGGACTTAGGTACAACAACAACATAGCCCAATTACTTAGACCTACCTTAGAGATAATGTTCTCGGTCTCTAATCTTTTGAGTTCTTGATCAACTTTCTCCTTGTGTGAATAGCACGGGACGTGGCTTGCAGTAAACTGGTCTAGTGTCCTTCTGTACCCTAACACTCGCCTTGAAGCCTTAGATCGGATTGCCTGTTTCGCAGAACACCTTCAGGTACTGTTTGATGATATCTTCTTTCAATGCAAATTTCATTTCCACACGAAAAATCTCACTCCAATCCAGCTTCAGTGATCCCAACCAATTTCTACCTAGGGTTCAATCTGGAACTTGCTTTTACTGTAAACATCAGTGGATGCATTACCACAGTAGTCCACTAGATGGAGCAGTAGTCCACTAGTCGAGATTACAATCACCTCTCATTCTTCTAAACTATAGAGAATCTAGTTTAATCAATCTCTCCTCATAGGACAATCCCCCCATCCCAGGAATCAGTCTGGTGAACCTTCGTTGCACTCCCTCTATGGCAAGTATATCTTTCCTTAGGTAAGGAGACCCAAACTGTACACAATACTCCAGGTGTGGTCTCACCAGGGCCCTATATAATTGCAGTAAGGCGTCTTTAAAATAATACTCAAATCCTCTTGCAATAAAGGCCAACATACCATTTGTTTTCTTAATTGCTTTCTGTACCTGCATGTTAACTTTCAGTGATTTGTGCCCAAGGACACCCAGGTCCCTCTGAACACCAACATTTCCCAATCTCTCACCATTTAAAGAATACTCTGCTTTTCTATTTTTCCTACCAAAGTGGATAACTTCACATTTCTCCACATTTTATTCCATTTGCCATGTTCTTGCCCACTCACTTAGTCTGTCTATATCCCCTTGAAGCCTCTTTGCATCCTCCTCACAACTTACATTCCCACCTAGCTTTGTATCATCAGCAAACTTATATATATTACATTCGGTCCCCTCATCCAAATCATTGATATCGATTGTGAATAGCTGGGGACAAGCACCGATCCTTGCGGCACCCCACTAGTTGTAACCCAAAAATCACCCAATTTATTCCTATTCTCTGTTTTCTGTCCATTTACCAATCTTCAATCCATGATAGTATATGACCCCCAATCCCATGAATATCCCCATCCTCAATGATGGCAGAGCCCAGCACATGAGTGCAAAAGAAAAGACTGAAGCGTTTGCAACCATCTTCAGCCAGAAGTGCCGAGTGGAAGATCCATAAGCGGCCTCCTCCTGATCTCCCCACCGTCACAGAAACCAGTCTTCAGCCAATTTGATTCACTCCACGTGATATCAAGAAACGGCTGAGCGCACTGGATACAGCAAAGACTATGGGTCTCGACAACATCCCGGCTGTCGTGCTGAAGACTTGTGCTCCAGAACTAGCCGCGCCTCTAGCCAAACTGTTCCAGTACAGCGACAACACTGGCATCTACCCAACAATGTGGAAAACTGCCCAGGTATGTCCCGTCCACAAAAAGCAGGACAAATCCAATCCGGCCAATTACTGCTCCATCAGTCTACTCTCAATCATCAACAAAGTGATGGACGGTATGGACAGTGCTATCAAGCGGCACTTACTCACCAATAACCTGCTCACTGATGTTCAGTTTGAGTTCCGCCAGGACCACTTGGCTCCAGACCTCCTTACAGCCTTGGTCCAAACATGGACAATAGAGCTGAATTCCAGAGGTGAAGCGAGAGTGACTGCCCTTGACATCAAGGCAGCATTTGACCGAGTGTGGCATCAAGGAGCCCTCGTAAAACTGGTCAATGGGAATCGGGGAAAACTCTCCACTGGCTGGAGTCATACCTAGCACAAAGAAAGATGGTTGTGGTGGTTGGAGGTCAATCATCTCAGCCCCGGGACATCGCTGCAGGAGTTCCTCGAGGCAGTGTCCTGGGCCCAACCATCTTCAGTTGCTTCATCAATGACCTTCCCTCCATCATAAGGTCAGAAGTGGGGATGTTCGCTGATGACTGCACAGTGTTCAGTTCCATTCGCAACTCCTCAGATAATGGAGCATCAGCAAGACCTGGACACTAAGGTTTGGGCTGATAAATGGCAAGTAACATTCGTGCCACACAAGTCCCGGGCAATGACCATCCCCAACAAGCGAGAGTGTCCAGGATGTCCCAGCCCCTCCCCCACCCCCACCCTCTCTGAGAACGTAGCGCAGGTCGCCTGGCAACAGGGATCCCGAGAATGTTGCTGTGTCCCATCCCTGGCCCCGCCCTGTGAGCGGGGGAAGCAGCCTGTGATCCGGGAGCATTGCCCTGCACCGTGCTCAGTGCCCACCGCTCCCTGCACCATGCTCAGTGCTCGTTCCCTGCACCGTGCTCAGTGCCCGCTCCCTGCACTGTGCTCAGTGCCCGCTCCCTGCACCATGCTCAGTCCCAGCACTGTGCTCAGTGCCCACCGCTCCCTGCACCATGCTCAGTGCCCACCGCTCCCTGCACCGTGCTCAGTGCCCGCTCCCTGCACCGTGCTCAGTGCCCGCTCCCTGCACCATGCTCAGTCCCAGCACTGTGCTCAGTGCCCACCGCTCCCTGCACCATGCTCAGTGCCCACCGCTCCCTGCACCGTGCTCAGTGCCCGCTCCCTGCACCGTGCTCAGTGCCCGCTCCCTGCACCATGCTCAGTGTCCACCGCTCCCTGCAGCATGCTCAGTGCCCACCACTCCCTGCACCGTGCTCAGTGCCCGCTCCCTGCACCATGCTCAGTCCCAGCACTGTGCTCAGTGCCCACCGCTCCCTGCACCATGCTCAGTGCCCACCGCTCCCTGCACCGTGCTCAGTGCCCGCTCCCTGCACCGTGCTCAGTGCCCGCTCCCTGCACCATGCTCAGTGCCCACCGCTCCCTGCACCGTGCTCAGTGCCCGCTCCCTGCACCATGCTCAGTGCCCACCGCTCCCTGCACCATGCTCAGTGCCCACCGCTCCCTGCACCGTGCTCAGTGCCCACCACTCCCTGCACCGTGCTCAGTGCCCGCTCCCTGCACCATGCTCAGTGCCCACCGCTCCCTGCACCGTGCTCAGTGCCCACCACTCCCTGCACCGTGCTCAGTGCCCGCTCCCTGCACCATGCTCAGTGCCCACCGCTCCCTGCACCGTGCTCAGTGCCCGCTCCCTGCACCGTGCTCAGTGCCCGCTCCCTGCACCGTGCTCAGTGCCCGCCGCTCCCTGCACCGTGCTCAGTGCCCACCGCTCCTGCTCCCGCCCCGCTCCCGCCCCGTTCTCGCACTGCACCGCCCCAAGGGATGTGGTTAGCATTCAATTCATTGCTCCACTTCCCTCATGGATTTCCCGGGAGCAGGAAATAATTATCGCCAAACAGGGTGCTGTAGACTTTCAGCACACAGAGAGAGACAGCTTGTTTTTCTAGTACCGTATTTATTTATTATTTTTTAAAAATTCAGTTTCACAACTGCAAGCTAGGATTTGAACTCCCGATCATTAATCCAGGTCGATCAGGCAACATCACCACTGTACCATAACATCGGATACTGTTGGGGCTGTGAATAAAGATACTCAAGTGATGCAGAACCACAATGGCCCTGAAATTCCGGTTTGGATTTCCCGCCGGTATTTTAGAGAAAAAAATACGCACCTACGTTAAGCTGGTGCCCACGTTGGACCTTCAGATGCGGAGGCCTCCTTCGACTGCGATTTGCAGTGCGTGCACATCGACACGTGCGAAGGCCTCGAGCTGGAGTCACATGGCTCTGGGCAGCCAATCAGGTAATGTATCATAGTAATTAGGAGTTCCGCAGGGTCAGAAACTCCTTTTACTATGATTGTGATAGAGCTCGAAACACCCAAAACACAGCCCCAAACACCCAAAACACGAATAAAAAAATAGAAAATAATTAAACTACACTCATTTAAATTAAAGTTATTAATGTCTTAAAAAAAGGATAATTTCCCGATTTTTAAAAAGTTTTTAAAATAAACTTACCGTTGTGGGAGGGTTTTTAATGATAAAATATGTTTTAATAACTTTATTTTTTAGATGTTTTTGTGTTTTTTAAAACACTTGCGCCTGTAACAGTAAGCTATGTACCTGCTTTTTCAGGCGCAAGATTTTTGAGGACATTTCATAGAATCTTAGAAGTTTACAGCACGGAAGGAGGCCATTCCAGCCCATCGTGTCCGTGCCGGCCAACAAGAGGCTATCCAGCCTAATCCCACTTTCCAGCTCTAGGTCCGTAGTCCTGCAGGTTCATCATCATAGGCCGTCCCTCAGGGTTGAGGATGACTTGATGCTACACTAAAAATGAGTGCGCAGGTGACTGATCAACTCGTTTTAAACAGTGGAAGATGTGTGTGTGTAAGTGTAAATATCGGAAATTTCCACTTACAAGTGTTCTCGCTTTCCAGTACATGCGCATTGCGTGCTGGAGATCGGCATTTCCGATGCCTTCCTGGGTCCGTAGGAACTCCGTACGGACCCAGGGAGGCCGGAGTTTCAATGTGTTTTGTATCTTTTCCCATCTCCTTTACTTCTTGTCTTTGATGACTTTGAACACAGGGCAGATTGTCAGACATTGCTGTAAATGTGGGTGTCTCAGGTTGGTTACTGTAAACAGCTTCCATTCAGTGGATAGAAACACAGAAACATAGAAAATAGATGCATGAGTAGACCATTCGACCCTTTGAGCCTGCAACACCATTCAATATGATCATGGCTGATCATGCAACCTTTCCTGATTTCTCTCCATACCCCCTGATCCCTTTAGTTGCAAGGGCCACATCTAACTCCCTCTTGAATATATCCAGCGAACTGGGATCAACAACTCTCTGCGGTAGGGAATTCCACAGGTTAACAACTCTCTGACTGAAGAAGTTTCTCCTCATCTCAGTCCTAAATGGCTTACCCCTTATCCTTAGACTATGTACCCTGGTTCTGGACTTCCCCAACATCGGCAACCTTCTTCCTGCATCTAACCTGTCCAGTCCCGGCAGGATTTAATATGTTTCTATGAGATCCCCTCTCATCCTTCTAAACTCCAGTGAATACAGGCCCAGTCGATCCAGTCTCCTCATATGTCAGTCCTGCCATCCCGGGAATCAGGCTGGTGAACCTTTGCTGCACTCCCTCAATAGCAAGAACGTCCTTCCTCAGATTAGGAGACCAAAACTGAACACAATACTCCAGGTGAGGCCTTACTAAGGCCCTGTACAACTGTAGTAAGACTTCCCTGCTCCTATACTCAAATCCCCAAGCTATGAAGACCAACATACCATTTGCCTTCTTCACTGCCTGCTGTACCTGCATGCCAACTTTCAATGACTGATGTATCATGACTCCCAGGTCTCGTTGCACCTCCCCTTTTCCTAATCTGCCGCCATTCAGATAATATTCTGCTTTCGTGTTTTTGCCACCAAAGTGGATAACCTCACATTTATCCACATTATACTGCATCTGCCATGCATTTGCCCACTCACCTAACCTGTCCAAGTCACCCTGCAGCCTCTTAGCATCCTCCTCACAGCTCACACCGCCACCCAGCTTAATGTTGTCTGCAAACTTCCTTCACACAAATCATTAATATATATTGTAAATAGCTGGGGTCCTAGCACTCAGCCCTGCGGCACCCCACTAGTCACTGCCTGCCATTCTGAAAAGGACCCATTTATCCCGACTCTCTGCTTCCTGTCTGCCAACCAGTTCTCTATCCATGTCAGTACATTACCCCCAATACCATGTACTTTAATTTTGCACACTAATCTCTTTTGTGGGACCTTGCAAAAAGCCTTTTGAAAGTCCAAATACACCACATCCACTGGTTCTCCCTTTTCCACTCTACTAGTTACATCCTCAAAAAATTCTAGAAGATTTGATAAGCATGATTTCCCTTTCATAAATCCATGCTGACTTGGACCGATCCTGTCACTGCTTTCCAAATGCACTGCTATTACATCTTTAATAATTGATTCCAACATTTTCCCCACGACTGATGTCAGGCTAACCGGTCTATAATTACCCGTTTTCTCTCTCCCTCCTTTTTTAAAAAGATCACACGGACAGCATTTCCTACTCAGCCTATTCAAATAAATCTCCCAACCATTCAACAATCCATATCCTGTTCTTTGCCCAGTCCCTGTGTGGAACCAGTGAGTTGTAGAAACATATAAATATCAAAAATAGGTGCAGGAGCAGGCCATTTGGCCCTTCGAGCCTGCATCACCATTCAATATGATCATGGCTGAATATTCACCTCAGTACCCCTTTCCTGCTTTCTCTCCATACCCCGATCCCTTTAGCCGTAGGGGCCACATCTAACTCCCTTTTGAATATATCTAACGAACTGGCCTCAACAACTTTCTGTGGTAGAGAATTCCACAGGTTCACAATTCTCTGGGTGAAAAAGTTTCTCCTCATCTCAGTCCTAGATGGCTTACCCCTTATCCTCAGACTGTGACCCCTGGTTCTGGACTTCCCGAACATCGGGAACATTCTTCCTGCATCTAACCTGTCCAATCACGTCAGAATTTTATAAGCTTCTATGAGATCCCCTCAATTCTTCTAAATTCCAGTGAATATAAGCCTAATCGCTCCAGTCTTTCTTCATATGTCAGTCCTGCCAACCCGGGAATCAGTCTGCTGAACCTTCACTGCATTTCCTCAATAGCAAGCATGTCCTTCCTCAGATTAGAAGAGCAAAACTGCACACAATACTCAAGGTGTGGTCTCACCAACGCCCTGTACAACAAGACCTCCCTGCTCCTATACTCAAATCCTATCGCTATGAAGGCCAACATGCCATTTGCTTTCTTAACCGCCTGCTGTACCTGCATGCCAACCTTCAATGACTGATGTACCATGACACCCAGGTCTCGTTGCACCTCCCCTTTTACTAATCTGTCACCATTCAGATAATAATCTGCCTTCCTGGTTTTGCCACCAAAGTGGATAATCTCACATTTATCCACATTATACTGTATTTGCCATGCATTTGCCCACTCACCTAACTAGTCCAAGTCATCCTGCAGCCTCTTAGCATCCTCCTCACAGCTTACACTGCCACCCAGCTTAGTGACATTTGCAAACTTGGAGATATCACATTCAATTCCTTTGTCTAAATCATAAATGAATATTGTAAATAGCTGGGGTCCCAGCACTGAACCTTGCGATACCCCACTAGTCACTGCCTGCCGTTCTGAAAAGGACTCGTTTATCCCGACTCTCTGCTTCCTGTCTGCCAACCAGTTCTCTATCCACATCAATACATTACCCCTAATACCATGTGTTTTAATTTTGCACACTAATCTCTTGTGTGGGATCTTGTGAAAAGCCTTATGAAAGTCCAAATACACCACATCCACTGGTTCTCTCTTATCCACTCCACTAGTTACATCCTCAAAAAACTCATGAAAACTTGTCAAGCATGATTTCCCTTTCATAAATCCATGCTGACTTGGACCGATCCTGTCACTGCTTTCTAAATGCACTGCTATTATATCTTTAACAATTGATTCCAGCATTTCCCCACTACCGATGTCAGGCTGACCGGTCTATAATTCCCTGCTTTCTCTCTCCCTCCTTTTTTAAAAAGTGGGGTTACATCAGCCACTCTCCAATCCATAGGACCTGATCCAGAGTCCATGGAATGTTGGAAAATGACCACCAATGCATCTTCTATTTCTAGGGCAACTTCCTTAAGTCCATTGGGATGAAGACTATCAGGCCCTGGGGATTTATCGGCTTTCAATCCCATCAATTTCCCTAACACCATTTCCTGACTAATAAGGATTTCCCTCTTCTCGCTAGACCCTCGGTCCCCCAGTATTTTTGGGAGGTTATTCGTGTGTTCCTTAGTGAAGGCAGAATCAAAGTATTTGTTCAATTGGTCTGCCATTTCCTGGTTCCTCATTATGAATTCACCTGATTCTGAATGCAAGGGACCTACAATTGTCTTCACTAATCTTTTTCTCCACATATCTATAGAAGTGTTGGGAGTCAGTTTTTTTTTCCCTGCAAGATTCCTCTCATACTCTATTTTCCTCCTCCTGTGGGAAGCGGGTGGGACTGGCCTCCTCCCTGCGATACACTGGTGGGACCGGGCCTCCTCTCTGCGATACACTGGTGGGACCGGGCCTCCACCCTGCGATACACTGGTGGGACCGGGCCTCCTCCCTGCGATACACTGGTGGGACCGGGCCTCCTCCCTGCGATACACTGGTGGGACCGGGCCTCCTCCCTGCGATACACTGGTGGGACCGGGCCTCCTCTCTGCGATACACTGGTGGGACCGGGCCTCCACCCTGCGATACACTGGTGGGACTGGGCCTCCTCCATGCGATACACTGGTGGGACCGGGCCTGCTCCCTGCGATACACTGGTGGACCGGGCCTCCTCCCTGCGATACACTGATGGGACCGGCCTCCTCCCTGCGATACACTGGTGGGACCGGGCCTCCTCCCTGCGATACACTGGTGGGACCGGGCCTCCTCCCTGCGATACATTGATGGGACCGGCCTCCTCCCTGCGATACACTGGTGGGACCGGGCCTGCTCCCTGCGATACACTGGTGGGACCGGGCCTGCTCCCTGCGATACACTGGTGGAACCGGGCCTCCTCCCTGCGATACACTGATGGGACCGGCCTCCTCCCTGCGATACACTGGCGGGACCGGCCTCCTCCCTGTGATACACTGGTGGGACCGGGCCTCCTCCCTGCGATACACTGGTGGGACCGGGCCTCCTCCCTGCGATACACTGGTGGGACCGGGCCTCCTCCCTGCGATACACTGGTGGGACCGGGCCTCCTCCCTGCGATACACTGGTGGGACCGAACTCCTCGCTGTGATACACTGGTGGGACAGGCCTCCTCCCTGCGATACACTGGTGTGACTGGGCCTCCTCCCTGCGATACACTGGTGGGAACAGGCCTCCTCCCTGCGATACACTGGTGGGACCGACCTCTCTCTCCGGGAAGCTGTTGGGAACGAGCCTCTCCCGGTGCTACACTGGTGGGACCGACCCCCTCCCTGCAATACACTGGTGGGAACGGGCCTCCTCCCTGCGATACACTGGTGGGACCGGGCCTCCTCCCTGCGATGCACTGGTGGGACCGGGCCCCCTCCCGGTGCTACACTGGTGGGACCGGGCCCCCTCCCGGTGCTACACTGAAGGGACCGACCCCCTCCCTGCGATACACTGGTGGGACCAGCCTCTGTAAGGGGAGCTTGGGGTGTGGGTTCGAATCCACACTCCCCTTGGGGTCTGTACGTGCGATTTCTGAGGGTGGGTGAGTAATGAGGCACCAGACACAGTGGGTAAGAGTACAAAATGGCTAATGTTGTTTATTTAGAATAGCAAACACAAAGATAGAGGGCGTAGGAAGAGGTCACAAAATGGCAGTAATGGCAAAATCTCATTCAACAACCTGAAAAATCTCGCAACAGGGAAGGGGAAAACGAGGTTAAAACATCCCACTCACACACAACCACACCTCCCACTCCCACCCTTCCTACCAATTCCTATCCTAAATTGAGTCTGTGAGGGGGTTTGGTCTATACTCACAATCCTATCAACTCCGGGGTTCTGTACCACTTATTTCAGCTCAGGGTCCCTCTGGGGTGGGTTTTATGTTATTGTTGGTTTTCCTCTTCGATGTTGCATCGGTTTCTTCGATCTGCCTCTCGGTTATCGTCAGACTACAGCTGTGAATCCAGGTTATAGAACCAGGTGTCCAGGTCTGCACAGCTCTGCGTGCCCCAGCCTGATGCTTCTGCTATTCTCACCCTGTCCAGTGTGTTCAGGGCTAACAGCTACCTGCTGCCACTTACCCACCAGGAGGTTGGCTCGTGGGTTTTTAGTCTCGACCAAAATCAAAGTTTGCAAAACTCTCTCAGCTCCTTCCCCCACAGCAGCCAGCAGCCCTTTCAAGAACTGACCCCAAACTGTTTTTCTCCACAACTGCTGCAAGTCTTTTCCTCTCCACACCTGTCCTCCCCTGTCAACTCTGCCCAGCTCCGTTTTGGTCCACAACTCCCTTTTTCCACAACTCCTTTTCTCCACAACTGTTTTTCTGTTGATTCTGTGTCCTATATTTGTATTCAATTCAGTTCTGGTCTTTTCGCGCTCAAACCCAGTGGATGGTCCATTGTGTAAGTTTGGGCAGGGAGATAGCTTTGAATATTTAATCAGAAGATGTCACAGGTACACGCAGTTGTGAGGACCAGGGTATTGTTTCAGTGCACATAGGTGCCTGGACATCTGTGGGTCCTTTGTTATAGTCCTGGGAGTCAGTGGGCCATTCCTGCTGTGATTCATAGTTTTGATTCAGAGCTATTGTCCATATTAATTAGGTCGATAATGGCCCACATTTGTACTTTGATTTGGGGGGGGAAGTCATTTTCAAACTGGGCCAGAGAGTCCTTATTGGTTGAAGATTTCCCCACTATAGGCCCGACTCGACCCCTGATTGGCCTGCCAGAATGCACTTTTGCCCCATTGGCCAGTGCCTCGGTCTCGATTGTGAGCCAGATTCCACAATGTCTGTATCCGTCCACACGTTTTCCCAGCCTGCTTTTACTTGGCCAAAAAATGTTTATTTAATGTATGGAACGATCCCACGTTAGTTCCCTACAGTGTTCTAAATGCGGCCGTGGATTTTTGAACCTTACACCTCCTCCCTGCGCTACACTGGTGGGACCGGGCCTCCTCCCTGCGATACACTGGTGGGACCGGGCCTGCTCCCTGCGATACACTGGTGAGACCCGGCCTGCTCCCTGAGATACACTGGTGGGACCGGGCCTCCTCCCTGCGATACACTGGTGGGACCGGGCCTTCTCCCTGTGATACACTGGAGGGACCGGGCCTCCTCCCTGCGATACACTGGTGGGACCAGCCTCCTCCCTGCGATACACTGGTGGGACCGGGCCTCCTCCCTGCGATACACTGGTGGGACCGGGCCTCCTCCCTGCGATACACTGGTGGGACCGACCCCCTCCCTGCGATACACTGGTGGGACCAGCCTCCTCCCTGCGATACACTGGTGGGACCGACCCCCTCCCTGCGATACACTGGTGGGACCAGCCTCCTCCCTGCGATACACTGGTGGGACCGACCCCCTCCCTGCGATACACTGGTGGGACCAGCCTCCTCCCTGCGATACACTGGTGGGACCGGCCTCCTCCCTGCGATACACTGGTGGGACCGACCCCCTCCCTGCGATACACTGGTGGGACCGGCCTCCTCCCTGCGATACACTGGTGGGACCGACCCCCTCCCTGCGATACACTGGTGGGACCGGCCTCCTCCCTGCGATACACTGGTGGGACCGACCCCCTCCCTGCGATACACTGGTGGGACCAACCTCTCTCTCCGGGAAGCTGTTGGGAACGAGCCCCCTCCCGGTGCTACACTGGTGGGACCGGGCCCCCTCCCGGTGCTACACTGAAGGGACCGACCCACTCCCTGCGATACACTGGTGGGACCAGCCTCTGTATGGGGAGCTTGGGGTGTGGGTTCGAATCCATACTCCCCTTGGGGTCTGTACGTGCGATTTATGAGGGTGGGTGAGTAATGAGGCACCAGACACAGTGGGTAAGAGTACAAAATGGCTAATGTTGTTTATTTAGAATAGCAAACACAAAGATAGAGGGCGTAGGAAGAGGTCACAAAATGGCAGTAATGGCAAAATCTCATTCAACAACCTGAAAAATCTCGCAACAGGGAAGGGGAAAACAAGAGGTTAAAACATCCCACTCACACACAACCACACCTCCCACTCCCACCCTTCCTACCAACTCCTGTCCTAAATTGAACCTGTGAGGGGGTTTGGTCTATACTCACAATCCTATCAACTCCGGGGTTCTGTACCACTTATTTCAGCTCAGGGTCCCTCTGGGGTGGGTTTTATGTTATTGTTGGTTTTCCTCTTCGATGTTGCATCGGTTTCTTCGATCTGCCTCTCGGTTATCGTCAGACTACAGCTGTGAATCCAGGTTATTGAACCAGGTGTCCAGGTCTGCACAGCTCTGCGTGCCCCAGCCTGATGCTTCGGCTATTCTCACCCTGTCCATTGTGTTCAGGGGGTTGGCTCGTGGGTTTTAAGTCTCGACCAAAATCAAAGTTTGCAAAACTCTCTCAGCTCCTTCCCCCCCAGCAGCCAGCAGCCCTTTCAAGAACTGACCCCAAACTGTTTTTCTCCACAACTGCTGCAAGTCTTTTCCTCTCCACACCTGTCCTCCCCTGTCAACTCTGCCCAGCTCCTTTTTGGTCCACAAATCCCTTTGTCCACAAATCCTTTTCTCCACAGCTGTTTTTCTGTTGATTCTGTGTCCTATATTTGTATTCAATTCAGTTCTGGTCTTTTCGCGCTCAAACCCAGTGGGTGGTCCATTGTGTAAGTTTGGGCAGGGAGATAGCTTTGAATATTTAATCAGAAGATGTCACAGGTACACGCAGTTGTGAGGACCAGGGTATTGTTTCAGTGCACATAGGTGCCTGGACATCTGTGGGTCCTTTGTTATAGTCCTGGGAGTCAGTGGGCCATTCCTGCTGTGATTCATAGTTTTGATTCAGAGCTATTGTCCATATTAATTAGGTCGATAATGGCCCACATTTGTACTTTGATTTGGGGGGGGGAAGTCATTTTCAAACTGGGCCAGAGAGTCCTTATTGGTTGAAGATTTCCCCACTATAGGCCCGACTCGACCCCTGATTGGCCTGCCAGAATGCACTTTTGCCCCATTGGCCAGTGCCTCGGTCTCGATTGTGAGCCAGATTCCACAATGTCTGTATCCGTCCACACGTTTTCCCAGCCTGCTTTTACTTGGCCAAAAAATGTTTATTTAGTGTATGGAACGATCCCACGTTAGTTCCCTACGGTGTTCTAAATGCTGCTGTGGATTTTCGAACCTTACACCTCCTCCCTGCGCTACACTGGTGGGACCGGGCCTCCTCCCTGCGATACACTGGTGGGACCGGGCCTGCTCCCTGCGATACACTGGTGGGACCGGCCTCCTCCCTGCAATACACTGGTGGGACCAGCCTCCTCCCTGCGATACACTGGTGGGACCGGGCCTCCTCCCTGCGATACACTGGTTGGACCGGGCCTCCTCCCTGCGATACACTGGTGGGACCGGGCCTCCTCCCTGCGATACACTGGTGGGACCGGCCTCCTCCCTGCAATACACTGGTGGGACTGGACCTCCTCCCTGCGATACACTGGTGGGACCGGTCCTCCTCCCTGAGATACACTGGTGGGACCGGGATTCCTCCCTGAGATACACTGGTGAGACCCGGCCTCCTCCCTGAGATACACTGGTGGGACCGGGCCTCCTCCCTGCGATACACTGGTGGGACCGGGACTCCTCCCTGAGATACACTGGTGAGACACGGCCTCCTCCCTGAGATACACTGGTGGGACCGGGCCTCCTCCCTGAGATACACTGGTGGGACTGGGCCTCCTCCCTGCGATACACTGGTGGGACCGGGCCTCCTCCCTGAGATACACTGGTGGGACCGGGCCTCCTCCCTGCGATACACTGGTGGGACCGGGCCTCCTCCCTGCGATACACTGGTGGGACCGGCCTCCTCCCTGCGATACACTGGTGGGACCGGGCCTCCTCCCTGCGATACACTGGTGGGACCGGGCCTCCTCCCTGCGATACACTGGTGGGACCGACCTCCTCGCTGTGATACACTGGTGGGACCGGGCCTCCTCCCTGCGATACACTGGTGTGACTGGGCCTCCTCCCTGCGATACACTGGTGGGAACAGGCCTCCTCCCTGCGATACACTGGTGGGACCGACCTCTCTCTCCGGGAAGCTGTTGGGAACGAGCCTCTCCCGGTGCTACACTGGTGGGACCGACCCCCTCCCTGCAATACACTGGTGGGAACGGGCCTCCTCCCTGCGATACACTGGTGGGACCGGGCCTCCTCCCTGCGATGCACTGGTGGGACCGGGCCCCCTCCCGGTGCTACACTGGTGGGACCGGCCTCCTCCCTGCAATACACTGGTGGGACTGGACCTCCTCCCTGCGATACACTGGTGGGACCGGTCCTCCTCCCTGAGATACACTGGTGGGACCGGGATTCCTCCCTGAGATACACTGGTGAGACCCGGCCTCCTCCCTGAGATACACTGGTGGGACCGGGCCTCCTCCCTGCGATACACTGGTGGGACCGGGACTCCTCCCTGAGATACACTGGTGAGACACGGCCTCCTCCCTGAGATACACTGGTGGGACCGGGCCTCCTCCCTGAGATACACTGGTGGGACTGGGCCTCCTCCCTGCGATACACTGGTGGGACCGGGCCTCCTCCCTGAGATACACTGGTGGGACCGGGCCTCCTCCCTGCGATACACTGGTGGGACCGGGCCTCCTCCCTGCGATACACTGGTGGGACCGGCCTCCTCCCTGCGATACACTGGTGGGACCGGGCCTCCTCCCTGCGATACACTGGTGGGACCGGGCCTCCTCCCTGCGATACACTGGTGGGACCGACCTCCTCGCTGTGATACACTGGTGGGACCGGGCCTCCTCCCTGCGATACACTGGTGTGACTGGGCCTCCTCCCTGCGATACACTGGTGGGAACAGGCCTCCTCCCTGCGATACACTGGTGGGACCGACCTCTCTCTCCGGGAAGCTGTTGGGAACGAGCCTCTCCCGGTGCTACACTGGTGGGACCGACCCCCTCCCTGCAATACACTGGTGGGAACGGGCCTCCTCCCTGCGATACACTGGTGGGACCGGGCCTCCTCCCTGCGATGCACTGGTGGGACCGGGCCCCCTCCCGGTGCTACACTGGTGGGACCGGGCCCCCTCCCGGTGCTACACTGAAGGGACCGACCCCCTCCCTGCGATACACTGGTGGGACCAGCCTCTGTAAGGGGAGCTTGGGGTGTGGGTTCGAATCCACACTCCCCTTGGGGTCTGTACGTGCGATTTCTGAGGGTGGGTGAGTAATGAGGCACCAGACACAGTGGGTAAGAGTACAAAATGGCTAATGTTGTTTATTTAGAATAGCAAACACAAAGATAGAGGGCGTAGGAAGAGGTCACAAAATGGCAGTCATGGCAAAATCTCATTCAACAACCTGAAAAATCTCGCAACAGGGAAGGGGAAAACGAGGTTAAAACATCCCACTCACACACAACCACACCTCCCACTCCCACCCTTCCTACCAATTCCTATCCTAAATTGAGTCTGTGAGGGGGTTTGGTCCATACTCACAATCCTATCAACTCCGGGGTTCTGTACCACTTATTTCAGCTCAGGGTCCCTCTGGGGTGGGTTTTATGTTATTGTTGGTTTTCCTCTTCGATGTTGCATCGGTTTCTTCGATCTGCCTCTCGGTTATCGTCAGACTACAGCTGTGAATCCAGGTTATAGAACCAGGTGTCCAGGTCTGCACAGCTCTGCGTGCCCCAGCCTGATGCTTCTGCTATTCTCACCCTGTCCAGTGTGTTCAGGGCTAACAGCTACCTGCTGCCACTTACCCACCAGGAGGTTGGCTCGTGGGTTTTTAGTCTCGACCAAAATCAAAGTTTGCAAAACTCTCTCAGCTCCTTCCCCCACAGCAGCCAGCAGCCCTTTCAAGAACTGACCCCAAACTGTTTTTCTCCACAACTGCTGCAAGTCTTTTCCTCTCCACACCTGTCCTCCCCTGTCAACTCTGCCCAGCTCCGTTTTGGTCCACAACTCCCTTTTTCCACAACTCCTTTTCTCCACAACTGTTTTTCTGTTGATTCTGTGTCCTATATTTGTATTCAATTCAGTTCTGGTCTTTTCGCGCTCAAACCCAGTGGATGGTCCATTGTGTAAGTTTGGGCAGGGAGATAGCTTTGAATATTTAATCAGAAGATGTCACAGGTACACGCAGTTGTGAGGACCAGGGTATTGTTTCAGTGCACATAGGTGCCTGGACATCTGTGGGTCCTTTGTTATAGTCCTGGGAGTCAGTGGGCCATTCCTGCTGTGATTCATAGTTTTGATTCAGAGCTATTGTCCATATTAATTAGGTCGATAATGGCCCACATTTGTACTTTGATTTGGGGGGGGAAGTCATTTTCAAACTGGGCCAGAGAGTCCTTATTGGTTGAAGATTTCCCCACTATAGGCCCGACTCGACCCCTGATTGGCCTGCCAGAATGCACTTTTGCCCCATTGGCCAGTGCCTCGGTCTCGATTGTGAGCCAGATTCCACAATGTCTGTATCCGTCCACACGTTTTCCCAGCCTGCTTTTACTTGGCCAAAAAATGTTTATTTAATGTATGGAACGATCCCACGTTAGTTCCCTACAGTGTTCTAAATGCGGCCGTGGATTTTCGAACCTTACACCTCCTCCCTGCGCTACACTGGTGGGACCGGGCCTCCTCCCTGCGATACACTGGTGGGACCGGGCCTGCTCCCTGCGATACACTGGTGAGACCCGGCCTGCTCCCTGAGATACACTGGTGGGACCGGGCCTCCTCCCTGCGATACACTGGTGGGACCGGGACTCCTCCCTGAGATACACTGGTGGGACCGGGACTCCTCCCTGCGATACACTGGTGGGACCGGGCCTTCTCCCTGTGATACACTGGAGGGACCGGGCCTCCTCCCTGCGATACACTGGTGGGACCAGCCTCCTCCCTGCGATACACTGGTGGGACCGGGCCTCCTCCCTGCGATACACTGGTGGGACCGGGCCTCCTCCCTGCGATACACTGGTGGGACCGACCCCCTCCCTGCGATACACTGGTGGGACCAGCCTCCTCCCTGCGATACACTGGTGGGACCGACCCCCTCCCTGCGATACACTGGTGGGACCAGCCTCCTCCCTGCGATACAATGGTGGGACCGACCCCCTCCCTGCGATACACTGGTGGGACCAGCCTCCTCCCTGCGATACACTGGTGGGACCGGCCTCCTCCCTGCGATACACTGGTGGGACCGACCCCCTCCCTGCGATACACTGGTGGGACCGGCCTCCTCCCTGCGATACACTGGTGGGACCGACCCCCTCCCTGCGATACACTGGTGGGACCGGCCTCCTCCCTGCGATACACTGGTGGGACCGACCCCCTCCCTGCGATACACTGGTGGGACCAACCTCTCTCTCCGGGAAGCTGTTGGGAACGAGCCCCCTCCCGGTGCTACACTGGTGGGACCGGGCCCCCTCCCGGTGCTACACTGAAGGGACCGACCCACTCCCTGCGATACACTGGTGGGACCAGCCTCTGTATGGGGAGCTTGGGGTGTGGGTTCGAATCCATACTCCCCTTGGGGTCTGTACGTGCGATTTATGAGGGTGGGTGAGTAATGAGGCACCAGACACAGTGGGTAAGAGTACAAAATGGCTAATGTTGTTTATTTAGAATAGCAAACACAAAGATAGAGGGCGTAGGAAGAGGTCACAAAATGGCAGTAATGGCAAAATCTCATTCAACAACCTGAAAAATCTCGCAACAGGGAAGGGGAAAACAAGAGGTTAAAACATCCCACTCACACACAACCACACCTCCCACTCCCACCCTTCCTACCAACTCCTGTCCTAAATTGAACCTGTGAGGGGGTTTGGTCTATACTCACAATCCTATCAACTCCGGGGTTCTGTACCACTTATTTCAGCTCAGGGTCCCTCTGGGGTGGGTTTTATGTTATTGTTGGTTTTCCTCTTCGATGTTGCATCGGTTTCTTCGATCTGCCTCTCGGTTATCGTCAGACTACAGCTGTGAATCCAGGTTATTGAACCAGGTGTCCAGGTCTGCACAGCTCTGCGTGCCCCAGCCTGATGCTTCGGCTATTCTCACCCTGTCCATTGTGTTCAGGGGGTTGGCTCGTGGGTTTTAAGTCTCGACCAAAATCAAAGTTTGCAAAACTCTCTCAGCTCCTTCCCCCCCAGCAGCCAGCAGCCCTTTCAAGAACTGACCCCAAACTGTTTTTCTCCACAACTGCTGCAAGTCTTTTCCTCTCCACACCTGTCCTCCCCTGTCAACTCTGCCCAGCTCCTTTTTGGTCCACAAATCCCTTTGTCCACAAATCCTTTTCTCCACAGCTGTTTTTCTGTTGATTCTGTGTCCTATATTTGTATTCAATTCAGTTCTGGTCTTTTCGCGCTCAAACCCAGTGGGTGGTCCATTGTGTAAGTTTGGGCAGGGAGATAGCTTTGAATATTTAATCAGAAGATGTCACAGGTACACGCAGTTGTGAGGACCAGGGTATTGTTTCAGTGCACATAGGTGCCTGGACATCTGTGGGTCCTTTGTTATAGTCCTGGGAGTCAGTGGGCCATTCCTGCTGTGATTCATAGTTTTGATTCAGAGCTATTGTCCATATTAATTAGGTCGATAATGGCCCACATTTGTACTTTGATTTGGGGGGGGGAAGTCATTTTCAAACTGGGCCAGAGAGTCCTTATTGGTTGAAGATTTCCCCACTATAGGCCCGACTCGACCCCTGATTGGCCTGCCAGAATGCACTTTTGCCCCATTGGCCAGTGCCTCGGTCTCGATTGTGAGCCAGATTCCACAATGTCTGTATCCGTCCACACGTTTTCCCAGCCTGCTTTTACTTGGCCAAAAAATGTTTATTTAGTGTATGGAACGATCCCACGTTAGTTCCCTACGGTGTTCTAAATGCTGCTGTGGATTTTCGAACCTTACACCTCCTCCCTGCGCTACACTGGTGGGACCGGGCCTCCTCCCTGCGATACACTGGTGGGACCGGGCCTGCTCCCTGCGATACACTGGTGGGACCGGTACTCCTCCCTGCGCTACACTGGTGGGACCGGACCTCCTCCCTGAGATACACTGGTGAGACCCGGCCTCCTCCCTGCGATACAATGGTGGGACCGGGCCTCCTCCCTGCGATACACTGGTGGGACCAGGCCTCCTCCCTGCAATACACTGGTGGGACCAGCCTCCTCCCTGCGATACACTGGTGGGACCGGGCCTCCTCCCTGCGATACACTGGTTGGACCGGGCCTCCTCCCTGCGATACACTGTTGGGACCGGGCCTCCTCCCTGCGATACACTGGTGGGACCGGGCCTCTTCCCTGCGATACACTGGTGGGACCGGGCCTCCTCCCTGCGATACACTGGTGGGACCGGGCCTCCTCCCTGCGATACACTGGTGGGACCGGCCTCCTCCCTGCAATACACTGGTGGGACTGGACCTCCTCCCTGCGATACACTGGTGGGACCGGTCCTCCTCCCTGAGATACACTGGTGGGACCGGGATTCCTCCCTGAGATACACTGGTGAGACCCGGCCTCCTCCCTGAGATACACTGGTGGGACCGGGCCTCCTCCCTGCGATACACTGGTGGGACCGGGACTCCTCCCTGAGATACACTGGTGAGACACGGCCTCCTCCCTGAGATACACTGGTGGGACCGGGCCTCCTCCCTGAGATACACTGGTGGGACTGGGCCTCCTCCCTGCGATACACTGGTGGGACCGGGCCTCCTCCCTGAGATACACTGGTGGGACCGGGCCTCCTCCCTGCGATACACTGGTGGGACCGGGCCTCCTCCCTGCGATACACTGGTGGGACCGGCCTCCTCCCTGCGATACACTGGTGGGACCGGGCCTCCTCCCTGCGATACACTGGTGGGACCGGGCCTCCTCCCTGCGATACACTGGTGGGACCGACCTCCTCGCTGTGATACACTGGTGGGACCGGGCCTCCTCCCTGCGATACACTGGTGTGACTGGGCCTCCTCCCTGCGATACACTGGTGGGAACAGGCCTCCTCCCTGCGATACACTGGTGGGACCGACCTCTCTCTCCGGGAAGCTGTTGGGAACGAGCCTCTCCCGGTGCTACACTGGTGGGACCGACCCCCTCCCTGCAATACACTGGTGGGAACGGGCCTCCTCCCTGCGATACACTGGTGGGACCGGGCCTCCTCCCTGCGATGCACTGGTGGGACCGGGCCCCCTCCCGGTGCTACACTGGTGGGACCGGGCCCCCTCCCGGTGCTACACTGAAGGGACCGACCCCCTCCCTGCGATACACTGGTGGGACCAGCCTCTGTAAGGGGAGCTTGGGGTGTGGGTTCGAATCCACACTCCCCTTGGGGTCTGTACGTGCGATTTCTGAGGGTGGGTGAGTAATGAGGCACCAGACACAGTGGGTAAGAGTACAAAATGGCTAATGTTGTTTATTTAGAATAGCAAACACAAAGATAGAGGGCGTAGGAAGAGGTCACAAAATGGCAGTCATGGCAAAATCTCATTCAACAACCTGAAAAATCTCGCAACAGGGAAGGGGAAAACGAGGTTAAAACATCCCACTCACACACAACCACACCTCCCACTCCCACCCTTCCTACCAATTCCTATCCTAAATTGAGTCTGTGAGGGGGTTTGGTCTATACTCACAATCCTATCAACTCCGGGGTTCTGTACCACTTATTTCAGCTCAGGGTCCCTCTGGGGTGGGTTTTATGTTATTGTTGGTTTTCCTCTTCGATGTTGCGTCGGTTTCTTCGATCTGCCTCTCGGTTATCGTCAGACTACAGCTGTGAATCCAGGTTATAGAACCAGGTGTCCAGGTCTGCACAGCTCTGCGTGCCCCAGCCTGATGCTTCTGCTATTCTCACCCTGTCCAGTGTGTTCAGGGCTAACAGCTACCTGCTGCCACTTACCCACCAGGAGGTTGGCTCGTGGGTTTTTAGTCTCGACCAAAATCAAAGTTTGCAAAACTCTCTCAGCTCCTTCCCCCACAGCAGCCAGCAGCCCTTTCAAGAACTGACCCCAAACTGTTTTTCTCCACAACTGCTGCAAGTCTTTTCCTCTCCACACCTGTCCTCCCCTGTCAACTCTGCCCAGCTCCGTTTTGGTCCACAACTCCCTTTTTCCACAACTCCTTTTCTCCACAACTGTTTTTCTGTTGATTCTGTGTCCTATATTTGTATTCAATTCAGTTCTGGTCTTTTCGCACTCAAACCCAGTGGGTGGTCCATTGTGTAAGTTTGGGCAGGGAGATAGCTTTGAATATTTAATCAGAAGATGTCACAGGTACACGCAGTTGTGAGGACCAGGGTATTGTTTCAGTGCACATAGGTGCCTGGACATCTGTGGGTCCTTTGTTATAGTCCTGGGAGTCAGTGGGCCATTCCTGCTGTGATTCATAGTTTTGATTCAGAGCTATTGTCCATATTAATTAGGTAGATAATGGCCCACATTTGTACTTTGATTTGGGGGGGGAAGTCATTTTCAAACTGGGCCAGAGAGTCCTTATTGGTTGAAGATTTCCCCACTATAGGCCCGACTCGACCCCTGATTGGCCTGCCAGAATGCACTTTTGCCCCATTGGCCAGTGCCTCGGTCTCGATTGTGAGCCAGATTCCACAATGTCTGTATCCGTCCACACGTTTTCCCAGCCTGCTTTTACTTGGCCAAAAAATGTTTATTTAATGTATGGAACGATCCCACGTTAGTTCCCTACGGTGTTCTAAATGCGGCCGTGGATTTTCGAACCTTACACCTCCTCCCTGCGCTACACTGGTGGGACCGGGCCTCCTCCCTGCGATACACTGGTGGGACCGGGCCTGCTCCCTGCGATACACTGGTGAGACCCGGCCTGCTCCCTGAGATACACTGGTGGGACCGGGCCTCCTCCCTGCGATACACTGGTGGGACCGGGACTCCTCCCTGAGATACACTGGTGGGACCGGGACTCCTCCCTGCGATACACTGGTGGGACCGGGCCTTCTCCCTGTGATACACTGGAGGGACCGGGCCTCCTCCCTGCGATACACTGGTGGGACCAGCCTCCTCCCTGCGATACACTGGTGGGACCGGGCCTCCTCCCTGCGATACACTGGTGGGACCGGGCCTCCTCCCTGCGATACACTGGTGGGACCGACCCCCTCCCTGCGATACACTGGTGGGACCGGCCTCCTCCCTGCGATACACTGGTGGGACCGACCCCCTCCCTGCGATACACTGGTGGGACCGACCCCCTCCCTGCGATACACTGGTGGGACCAACCTCTCTCTCCGGGAAGCTGTTGGGAACGAGCCCCCTCCCGGTGCTACACTGGTGGGACCGGGCCTTCTCCCTGTGATACACTGGAGGGACCGGGCCTCCTCCCTGCGATACACTGGTGGGACCAGCCTCCTCCCTGCGATACACTGGTGGGACCGGGCCTCCTCCCTGCGATACACTGGTGGGACCAGCCTCCTCCCTGCGATACACTGGTGGGACCGGGCCTCCTCCCTGCGATACACTGGTGGGACCGGGCCTCCTCCCTGCGATACACTGGTGGGACCGACCCCCTCCCTGCGATACACTGGTGGGACCAGCCTCCTCCCTGCGATACACTGGTGGGACCGACCCCCTCCCTGCGATACACTGGTGGGACCAGCCTCCTCCCTGCGATACAATGGTGGGACCGACCCCCTCCCTGCGATACACTGGTGGGACCAGCCTCCTCCCTGCGATACACTGGTGGGACCGGCCTCCTCCCTGCGATACACTGGTGGGACCGACCCCCTCCCTGCGATACACTGGTGGGACCGGCCTCCTCCCTGCGATACACTGGTGGGACCGACCCCCTCCCTGCGATACACTGGTGGGACCGGCCTCCTCCCTGCGATACACTGGTGGGACCGACCCCCTCCCTGCGATACACTGGTGGGACCAACCTCTCTCTCCGGGAAGCTGTTGGGAACGAGCCCCCTCCCGGTGCTACACTGGTGGGACCGGGCCCCCTCCCGGTGCTACACTGAAGGGACCGACCCACTCCCTGCGATACACTGGTGGGACCAGCCTCTGTATGGGGAGCTTGGGGTGTGGGTTCGAATCCATACTCCCCTTGGGGTCTGTACGTGCGATTTATGAGGGTGGGTGAGTAATGAGGCACCAGACACAGTGGGTAAGAGTACAAAATGGCTAATGTTGTTTATTTAGAATAGCAAACACAAAGATAGAGGGCGTAGGAAGAGGTCACAAAATGGCAGTAATGGCAAAATCTCATTCAACAACCTGAAAAATCTCGCAACAGGGAAGGGGAAAACAAGAGGTTAAAACATCCCACTCACACACAACCACACCTCCCACTCCCACCCTTCCTACCAACTCCTGTCCTAAATTGAACCTGTGAGGGGGTTTGGTCTATACTCACAATCCTATCAACTCCGGGGTTCTGTACCACTTATTTCAGCTCAGGGTCCCTCTGGGGTGGGTTTTATGTTATTGTTGGTTTTCCTCTTCGATGTTGCATCGGTTTCTTCGATCTGCCTCTCGGTTATCGTCAGACTACAGCTGTGAATCCAGGTTATTGAACCAGGTGTCCAGGTCTGCACAGCTCTGCGTGCCCCAGCCTGATGCTTCGGCTATTCTCACCCTGTCCATTGTGTTCAGGGGGTTGGCTCGTGGGTTTTAAGTCTCGACCAAAATCAAAGTTTGCAAAACTCTCTCAGCTCCTTCCCCCCCAGCAGCCAGCAGCCCTTTCAAGAACTGACCCCAAACTGTTTTTCTCCACAACTGCTGCAAGTCTTTTCCTCTCCACACCTGTCCTCCCCTGTCAACTCTGCCCAGCTCCTTTTTGGTCCACAAAACCCTTTGTCCACAAATCCTTTTCTCCACAGCTGTTTTTCTGTTGATTCTGTGTCCTATATTTGTATTCAATTCAGTTCTGGTCTTTTCGCGCTCAAACCCAGTGGGTGGTCCATTGTGTAAGTTTGGGCAGGGAGATAGCTTTGAATATTTAATCAGAAGATGTCACAGGTACACGCAGTTGTGAGGACCAGGGTATTGTTTCAGTGCACATAGGTGCCTGGACATCTGTGGGTCCTTTGTTATAGTCCTGGGAGTCAGTGGGCCATTCCTGCTGTGATTCATAGTTTTGATTCAGAGCTATTGTCCATATTAATTAGGTCGATAATGGCCCACATTTGTACTTTGATTTGGGGGGGGGAAGTCATTTTCAAACTGGGCCAGAGAGTCCTTATTGGTTGAAGATTTCCCCACTATAGGCCCGACTCGACCCCTGATTGGCCTGCCAGAATGCACTTTTGCCCCATTGGCCAGTGCCTCGGTCTCGATTGTGAGCCAGATTCCACAATGTCTGTATCCGTCCACACGTTTTCCCAGCCTGCTTTTACTTGGCCAAAAAATGTTTATTTAGTGTATGGAACGATCCCACGTTAGTTCCCTACGGTGTTCTAAATGCTGCTGTGGATTTTCGAACCTTACACCTCCTCCCTGCGCTACACTGGTGGGACCGGGCCTCCTCCCTGCGATACACTGGTGGGACCGGGCCTGCTCCCTGCGATACACTGGTGGGACCGGTACTCCTCCCTGCGCTACACTGGTGGGACTGGGCCTCCTCCCTGCGATACACTGGTGGGACCAGCCTCCACCCTGCGATACACTGGTGGGACCGGGCCTCCTCCCTGCGATACACTGGTGGGACTGGGCCTCCTCCCTGCGATACACTGGTGGGACCGTGCCTCCTCCCTGCGATACACTGGTGGGACTGGGCCTCCTCCCTGCGATACACTGGTGGGACCGTGCCTCCTCCCTGCGATACACTGGTGGGACCGGCCTCCTCCCTGCGATACACTGGTGGGACTGGGCCTCCTCCCTGCGATACACTGGTGGGACCGTGCCTCCTCCCTGCGATACACTGGTGGGACAGGCCTCCTCCCTGTGATACACTGGTGAGACGGGGCCTCCTCCCTGCGATACACTGGTGGGACCGACCCCCTCCCTGCGATACACTGGTGGGACCGGGCCTCCTCCCTGCGATACACTGGTGGGACCGTGCCTCCTCCGTTTGATACACTGGTGGGACCGTGCCTCCTCCCTGCGATACACTGGTGGGACCGTGCCTCCTCCCTGCGATACACTGGTGGGACAGGCCTCCTCCCTGTGATACACTGGTGGGACCGGCCTCCTCTCTGCGATACACTGGTGGGACCGGGCCTCCTCCCTGAGATACACTGGTGGGACCGGGCCTCCTTCCTGCGATACACTGGTGGGACAGGCCTCCTCCCTGTGATACACTGGTGAGACCGGGCCTCCTCCCTGCGATACACTGGTGGGACCGGGCCTCGTCCCTGAGATACACTGGTGGGACCGGGCCTCCTCCCTGAGATACACTGGTGGGACAGGCCTCCTCCCTGCGATACACTGGTGGGACCGGGCCTCCTCCCTGTGATACACTGGTGAGACCGGGCCTCCTCCCTGCGATACACTGGTGGGACCTGGCCTCCTCCCTGCGATACACTGGTGGGACCGGGCCTCCTCCCTGCGATACACTGGTGGGACTGGGCCTCCTCCCTGCGATACACTGGTGGGACCGGGCCTCCTCCCTGCGATACACTGGTGGGACCGTGCCTCCTCCCTGCGATACACTGGTGGGACCGGGCCTGCTCCCTGCGATACACTGGTGAGACCGGGCCTCCTCCCTGCGATACACTGGTGGGACCGGGCCTCCTCCCTGCGATACACTGGTGGGACCGACCCCCTCCCTGCGATACACTGGTGGGACCAGCCTCCTCCCTGCGATACACTGGTGGGACCGACCCCCTCCCTGCGATACACTGGTGGGACCAGCCTCCTCCCTGCGATACACTGGTGGGACCGACCCCCTCCCTGCGATACACTGGTGGGACCAGCCTCCTCCCTGCGATACACTGGTGGGACCGGCCTCCTCCCTGCGATACACTGGTGGGACCGATCCCCTCCCTGCGATACACTGGTGGGACCAACCTCTCTCTCCGGGAAGCTGTTGGGAACGAGCCCCCTCCCGGTGCTACACTGGTGGGACCGGGCCCCCTCCCGGTGCTACACTGAAGGGACCGACCCACTCCCTGCGATACACTGGTGGGACCAGCCTCTGTATGGGGAGCTTGGGGTGTGGGTTCGAATCCATACTCCCCTTGGGGTCTGTACGTGCGATTTATGAGGGTGGGTGAGTAATGAGGCACCAGACACAGTGGGTAAGAGTACAAAATGGCTAATGTTGTTTATTTAGAATAGCAAACACAAAGATAGAGGGCGTAGGAAGAGGTCACAAAATGGCAGTAATGGCAAAATCTCATTCAACAACCTGAAAAATCTCGCAACAGGGAAGGGGAAAACAAGAGGTTAAAACATCCCACTCACACACAACCACACCTCCCACTCCCACCCTTCCTACCAACTCCTGTCCTAAATTGAACCTGTGAGGGGGTTTGGTCTATACTCACAATCCTATCAACTCCGGGGTTCTGTACCACTTATTTCAGCTCAGGGTCCCTCTGGGGTGGGTTTTATGTTATTGTTGGTTTTCCTCTTCGATGTTGCATCGGTTTCTTCGATCTGCCTCTCGGTTATCGTCAGACTACAGCTGTGAATCCAGGTTATTGAACCAGGTGTCCAGGTCTGCACAGCTCTGCGTGCCCCAGCCTGATGCTTCTGCTATTCTCACCCTGTCCAGTGTGTTCAGGGCTAACAGCTACCTGCTGCCACTTACCCACCAGGAGGTTGGCTCGTGGGTTTTTAGTCTCGACCAAAATCAAAGTTTGCAAAACTCTCTCAGCTCCTTCCCCCACAGCAGCCAGCAGCCCTTTCAAGAACTGACCCCAAACTGTTTTTCTCCACAACTGCTGCAAGTCTTTTCCTCTCCACACCTGTCCTCCCCTGTCAACTCTGCCCAGCTCCGTTTTGGTCCACAACTCCCTTTTTCCACAACTCCTTTTCTCCACAACTGTTTTTCTGTTGATTCTGTGTCCTATATTTGTATTCAATTCAGTTCTGGTCTTTTCGCGCTCAAACCCAGTGGATGGTCCATTGTGTAAGTTTGGGCAGGGAGATAGCTTTGAATATTTAATCAGAAGATGTCACAGGTACACGCAGTTGTGAGGACCAGGGTATTGTTTCAGTGCACATAGGTGCCTGGACATCTGTGGGTCCTTTGTTATAGTCCTGGGAGTCAGTGGGCCATTCCTGCTGTGATTCATAGTTTTGATTCAGAGCTATTGTCCATATTAATTAGGTCGATAATGGCCCACATTTGTACTTTGATTTGGGGGGGGAAGTCATTTTCAAACTGGGCCAGAGAGTCCTTATTGGTTGAAGATTTCCCCACTATAGGCCCGACTCGACCCCTGATTGGCCTGCCAGAATGCACTTTTGCCCCATTGGCCAGTGCCTCGGTCTCGATTGTGAGCCAGATTCCACAATGTCTGTATCCGTCCACACGTTTTCCCAGCCTGCTTTTACTTGGCCAAAAAATGTTTATTTAATGTATGGAACGATCCCACGTTAGTTCCCTACAGTGTTCTAAATGCGGCCGTGGATTTTCGAACCTTACACCTCCTCCCTGCGCTACACTGGTGGGACCGGGCCTCCTCCCTGCGATACACTGGTGGGACCGGGCCTGCTCCCTGCGATACACTGGTGAGACCCGGCCTGCTCCCTGAGATACACTGGTGGGACCGGGCCTCCTCCCTGCGATACACTGGTGGGACCGGGACTCCTCCCTGAGATACACTGGTGGGACCGGGACTCCTCCCTGCGATACACTGGTGGGACCGGGCCTTCTCCCTGTGATACACTGGAGGGACCGGGCCTCCTCCCTGCGATACACTGGTGGGACCAGCCTCCTCCCTGCGATACACTGGTGGGACCGGGCCTCCTCCCTGCGATACACTGGTGGGACCGGGCCTCCTCCCTGCGATACACTGGTGGGACCGACCCCCTCCCTGCGATACACTGGTGGGACCAGCCTCCTCCCTGCGATACACTGGTGGGACCGACCCCCTCCCTGCGATACACTGGTGGGACCAGCCTCCTCCCTGCGATACACTGGTGGGACCGACCCCCTCCCTGCGATACACTGGTGGGACCAGCCTCCTCCCTGCGATACACTGGTGGGACCGGCCTCCTCCCTGCGATACACTGGTGGGACCGACCCCCTCCCTGCGATACACTGGTGGGACCAACCTCTCTCTCCGGGAAGCTGTTGGGAACGAGCCCCCTCCCGGTGCTACACTGAAGGGACCGACCCACTCCCTGCGATACACTGGTGGGACCAGCCTCTGTATGGGGAGCTTGGGGTGTGGGTTCGAATCCATACTCCCCTTGGGGTCTGTACGTGCGATTTATGAGGGTGGGTGAGTAATGAGGCACCAGACACAGTGGGTAAGAGTACAAAATGGCTAATGTTGTTTATTTAGAATAGCAAACACAAAGATAGAGGGCGTAGGAAGAGGTCACAAAATGGCAGTAATGGCAAAATCTCATTCAACAACCTGAAAAATCTCGCAACAGGGAAGGGGAAAACAAGAGGTTAAAACATCCCACTCACACACAACCACACCTCCCACTCCCACCCTTCCTACCAACTCCTGTCCTAAATTGAACCTGTGAGGGGGTTTGGTCTATACTCACAATCCTATCAACTCCGGGGTTCTGTACCACTTATTTCAGCTCAGGGTCCCTCTGGGGTGGGTTTTATGTTATTGTTGGTTTTCCTCTTCGATGTTGCATCGGTTTCTTCGATCTGCCTCTCGGTTATCGTCAGACTACAGCTGTGAATCCAGGTTATTGAACCAGGTGTCCAGGTCTGCACAGCTCTGCGTGCCCCAGCCTGATGCTTCGGCTATTCTCACCCTGTCCATTGTGTTCAGGGGGTTGGCTCGTGGGTTTTAAGTCTCGACCAAAATCAAAGTTTGCAAAACTCTCTCAGCTCCTTCCCCCCCAGCAGCCAGCAGCCCTTTCAAGAACTGACCCCAAACTGTTTTTCTCCACAACTGCTGCAAGTCTTTTCCTCTCCACACCTGTCCTCCCCTGTCAACTCTGCCCAGCTCCTTTTTGGTCCACAAATCCCTTTGTCCACAAATCCTTTTCTCCACAGCTGTTTTTCTGTTGATTCTGTGTCCTATATTTGTATTCAATTCAGTTCTGGTCTTTTCGCGCTCAAACCCAGTGGGTGGTCCATTGTGTAAGTTTGGGCAGGGAGATAGCTTTGAATATTTAATCAGAAGATGTCACAGGTACACGCAGTTGTGAGGACCAGGGTATTGTTTCAGTGCACATAGGTGCCTGGACATCTGTGGGTCCTTTGTTATAGTCCTGGGAGTCAGTGGGCCATTCCTGCTGTGATTCATAGTTTTGATTCAGAGCTATTGTCCATATTAATTAGGTCGATAATGGCCCACATTTATACTTTGATTTGGGGGGGGGAAGTCATTTTCAAACTGGGCCAGAGAGTCCTTATTGGTTGAAGATTTCCCCACTATAGGCCCGACTCGACCCCTGATTGGCCTGCCAGAATGCACTTTTCCCCCATTGGCCAGTGCCTCGGTCTCGATTGTGAGCCAGATTCCACAATGTCTGTATCCGTCCACACGTTTTCCCAGCCTGCTTTTAGTTGGCCAAAAAAATTTTCATTTAGTGTATGGAACGATCCCACGTTAGTTCCCTACGGTTTTCTAAATGTGGCCGTGGATTTTCGAACCTTACACCTCCTCCCTGCGATACACTGATGGGACCGACCCCCTCCCTGCGATACACTGGTGGGACCGGGCCTCCTCCCTGCAATACGCTGGTGGGACCGGGCCTCCACCCTGCGATACACTGGTGGGACTGGGCCTCCTCCCTGCGATACACTGGTGGGACCAGCCTCCACCCTGCGATACACTGGTGGGACCGGGCCTCCTCCCTGCGATACACTGGTGGGACTGGGCCTCCTCCCTGCGATACACTGGTGGGACCGTGCCTCCTCCCTGCGATACACTGGTGGGACTGGGCCTCCTCCCTGCGATACACTGGTGGGACCGTGCCTCCTCCCTGCGATACACTGGTGGGACCGGCCTCCTCCCTGCGATACACTGGTGGGACTGGGCCTCCTCCCTGCGATACACTGGTGGGACCGTGCCTCCTCCCTGCGATACACTGGTGGGACAGGCCTCCTCCCTGTGATACACTGGTGAGACGGGGCCTCCTCCCTGCGATACACTGGTGGGACCGACCCCCTCCCTGCGATACACTGGTGGGACCGGGCCTCCTCCCTGCGATACACTGGTGGGACCGTGCCTCCTCCGTGCGATACACTGGTGGGACCGTGCCTCCTCCCTGCGATACACTGGTGGGACCGTGCCTCCTCCCTGCGATACACTGGTGGGACAGGCCTCCTCCCTGTGATACACTGGTGGGACTGGCCTCCTCCCTGTGATACACTGGTGGGACCGGCCTCCTCTCTGCGATACACTGGTGGGACCGGGCCTCCTCCCTGAGATACACTGGTGGGACCGGGCCTCCTTCCTGCGATACACTGGTGGGACAGGCCTCCTCCCTGTGATACACTGGTGAGACCGGGCCTCCTCCCTGCGATACACTGGTGGGACCGGGCCTCATCCCTGAGATACACTGGTGGGACCGGGCCTCCTCCCTGAGATACACTGGTGGGACAGGCCTCCTCCCTGCGATACACTGGTGGGACCGGGCCTCCTCCCTGTGATACACTGGTGAGACCGGGCCTCCTCCCTGCGATACACTGGTGGGACCTGGCCTCCTCCCTGCGATACACTGGTGGGACCGGGCCTCCTCCCTGCGATACACTGGTGGGACTGGGCCTCCTCCCTGCGATACACTGGTGGGACCGGGCCTCCTCCCTGCGATACACTGGTGGGACCGTGCCTCCTCCCTGCGATACACTGGTGGGACCGGGCCTGCTCCCTGCGATACACTGGTGAGACCGGGCCTCCTCCCTGCGATACACTGGTGGGACCGGGCCTCATCCCTGCGATACACTGGTGGGACCGACCCCCTCCCTGCGATACACTGGTGGGACCAGCCTCCTCCCTGCGATACACTGGTGGGACCGACCCCCTCCCTGCGATACACTGGTGGGACCAGCCTCCTCCCTGCGATACACTGGTGGGACCGACCCCCTCCCTGCGATACACTGGTGGGACCAGCCTCCTCCCTGCGATACACTGGTGGGACCGGCCTCCTCCCTGCGATACACTGGTGGGACCGATCCCCTCCCTGCGATACACTGGTGGGACCAACCTCTCTCTCCGGGAAGCTGTTGGGAACGAGCCCCCTCCCGGTGCTACACTGGTGGGACCGGGCCCCCTCCCGGTGCTACACTGAAGGGACCGACCCACTCCCTGCGATACACTGGTGGGACCAGCCTCTGTATGGGGAGCTTGGGGTGTGGGTTCGAATCCATACTCCCCTTGGGGTCTGTACGTGCGATTTATGAGGGTGGGTGAGTAATGAGGCACCAGACACAGTGGGTAAGAGTACAAAATGGCTAATGTTGTTTATTTAGAATAGCAAACACAAAGATAGAGGGCGTAGGAAGAGGTCACAAAATGGCAGTAATGGCAAAATCTCATTCAACAACCTGAAAAATCTCGCAACAGGGAAGGGGAAAACAAGAGGTTAAAACATCCCACTCACACACAACCACACCTCCCACTCCCACCCTTCCTACCAACTCCTGTCCTAAATTGAACCTGTGAGGGGGTTTGGTCTATACTCACAATCCTATCAACTCCGGGGTTCTGTACCACTTATTTCAGCTCAGGGTCCCTCTGGGGTGGGTTTTATGTTATTGTTGGTTTTCCTCTTCGATGTTGCATCGGTTTCTTCGATCTGCCTCTCGGTTATCGTCAGACTACAGCTGTGAATCCAGGTTATTGAACCAGGTGTCCAGGTCTGCACAGCTCTGCGTGCCCCAGCCTGATGCTTCTGCTATTCTCACCCTGTCCAGTGTGTTCAGGGCTAACAGCTACCTGCTGCCACTTACCCACCAGGAGGTTGGCTCGTGGGTTTTTAGTCTCGACCAAAATCAAAGTTTGCAAAACTCTCTCAGCTCCTTCCCCCACAGCAGCCAGCAGCCCTTTCAAGAACTGACCCCAAACTGTTTTTCTCCACAACTGCTGCAAGTCTTTTCCTCTCCACACCTGTCCTCCCCTGTCAACTCTGCCCAGCTCCTTTTTGGTCCACAAATCCCTTTGTCCACAAATCCTTTTCTCCACAGCTGTTTTTCTGTTGATTCTGTGTCCTATATTTGTATTCAATTCAGTTCTGGTCTTTTCGCGCTCAAACCCAGTGGATGGTCCATTGTGTAAGTTTGGGCAGGGAGATAGCTTTGAATATTTAATCAGAAGATGTCACAGGTACACGCAGTTGTGAGGACCAGGGTATTGTTTCAGTGCACATAGGTGCCTGGACATCTGTGGGTCCTTTGTTATAGTCCTGGGAGTCAGTGGGCCATTCCTGCTGTGATTCATAGTTTTGATTCAGAGCTATTGTCCATATTAATTAGGTCGATAATGGCCCACATTTGTACTTTGATTTGGGGGGGGGAAGTCATTTTCAAACTGGGCCAGAGAGTCCTTATTGGTTGAAGATTTCCCCACTATAGGCCCGACTCGACCCCTGATTGGCCTGCCAGAATGCACTTTTGCCCCATTGGCCAGTGCCTCGGTCTCGATTGTGAGCCAGATTCCACAATGTCTGTATCCGTCCACACGTTTTCCCAGCCTGCTTTTACTTGGCCAAAAAATGTTTATTTAATGTATGGAACGATCCCACGTTAGTTCCCTACAGTGTTCTAAATGCGGCCGTGGATTTTCGAACCTTACACCTCCTCCCTGCGCTACACTGGTGGGACCGGGCCTCCTCCCTGCGATACACTGGTGGGACCGGGCCTGCTCCCTGCGATACACTGGTGAGACCCGGCCTGCTCCCTGAGATACACTGGTGGGACCGGGCCTCCTCCCTGCGATACACTGGTGGGACCGGGCCTTCTCCCTGTGATACACTGGAGGGACCGGGCCTCCTCCCTGCGATACACTGGTGGGACCAGCCTCCTCCCTGCGATACACTGGTGGGACCGGGCCTCCTCCCTGCGATACACTGGTGGGACCGGGCCTCCTCCCTGCGATACACTGGTGGGACCGACCCCCTCCCTGCGATACACTGGTGGGACCAGCCTCCTCCCTGCGATACACTGGTGGGACCGACCCCCTCCCTGCGATACACTGGTGGGACCAGCCTCCTCCCTGCGATACACTGGTGGGACCGACCCCCTCCCTGCGATACACTGGTGGGACCAGCCTCCTCCCTGCGATACACTGGTGGGACCGGCCTCCTCCCTGCGATACACTGGTGGGACCGACCCCCTCCCTGCGATACACTGGTGGGACCGGCCTCCTCCCTGCGATACACTGGTGGGACCGACCCCCTCCCTGCGATACACTGGTGGGACCGGCCTCCTCCCTGCGATACACTGGTGGGACCGACCCCCTCCCTGCGATACACTGGTGGGACCAACCTCTCTCTCCGGGAAGCTGTTGGGAACGAGCCCCCTCCCGGTGCTACACTGGTGGGACCGGGCCCCCTCCCGGTGCTACACTGAAGGGACCGACCCACTCCCTTCGATACACTGGTGGGACCAGCCTCTGTATGGGGAGCTTGGGGTGTGGGTTCGAATCCATACTCCCCTTGGGGTCTGTACGTGCGATTTATGAGGGTGGGTGAGTAATGAGGCACCAGACACAGTGGGTAAGAGTACAAAATGGCTAATGTTGTTTATTTAAAATAGCAAACACAAAGATAGAGGGCGTAGGAAGAGGTCACAAAATGGCAGTAATGGCAAAATCTCATTCAACAACCTGAAAAATCTCGCAACAGGGAAGGGGAAAACAAGAGGTTAAAACATCCCACTCACACACAACCACACCTCCCACTCCCACCCTTCCTACCAACTCCTGTCCTAAATTGAACCTGTGAGGGGGTTTGGTCTATACTCACAATCCTATCAACTCCGGGGTTCTGTACCACTTATTTCAGCTCAGGGTCCCTCTGGGGTGGGTTTTATGTTATTGTTGGTTTTCCTCTTCGATGTTGCATCGGTTTCTTCGATCTGCCTCTCGGTTATCGTCAGACTACAGCTGTGAATCCAGGTTATTGAACCAGGTGTCCAGGTCTGCACAGCTCTGCGTGCCCCAGCCTGATGCTTCGGCTATTCTCACCCTGTCCATTGTGTTCAGGGGGTTGGCTCGTGGGTTTTAAGTCTCGACCAAAATCAAAGTTTGCAAAACTCTCTCAGCTCCTTCCCCCCCAGCAGCCAGCAGCCCTTTCAAGAACTGACCCCAAACTGTTTTTCTCCACAACTGCTGCAAGTCTTTTCCTCTCCACACCTGTCCTCCCCTGTCAACTCTGCCCAGCTCCTTTTTGGTCCACAAATCCCTTTGTCCACAAATCCTTTTCTCCACAGCTGTTTTTCTGTTGATTCTGTGTCCTATATTTGTATTCAATTCAGTTCTGGTCTTTTCGCGCTCAAACCCAGTGGGTGGTCCATTGTGTAAGTTTGGGCAGGGAGATAGCTTTGAATATTTAATCAGAAGATGTCACAGGTACACGCAGTTGTGAGGACCAGGGTATTGTTTCAGTGCACATAGGTGCCTGGACATCTGTGGGTCCTTTGTTATAGTCCTGGGAGTCAGTGGGCCATTCCTGCTGTGATTCATAGTTTTGATTCAGAGCTATTGTCCATATTAATTAGGTCGATAATGGCCCACATTTGTACTTTGATTTGGGGGGGGGAAGTCATTTTCAAACTGGGCCAGAGAGTCCTTATTGGTTGAAGATTTCCCCACTATAGGCCCGACTCGACCCCTGATTGGCCTGCCAGAATGCACTTTTGCCCCATTGGCCAGTGCCTCGGTCTCGATTGTGAGCCAGATTCCACAATGTCTGTATCCGTCCACACGTTTTCCCAGCCTGCTTTTACTTGGCCAAAAAATGTTTATTTAGTGTATGGAACGATCCCACGTTAGTTCCCTACGGTGTTCTAAATGCTGCTGTGGATTTTCGAACCTTACACCTCCTCCCTGCGCTACACTGGTGGGACCGGGCCTCCTCCCTGCGATACACTGGTGGGACCGGGCCTGCTCCCTGCGATACACTGGTGGGACCGGTACTCCTCCCTGCGATACACTGGTGGGACCGGGCCTCCTCCCTGTGATACACTGGTGGGACAGGGCCTCCTCCCTGCGATTCACTGGTGGGACCGGGCCTCCTCCCTGCGATACACTGGTGAGACCCGGCCTCCTCCCTGCGATACACTGGTGGGACCGGGCCTGCTCCCTGCGATACACTGGTGGGACCGGGCCTCCTCCCTGCGATACACTGGTGGGACCAGGCCTCCTCCCTGCAATACACTGGTGGGACCAGCCTCCTCCCTGCGATACACTGGTGGGACCGGGCCTCCTCCCTGCGATACACTGGTTGGACCGGGCCTCCTCCCTGCGATACACTGGTGGGACCGGGCCTCCTCCCTGCGATACACTGGTGGGACCGGGCCTCTTCCCTGCGATACACTGGTGGGACCGGGCCTCCTCCCTGCGATACACTGGTGGGACCGGGCCTCCTCCCTGCGATACACTGGTGGGACCGGCCTCCTCCCTGCAATACACTGGTGGGACTGGACCTCCTCCCTGCGATACACTGGTGGGACCGGTCCTCCTCCCTGAGATACACTGGTGGGACCGGGATTCCTCCCTGAGATACACTGGTGAGACCCGGCCTCCTCCCTGAGATACACTGGTGGGACCGGGCCTCCTCCCTGCGATACACTGGTGGGACCGGGACTCCTCCCTGAGATACACTGGTGAGACACGGCCTCCTCCCTGAGATACACTGGTGGGACCGGGCCTCCTCCCTGAGATACACTGGTGGGACTGGGCCTCCTCCCTGCGATACACTGGTGGGACCGGGCCTCCTCCCTGAGATACACTGGTGGGACCGGGCCTCCTCCCTGCGATACACTGGTGGGACCGGGCCTCCTCCCTGCGATACACTGGTGGGACCGGCCTCCTCCCTGCGATACACTGGTGGGACCGGGCCTCCTCCCTGCGATACACTGGTGGGACCGGGCCTCCTCCCTGCGATACACTGGTGGGACCGACCTCCTCGCTGTGATACACTGGTGGGACCGGGCCTCCTCCCTGCGATACACTGGTGTGACTGGGCCTCCTCCCTGCGATACACTGGTGGGAACAGGCCTCCTCCCTGCGATACACTGGTGGGACCGACCTCTCTCTCCGGGAAGCTGTTGGGAACGAGCCTCTCCCGGTGCTACACTGGTGGGACCGACCCCCTCCCTGCAATACACTGGTGGGAATGGGCCTTCTCCTTGCGATACACTGGTGGGACCGGGCCTCCTCCCTGCGATGCACTGGTGGGACCGGGCCCCCTCCCGGTGCTACACTGGTGGGACCGGGCCCCCTCCCGGTGCTACACTGAAGGGACCGACCCCCTCCCTGCGATACACTGGTGGGACCAGCCTCTGTAAGGGGAGCTTGGGGTGTGGGTTCGAATCCACACTCCCCTTGGGGTCTGTACGTGCGATTTCTGAGGGTGGGTGAGTAATGAGGCACCAGACACAGTGGGTAAGAGTACAAAATGGCTAATGTTGTTTATTTAGAATAGCAAACACAAAGATAGAGGGCGTAGGAAGAGGTCACAAAATGGCAGTCATGGCAAAATCTCATTCAACAACCTGAAAAATCTCGCAACAGGGAAGGGGAAAACGAGGTTAAAACATCCCACTCACACACAACCACACCTCCCACTCCCACCCTTCCTACCAATTCCTATCCTAAATTGAGTCTGTGAGGGGGTTTGGTCCATACTCACAATCCTATCAACTCCGGGGTTCTGTACCACTTATTTCAGCTCAGGGTCCCTCTGGGGTGGGTTTTATGTTATTGTTGGTTTTCCTCTTCGATGTTGCATCGGTTTCTTCGATCTGCCTCTCGGTTATCGTCAGACTACAGCTGTGAATCCAGGTTATAGAACCAGGTGTCCAGGTCTGCACAGCTCTGCGTGCCCCAGCCTGATGCTTCTGCTATTCTCACCCTGTCCAGTGTGTTCAGGGCTAACAGCTACCTGCTGCCACTTACCCACCAGGAGGTTGGCTCGTGGGTTTTTAGTCTCGACCAAAATCAAAGTTTGCAAAACTCTCTCAGCTCCTTCCCCCACAGCAGCCAGCAGCCCTTTCAAGAACTGACCCCAAACTGTTTTTCTCCACAACTGCTGCAAGTCTTTTCCTCTCCACACCTGTCCTCCCCTGTCAACTCTGCCCAGCTCCGTTTTGGTCCACAACTCCCTTTTTCCACAACTCCTTTTCTCCACAACTGTTTTTCTGTTGATTCTGTGTCCTATATTTGTATTCAATTCAGTTCTGGTCTTTTCGCACTCAAACCCAGTGGGTGGTCCATTGTGTAAGTTTGGGCAGGGAGATAGCTTTGAATATTTAATCAGAAGATGTCACAGGTACACGCAGTTGTGAGGACCAGGGTATTGTTTCAGTGCACATAGGTGCCTGGACATCTGTGGGTCCTTTGTTATAGTCCTGGGAGTCAGTGGGCCATTCCTGCTGTGATTCATAGTTTTGATTCAGAGCTATTGTCCATATTAATTAGGTCGATAATGGCCCACATTTGTACTTTGATTTGGGGGGGGAAGTCATTTTCAAACTGGGCCAGAGAGTCCTTATTGGTTGAAGATTTCCCCACTATAGGCCCGACTCGACCCCTGATTGGCCTGCCAGAATGCACTTTTGCCCCATTGGCCAGTGCCTCGGTCTCGATTGTGAGCCAGATTCCACAATGTCTGTATCCGTCCACACGTTTTCCCAGCCTGCTTTTACTTGGCCAAAAAATGTTTATTTAATGTATGGAACGATCCCACGTTAGTTCCCTACAGTGTTCTAAATGCGGCCGTGGATTTTCGAACCTTACACCTCCTCCCTGCGCTACACTGGTGGGACCGGGCCTCCTCCCTGCGATACACTGGTGGGACCGGGCCTGCTCCCTGCGATACACTGGTGAGACCCGGCCTGCTCCCTGAGATACACTGGTGGGACCGGGCCTCCTCCCTGCGATACACTGGTGGGACCGGGACTCCTCCCTGAGATACACTGGTGGGACCGGGACTCCTCCCTGCGATACACTGGTGGGACCGGGCCTTCTCCCTGTGATACACTGGAGGGACCGGGCCTCCTCCCTGCGATACACTGGTGGGACCAGCCTCCTCCCTGCGATACACTGGTGGGACCGGGCCTCCTCCCTGCGATACACTGGTGGGACCGGGCCTCCTCCCTGCGATACACTGGTGGGACCGACCCCCTCCCTGCGATACACTGGTGGGACCAGCCTCCTCCCTGCGATACACTGGTGGGACCGACCCCCTCCCTGCGATACACTGGTGGGACCAGCCTCCTCCCTGCGATACACTGGTGGGACCGACCCCCTCCCTGCGATACACTGGTGGGACCAGCCTCCTCCCTGCGATACACTGGTGGGACCGGCCTCCTCCCTGCGATACACTGGTGGGACCGACCCCCTCCCTGCGATACACTGGTGGGACCGGCCTCCTCCCTGCGATACACTGGTGGGACCGACCCCCTCCCTGCGATACACTGGTGGGACCGGCCTCCTCCCTGCGATACACTGGTGGGACCGACCCCCTCCCTGCGATACACTGGTGGGACCGGCCTCCTCCCTGCGATACACTGGTGGGACCGACCCCCTCCCTGCGATACACTGGTGGGACCAACCTCTCTCTCCGGGAAGCTGTTGGGAACGAGCCCCCTCCCGGTGCTACACTGGTGGGACCGGGCCCCCTCCCGGTGCTACACTCAAGGGACCGACCCACTCCCTGCGATACACTGGTGGGACCAGCCTCTGTATGGGGAGCTTGGGGTGTGGGTTCGAATCCATACTCCCCTTGGGGTCTGTACGTGCGATTTATGAGGGTGGGTGAGTAATGAGGCACCAGACACAGTGGGTAAGAGTACAAAATGGCTAATGTTGTTTATTTAGAATAGCAAACACAAAGATAGAGGGCGTAGGAAGAGGTCACAAAATGGCAGTAATGGCAAAATCTCATTCAACAACCTGAAAAATCTCGCAACAGGGAAGGGGAAAACAAGAGGTTAAAACATCCCACTCACACACAACCACACCTCCCACTCCCACCCTTCCTACCAACTCCTGTCCTAAATTGAACCTGTGAGGGGGTTTGGTCTATACTCACAATCCTATCAACTCCGGGGTTCTGTACCACTTATTTCAGCTCAGGGTCCCTCTGGGGTGGGTTTTATGTTATTGTTGGTTTTCCTCTTCGATGTTGCATCGGTTTCTTCGATCTGCCTCTCGGTTATCGTCAGACTACAGCTGTGAATCCAGGTTATTGAACCAGGTGTCCAGGTCTGCACAGCTCTGCGTGCCCCAGCCTGATGCTTCGGCTATTCTCACCCTGTCCATTGTGTTCAGGGGGTTGGCTCGTGGGTTTTAAGTCTCGACCAAAATCAAAGTTTGCAAAACTCTCTCAGCTCCTTCCCCCCCAGCAGCCAGCAGCCCTTTCAAGAACTGACCCCAAACTGTTTTTCTCCACAACTGCTGCAAGTCTTTTCCTCTCCACACCTGTCCTCCCCTGTCAACTCTGCCCAGCTCCTTTTTGGTCCACAAATCCCTTTGTCCACAAATCCTTTTCTCCACAGCTGTTTTTCTGTTGATTCTGTGTCCTATATTTGTATTCAATTCAGTTCTGGTCTTTTCGCGCTCAAACCCAGTGGGTGGTCCATTGTGTAAGTTTGGGCAGGGAGATAGCTTTGAATATTTAATCAGAAGATGTCACAGGTACACGCAGTTGTGAGGACCAGGGTATTGTTTCAGTGCACATAGGTGCCTGGACATCTGTGGGTCCTTTGTTATAGTCCTGGGAGTCAGTGGGCCATTCCTGCTGTGATTCATAGTTTTGATTCAGAGCTATTGTCCATATTAATTAGGTCGATAATGGCCCACATTTGTACTTTGATTTGGGGGGGGGAAGTCATTTTCAAACTGGGCCAGAGAGTCCTTATTGGTTGAAGATTTCCCCACTATAGGCCCGACTCGACCCCTGATTGGCCTGCCAGAATGCACTTTTGCCCCATTGGCCAGTGCCTCGGTCTCGATTGTGAGCCAGATTCCACAATGTCTGTATCCGTCCACACGTTTTCCCAGCCTGCTTTTACTTGGCCAAAAAATGTTTATTTAGTGTATGGAACGATCCCACGTTAGTTCCCTACGGTGTTCTAAATGCTGCTGTGGATTTTCGAACCTTACACCTCCTCCCTGCGCTACACTGGTGGGACCGGGCCTCCTCCCTGCGATACACTGGTGGGACCGGGCCTGCTCCCTGCGATACACTGGTGGGACCGGTACTCCTCCCTGCGCTACGCTGGTGGGACCGGACCTCCTCCCTGAGATACACTGGTGAGACCCGGCCTCCTCCCTGCGATACACTGGTGGGACCGGGCCTCCTCCCTGCGATACACTGGTGGGACCAGGCCTCCTCCCTGCAATACACTGGTGGGACCAGCCTCCTCCCTGCGATACACTGGTGGGACCGGGCCTCCTCCCTGCGATACACTGGTTGGACCGGGCCTCCTCCCTGCGATACACTGGTGGGACCGGGCCTCCTCCCTGCGATACACTGGTGGGACCGGGCCTCTTCCCTGCGATACACTGGTGGGACCGGGCCTCCTCCCTGCGATACACTGGTGGGACCAGGCCTCCTCCCTGCGATACACTGGTGGGACCGGCCTCCTCCCTGCAATACACTGGTGGGACTGGACCTCCTCCCTGCGATACACTGGTGGGACCGGTCCTCCTCCCTGAGATACACTGGTGGGACCGGGATTCCTCCCTGAGATACACTGGTGAGACCCGGCCTCCTCCCTGAGATACACTGGTGGGACCGGGCCTCCTCCCTGCGATACACTGGTGGGACCGGGACTCCTCCCTGAGATACACTGGTGAGACACGGCCTCCTCCCTGAGATACACTGGTGGGACCGGGCCTCCTCCCTGAGATACACTGGTGGGACTGGGCCTCCTCCCTGCGATACACTGGTGGGACCGGGCCTCCTCCCTGAGATACACTGGTGGGACCGGGCCTCCTCCCTGCGATACACTGGTGGGACCGGGCCTCCTCCCTGCGATACACTGGTGGGACCGGCCTCCTCCCTGCGATACACTGGTGGGACCGGGCCTCCTCCCTGCGATACACTGGTGGGACCGGGCCTCCTCCCTGCGATACACTGGTGGGACCGACCTCCTCGCTGTGATACACTGGTGGGACCGGGCCTCCTCCCTGCGATACACTGGTGTGACTGGGCCTCCTCCCTGCGATACACTGGTGGGAACAGGCCTCCTCCCTGCGATACACTGGTGGGACCGACCTCTCTCTCCGGGAAGCTGTTGGGAACGAGCCTCTCCCGGTGCTACACTGGTGGGACCGACCCCCTCCCTGCAATACACTGGTGGGAACGGGCCTCCTCCCTGCGATACACTGGTGGGACCGGGCCTCCTCCCTGCGATGCACTGGTGGGACCGGGCCCCCTCCCGGTGCTACACTGGTGGGACCGGGCCCCCTCCCGGTGCTACACTGAAGGGACCGACCCCCTCCCTGCGATACACTGGTGGGACCAGCCTCTGTAAGGGGAGCTTGGGGTGTGGGTTCGAATCCACACTCCCCTTGGGGTCTGTACGTTCGATTTCTGAGGGTGGGTGAGTAATGAGGCACCAGACACAGTGGGTAAGAGTACAAAATGGCTAATGTTGTTTATTTAGAATAGCAAACACAAAGATAGAGGGCGTAGGAAGAGGTCACAAAATGGCAGTCATGGCAAAATCTCATTCAACAACCTGAAAAATCTCGCAACAGGGAAGGGGAAAACGAGGTTAAAACATCCCACTCACACACAACCACACCTCCCACTCCCACCCTTCCTACCAATTCCTATCCTAAATTGAGTCTGTGAGGGGGTTTGGTCTATACTCACAATCCTATCAACTCCGGGGTTCTGTACCACTTATTTCAGCTCAGGGTCCCTCTGGGGTGGGTTTTATGTTATTGTTGGTTTTCCTCTTCGATGTTGCGTCGGTTTCTTCGATCTGCCTCTCGGTTATCGTCAGACTACAGCTGTGAATCCAGGTTATAGAACCAGGTGTCCAGGTCTGCACAGCTCTGCGTGCCCCAGCCTGATGCTTCTGCTATTCTCACCCTGTCCAGTGTGTTCAGGGCTAACAGCTACCTGCTGCCACTTACCCACCAGGAGGTTGGCTCGTGGGTTTTTAGTCTCGACCAAAATCAAAGTTTGCAAAACTCTCTCAGCTCCTTCCCCCACAGCAGCCAGCAGCCCTTTCAAGAACTGACCCCAAACTGTTTTTCTCCACAACTGCTGCAAGTCTTTTCCTCTCCACACCTGTCCTCCCCTGTCAACTCTGCCCAGCTCCGTTTTGGTCCACAACTCCCTTTTTCCACAACTCCTTTTCTCCACAACTGTTTTTCTGTTGATTCTGTGTCCTATATTTGTATTCAATTCAGTTCTGGTCTTTTCGCACTCAAACCCAGTGGGTGGTCCATTGTGTAAGTTTGGGCAGGGAGATAGCTTTGAATATTTAATCAGAAGATGTCACAGGTACACGCAGTTGTGAGGACCAGGGTATTGTTTCAGTGCACATAGGTGCCTGGACATCTGTGGGTCCTTTGTTATAGTCCTGGGAGTCAGTGGGCCATTCCTGCTGTGATTCATAGTTTTGATTCAGAGCTATTGTCCATATTAATTAGGTAGATAATGGCCCACATTTGTACTTTGATTTGGGGGGGGAAGTCATTTTCAAACTGGGCCAGAGAGTCCTTATTGGTTGAAGATTTCCCCACTATAGGCCCGACTCGACCCCTGATTGGCCTGCCAGAATGCACTTTTGCCCCATTGGCCAGTGCCTCGGTCTCGATTGTGAGCCAGATTCCACAATGTCTGTATCCGTCCACACGTTTTCCCAGCCTGCTTTTACTTGGCCAAAAAATGTTTATTTAATGTATGGAACGATCCCACGTTAGTTCCCTACAGTGTTCTAAATGCGGCCGTGGATTTTCGAACCTTACACCTCCTCCCTGCGCTACACTGGTGGGACCGGGCCTCCTCCCTGCGATACACTGGTGGGACCGGGCCTGCTCCCTGCGATACACTGGTGAGACCCGGCCTGCTCCCTGAGATACACTGGTGGGACCGGGCCTCCTCCCTGCGATACACTGGTGGGACCGGGACTCCTCCCTGAGATACACTGGTGGGACCGGGACTCCTCCCTGCGATACACTGGTGGGACCGGGCCTTCTCCCTGTGATACACTGGAGGGACCGGGCCTCCTCCCTGCGATACACTGGTGGGACCAGCCTCCTCCCTGCGATACACTGGTGGGACCGGGCCTCCTCCCTGCGATACACTGGTGGGACCGGGCCTCCTCCCTGCGATACACTGGTGGGACCGACCCCCTCCCTGCGATACACTGGTGGGACCAGCCTCCTCCCTGCGATACACTGGTGGGACCGACCCCCTCCCTGCGATACACTGGTGGGACCAGCCTCCTCCCTGCGATACACTGGTGGGACCGACCCCCTCCCTGCGATACACTGGTGGGACCAGCCTCCTCCCTGCGATACACTGGTGGGACCGGCCTCCTCCCTGCGATACACTGGTGGGACCGACCCCCTCCCTGCGATACACTGGTGGGACCAACCTCTCTCTCCGGGAAGCTGTTGGGAACGAGCCCCCTCCCGGTGCTACACTGAAGGGACCGACCCACTCCCTGCGATACACTGGTGGGACCAGCCTCTGTATGGGGAGCTTGGGGTGTGGGTTCGAATCCATACTCCCCTTGGGGTCTGTACGTGCGATTTATGAGGGTGGGTGAGTAATGAGGCACCAGACACAGTGGGTAAGAGTACAAAATGGCTAATGTTGTTTATTTAGAATAGCAAACACAAAGATAGAGGGCGTAGGAAGAGGTCACAAAATGGCAGTAATGGCAAAATCTCATTCAACAACCTGAAAAATCTCGCAACAGGGAAGGGGAAAACAAGAGGTTAAAACATCCCACTCACACACAACCACACCTCCCACTCCCACCCTTCCTACCAACTCCTGTCCTAAATTGAACCTGTGAGGGGGTTTGGTCTATACTCACAATCCTATCAACTCCGGGGTTCTGTACCACTTATTTCAGCTCAGGGTCCCTCTGGGGTGGGTTTTATGTTATTGTTGGTTTTCCTCTTCGATGTTGCATCGGTTTCTTCGATCTGCCTCTCGGTTATCGTCAGACTACAGCTGTGAATCCAGGTTATTGAACCAGGTGTCCAGGTCTGCACAGCTCTGCGTGCCCCAGCCTGATGCTTCGGCTATTCTCACCCTGTCCATTGTGTTCAGGGGGTTGGCTCGTGGGTTTTAAGTCTCGACCAAAATCAAAGTTTGCAAAACTCTCTCAGCTCCTTCCCCCCCAGCAGCCAGCAGCCCTTTCAAGAACTGACCCCAAACTGTTTTTCTCCACAACTGCTGCAAGTCTTTTCCTCTCCACACCTGTCCTCCCCTGTCAACTCTGCCCAGATCCTTTTTGGTCCACAAATCCCTTTGTCCACAAATCCTTTTCTCCACAGCTGTTTTTCTGTTGATTCTGTGTCCTATATTTGTATTCAATTCAGTTCTGGTCTTTTCGCGCTCAAACCCAGTGGGTGGTCCATTGTGTAAGTTTGGGCAGGGAGATAGCTTTGAATATTTAATCAGAAGATGTCACAGGTACACGCAGTTGTGAGGACCAGGGTATTGTTTCAGTGCACATAGGTGCCTGGACATCTGTGGGTCCTTTGTTATAGTCCTGGGAGTCAGTGGGCCATTCCTGCTGTGATTCATAGTTTTGATTCAGAGCTATTGTCCATATTAATTAGGTCGATAATGGCCCACATTTATACTTTGATTTGGGGGGGGAAGTCATTTTCAAACTGGGCCAGAGAGTCCTTATTGGTTGAAGATTTCCCCACTATAGGCCCGACTCGACCCCTGATTGGCCTGCCAGAATGCACTTTTCCCCCATTGGCCAGTGCCTCGGTCTCGATTGTGAGCCAGATTCCACAATGTCTGTATCCGTCCACACGTTTTCCCAGCCTGCTTTTAGTTGGCCAAAAAAATTTTCATTTAGTGTATGGAACGATCCCACGTTAGTTCCCTACGGTTTTCTAAATGTGGCCGTGGATTTTCGAACCTTACACCTCCTCCCTGCGATACACTGATGGGACCGACCCCCTCCCTGCGATACACTGGTGGGACCGGGCCTCCTCCCTGCAATACGCTGGTGGGACCGGGCCTCCACCCTGCGATACACTGGTGGGACTGGGCCTCCTCCCTGCGATACACTGGTGGGACCGTGCCTCCTCCCTGCGATACACTGGTGGGACTGGGCCTCCTCCCTGCGATACACTGGTGGGACCGTGCCTCCTCCCTGCGATACACTGGTGGGACCGGCCTCCTCCCTGCGATACACTGGTGGGACTGGGCCTCCTCCCTGCGATACACTGGTGGGACCGTGCCTCCTCCCTGCGATACACTGGTGGGACAGGCCTCCTCCCTGTGATACACTGGTGAGACGGGGCCTCCTCCCTGCGATACACTGGTGGGACCGACCCCCTCCCTGCGATACACTGGTGGGACCGGGCCTCCTCCCTGCGATACACTGGTGGGACCGTGCCTCCTCCGTGCGATACACTGGTGGGACCGTGCCTCCTCCCTGCGATACACTGGTGGGACCGTGCCTCCTCCCTGCGATACACTGGTGGGACAGGCCTCCTCCCTGTGATACACTGGTGGGACTGGCCTCCTCCCTGTGATACACTGGTGAGACCGGGCCTCCTCCCTGAGATACACTGGTGGGACCGGCCTCCTCTCTGCGATACACTGGTGGGACCGGGCCTCCTCCCTGAGATACACTGGTGGGACCGGGCCTCCTTCCTGCGATACACTGGTGGGACAGGCCTCCTCCCTGTGATACACTGGTGAGACCGGGCCTCCTCCCTGCGATACACTGGTGGGACCGGGCCTCGTCCCTGAGATACACTGGTGGGACCGGGCCTCCTCCCTGAGATACACTGGTGGGACAGGCCTCCTCCCTGCGATACACTGGTGGGACCGGGCCTCCTCCCTGTGATACACTGGTGAGACCGGGCCTCCTCCCTGCGATACACTGGTGGGACCTGGCCTCCTCCCTGCGATACACTGGTGGGACCGGGCCTCCTCCCTGCGATACACTGGTGGGACTGGGCCTCCTCCCTGCGATACACTGGTGGGACCGGGCCTCCTCCCTGCGATACACTGGTGGGACCGTGCCTCCTCCCTGCGATACACTGGTGGGACCGGGCCTGCTCCCTGCGATACACTGGTGAGACCGGGCCTCCTCCCTGCGATACACTGGTGGGACCGGGCCTCATCCCTGCGATACACTGGTGGGACCGACCCCCTCCCTGCGATACACTGGTGGGACCAGCCTCCTCCCTGCGATACACTGGTGGGACCGACCCCCTCCCTGCGATACACTGGTGGGACCAGCCTCCTCCCTGCGATACACTGGTGGGACCGACCCCCTCCCTGCGATACACTGGTGGGACCAGCCTCCTCCCTGCGATACACTGGTGGGACCGGCCTCCTCCCTGCGATACACTGGTGGGACCGATCCCCTCCCTGCGATACACTGGTGGGACCAACCTCTCTCTCCGGGAAGCTGTTGGGAACGAGCCCCCTCCCGGTGCTACACTGGTGGGACCGGGCCCCCTCCCGGTGCTACACTGAAGGGACCGACCCACTCCCTGCGATACACTGGTGGGACCAGCCTCTGTATGGGGAGCTTGGGGTGTGGGTTCGAATCCATACTCCCCTTGGGGTCTGTACGTGCGATTTATGAGGGTGGGTGAGTAATGAGGCACCAGACACAGTGGGTAAGAGTACAAAATGGCTAATGTTGTTTATTTAGAATAGCAAACACAAAGATAGAGGGCGTAGGAAGAGGTCACAAAATGGCAGTAATGGCAAAATCTCATTCAACAACCTGAAAAATCTCGCAACAGGGAAGGGGAAAACAAGAGGTTAAAACATCCCACTCACACACAACCACACCTCCCACTCCCACCCTTCCCACCAACTCCAATCCTAAATTGAACCTGTGAGGGGGTTTGGTCTATACTCACAATCCTATCAACTCCGGGGTTCTGTGCCACTTATTTCAGCTCAGGGTCCCTCTGGGGTGGGTTTTATGTTATTGTTGGTTTTCCTCTTCGATGTTGCGTCGGTTTCTTCTATCTGCCTCTCGGTTATCGTCAGACTACAGCTGTGAATCCAGGTTATTGAACCAGGTGTCCAGGTCTGCACAGCTCTGCATGCCCCAGCCTGATGCTTCGGCTATTCTCACCCTGTCCAGTGTGTTCAGGGCTAACAGCAGCACCTGCTGCCACTTACCCACCAGGAGGTTGGCTCGTGGGTTTTTAGTCTCGACCAAAATCAAAGTTTGCAAAACTCTCTCAGCTTCTTCCCCCCCAGCAGCCAGCAGCCCTTTCAAGAACTGACCCCAAACTGTTTTTCTCCACAACTGCTGCAAGTCTTTTCCTCTCCACACCTGTCCTCCCCTGTCAACTCTGCCCAGCTCCTTTTTGGTCCACAACTCCCTTTTTCCACAACTCCTTTTCTCCACAACTGTTTTTCTGGTGGTTATTTGTCCTATATTTGTATTCAGTTCAGTTCTGGTCTTTTCGCGCTCAAACCCAGTGGATGGTCCATTGTGTAAGTTTGGGCAGGGAGATAGCTTTGAATATTTAATCAGAAGATGTCACAGGTACACGCAGGTGTGAGGACCAGGGTATTGTTTCAGGGCACATAGGTGCCTGGACATCTGGGTCCTTTGTTATAGTCCTGGGAGTCAGTGGGCCATTCCTGCTGTGATTCATAGTTTTGATTCAGAGCTATTGTCCATATTAATTAGGTAGATAATGGCCCACATTTGTACTTTGATTTGGGGGGGGGAAGTCATTTTCAAACTGGGCCAGAGAGTCCTTATTGGTTGAAGATTTCGCCACAATAGGCCCGACTCGACCCCTGATTGGCCTGCCAGAATGCACTTTTGCCCCATTGGCCAGTGCCTCGGTCTCGCTTGTGAGCCAGATTCCACAATGTCTGTATCCGTCCACACGTTTTCCCAGCCTGCTTTTACTTGGCCAAAAAATGTTCATTTAGTGTATGGAACGATCCCACGTTAGTTCCCTACGGTGTTCTAAATGCGGCCGTGGGTTTTCGAACCTTACACCTCCTCCCTGCGATACACTGGTGGGACCGGCCTCAACCCTGCGCTACACTGGTGGGACCGGGCCTCCTCCCTGCGATACACTGGTGGGACCGGGCCTCCTCCCTGCGATACACTGATGGGTCCAGGCCTCCTCCCTGCACAACACTGGTGGGACCGGGCCTCCTCCCCCCGATACACTGGTGGGACAGGGCCTCCTCCCTGCGATACACTGGTGGGACCGGGCCTCCTCCCTGCGATACACTGGTGGGACCGGCCTCCTCCCCGCGGGAAGCTGGTGGGACAGGCCTCCTCCCTGTGATACACTGGTGGGAACGGGCCTGCTCCCTGTGATACACATGTGGTACCGGGCCTCAGCCCTGCGATACACAGGTGGGACCAGGCCTCCTCCCTGTGATACACAGGTGGGACCGGGCCTCATCCCTGCGATACACAGGTGGGACCGGGCCTCATCCCTGTGTTACACAGGTGGGACCGGGCCTGCTCCCTGCGATACACTGGTGGGACAGGCCTCCTCCCTGCGATACACAGGTGGGACCGGTCTCCTCACTGCGATACACTGGTGGGACCGGTCTCCTCCCTGCGATACACTGGTGGGACAGGTCTCCTCCCTGCGATACACTGGTGGGACAGGCCTCCTTCCTGCGATACACTGGTGGGACCGGCCTCCACTCTGCCATACACTGGTGGGACAGGCCTCCTCCCTGCGATACACAGGTGGGACCGATCTCCTCACTGCGATACACTGGTGGGACAGGTCTCCTTCCTGCGATACACTAGTGGGACAGGCCTCCTTCCTGCGATACACTGGTGGGACAGGCCTCCTCCCTGCGATACACTGGTGGGACAGGCCTCCTTCCTGAGATACACTGGTGGGACCAGGCCTCATCCCTGCGATACACAGGTGGGACCGGGCCTCATCCCTGCAATACACTGGTGGGACCGGGCCTCCTCCCTGAGGTACACTGGTCGGACCGGGCCTGCTCCCTGTGATACACTGGTGGGACCGGGCCTCCTCCCTGCGATACACTGGTGGGACCGGGCCTCCTCCCTGCGATACACTGGTGGGACCGGGCCTCCTCCCTGCGATACACTGGTGGGACCGGGCCTCCTCCCTGCGATACACAGGTGGGACCGGCCTCCTCCCTGCGATACACTGGTGTACTGGGCCTGCTCCCTGCGGGAAGCTGGTGGGACCGGGCCTGCTCCCTGTGGGAAGCTGGTGGGACCGGGCCTGCTCCCTGCGGGAAGCTTGTGCGTCCAGGCCTCCTCCCTGCGATACACTGGTGGGACAGGCCACCTCCCTGCAATACACTGATGGGACCGGGCCTCCTCCCTGTGATACACTGGTGGGACAGGCCACCTCCCTGTGATACACTGGTGGGACAGGCCACCTCACTGTGATACACTGGTGGGTTCAGGCCTCCTCCCTGGAATACACTGGTCGGACCGGGCCTGATGCCTGCGATACACAGGTGGGACCGGGCCTCATCCCTGCGATACACTGGTGGGACCGGGCCTCCTCCCTGTGGGAAGCTGGTGGGACCGGGCCTCCTCCCTGTGATACACTGGTGGGACCGAGCCTCCTCCCTGCGATACACTGGTGGGACCGGGCCTGCTCCCTGCGATACACTGGTGGGACCGGGCCTCCTCCCTGTGATACGCTGGTGGGACCGAGCCTCCTCCCTGCGATACACTGGTGGGACCGGGCCTGCTCCCTGCGATACACAGGTGGGACCTGGCCTCATCCCTGCGATACACTGGTGGGACCAGGCCTCCTCCCTGCGATACACAGGTGGGACCTGGCCTCATCCCTGCGATACACTGGTGGGACCGGGCCTCCTCCCTGCGATACAGTGGTGGGACCGGGCCTTCTCCCTGAGATACACTGGTGGGACCGGGCCTCCTCCCTGCGATACACTGGTGGGACCGGGCCTCCTCCCTGAGATACACTGGTGGGACCGGGCCTCCTCCCTGTGATACACTGGTGGGACCGACCCACTCCCTGCAATACACTGGTGGGACCGACTTCTGTAAGGGGAGCTTGGTGTGTGGGTTCGAATCCACACTCCCCTTGGGGTCTGTACGTGCGATTTATGAGGGCGGATGAGTAATGAGGCACCAGACACAGTGGGTAAGAGTACAAAATGGCTAATGTTGTTTATTTAGAATAGAAAACACAAAGATAGAGGGCGTAGGAAGAGGTCACAAAATGGCAGTAATGGCAAAATCTCATTCAACAACCTGAAAAATCTCGCAACAGGGAAGGGGAAAACAAGAGGTTAAAACATCCCACTCACACACAACCACACCTCCCACTCCCACCCTTCCTACCAACTCCTATCCTAAATTGAACCTGTGAGGGGGTTTGGTCTATACTCACAATCCTATCAACTCCGGGGTTCTGTACCACTTATTTCAGCTCAGGGTCCCTCTGGGGTGGGTTTTATGTTATTGTTGGTTTTCCTCTTCGATGTTGCGTCGGTTTCTTCGATCTGCCTCTCGGTTATCGTCAGACTACAGCTGTGAATCCAGGTTATTGAACCAGGTGTCCAGGTCTGCACAGCTCTGCGTGCCCCAGCCTGATGCTTTCTGCTATTCTCACCCTGTCCAGTGTGTTCAGGGCTAACAGCAGCACCTGCTGCCACTTACCCACCAGGAGGTTGGCTCGTGGGTTTTTAGTCTTGACCAAAATCAAAGTTTGCAAAACTCTCTCAGCTCCTTCCCCCCAGCAGCCAGCAGCCCTTTCAAGAACTGACCCCAAACTGTTTTTCTCCACAACTGCTGCAAGTCTTTTCCTCTCCACACCTGTCCTCCCCTGTCAACTCTGCCCAGCTCCGTTTTGGTCCACAACTCCCTTTTTCCACAACTCCTTTTCTCCACAACTGTTTTTCTGTTGATTCTGTGTCCTATATTTGTATTCAATTCAGTTCTGGTCTTTTCGCGCTCAAACCCAGTGGGTGGTCCATTGTGTAAGTTTGGGCAGGGAGATAGCTTTGAATATTTAATCAGAAGATGTCACAGGTACACGCAGGTGTGAGGACCAGGGTATTGTTTCAGTGCACATAGGTGCCTGGACATCTGGGTCCTTTGTTATAGTCCTGGGAGTCAGTGGGCCATTCCTGCTGTGATTCATAGTTTTGATTCAGAGCTATTGTCCATATTAATTAGGTAGATAATGGCCCACATTTGTACTTTGATTTGGGGGGGAAGTCATTTTCAAACTGGGCCAGGGAGTCCTTATTGGTTGAAGATTTCCCCACTATAGGCCCGACCCGACCCCTGATTGGCTTGCCAGAATGCACTTTTCCCCCATTGGCCAGTGCCTCGGTCTCGCTTGTGAGCCAGATTCCACAATGTCTGAATCTGTCCACACGTTTTCCCAGCCTGCTTTTACTTGGCCAAAAAATGTTCATTTAGTGTATGGAACGATCCCACGTTAGTTCCCTACGGTGTTCTAAATGCGGCCGCGGATTTTCGAACCTGACACCTCCTCCCTGCGATACACTGGTGGGACCGGGCCTGCTCCCTGCGATACACTGGTGGGACCGGGCCTCCTCCCTGAGATACACTGGTGGGACCGGCCTTCTCCCTGCAATACACTGGTGGGACCGGGCCTCCTCCCTGCGATACACTAGTGGGACCGGGCCTCCTCCCTGCGATACACTGGTGGGACCGGGCCTCCTCCCTGCGATACAATGGTGGGACCGGGCCTCCTCCCTGCGATACACTGGTGGGACCGGGCCTCCTCCCTGCGATACACTGGTGGGACCGGTCTCCTCCCTGCGATACACTGGTGGGACCGGGCCTCCTCCCTGCGATACACTGGTGGGACCGGGTCTGCTCCCTGCGATACACTGGTGGGACCGGCCTCCTCCCTGCGATACACTGGTGGGACCGGCCTCCTACATGCGATACACTGGTGGGACCGGCCTCCTCCCTGTGATACACTGGTGGGACCGGCCTCCTCCCTGCGATACACTGCTGGGACCGGGCCTCATCGCTGCGATACACAGGTGCGACCGGGCCTCATCCCTGCAATACACTGGTGGGACCGGGCCTCCTCCCTGAGATACACTGGTCGGACCGGGCCTGCTCCCTGTGATACACTGGTGGGACCAACTCCCTCCCTGCGATACACTGGTGGGACCGGCCTCCTCCCTGCGATACACTGCTGGGACCGGACCTCCTCCCTGCGATACACTGGTGGGACCGGGCCTCCTCCCTGCGATACACTGGTGGGACCGGCCTCCTCCCTGCGATACACTGCTGGGACCGGACCTCCTCCCTGCGATACACTGGTGGGACCGGCCTCCTCCCTGCGATACACTGATGGGACCGGCCTCCTCCCTGTGATACACAGGTGGGACCGGGCCTGCTCCCTGCGGGTAGCTGGTGGAACCGGGCCTGCTCCCTGCGGGAAGCTGGTGGGACCGGGCCTGCTCCCTGCGGGAAGCTGGTGGGACAAGGCCTCCTCCCTGTGGGAAGCTGGTGTGTCCTGGCCTCCTCCCTGCGATACACTGGTGGGACAGGCCTCCTCCCTGCGCTACACTGGTGGGACCGACCCACTCCGTGCAATACACTGGTGGGACCGACCTCTGTAAGGGGAGCTTGGTGTGTGGGTTCGAATCCACACTCCCCTTGGGGTCTGTACATGCGATTTATGAGGGCGGATGAGTAATGAGGCACCAGACACAGTAGGAAGAGGTCACAAAATGGCAGTAATGGCAAAATCTCATTCAACAACCTGAAAAATCTCGCAGGAAGGGGAAAACAAGAGGTTAAAACATCCCACTCACACACAACCATACCTCCCACTCCCACCCTTCCTACCAACTCCTATCCTAAATTGAACCTGTGAGGGGGTTTGGTCTATACTCACAATCCTATCAACTCCGGGGTTCTGTACCACTTATTTCAGCTCAGGGTCCCTCTGGGGTGGGTTTTATGTTATTGTTGGTTTTCCTCTTCGATGTTGCGTCGGTTTCTTCGATCTGCCTCTCGGTTATCGTCAGACTACAGCTGTGAATCCAGGTTATTGAACCAGGTGTCCAGGTCTGCACAGCTCTGCGTGCCCCAGCCTGATGCTTCGGCTATTCTCACCCTGTCCAGTGTGTTCAGGGCTAACAGCTACCTGCTGCCACTTACCAACCAGGAGGTTGGCTCGTGGGTTTTTAGTCTCGACCAAAATCAAAGTTTGCAAAACTCTCTCAGCTCCTTCCCCCCCAGCAGCCAGCAGCCCTTTCAAGAACTGACCCCAAACTGTTTTTCTCCACAACTGCTGCAAGTCTTTTCCTCTCCACACCTGTCCTCCCCTGTCAACTCTGCCCAGCTCCTTTTTGGTCCACAACTCCCTTTTTCCACAACTCCTTTTCTCCACAACTGTTTTTCTGGTGGTTCTGTGTCCTATATTTGTATTCAGTTCAGTTCTGGTCTTTTCGCGCTCAAACCCAGTGGGTGGTCCATTGTGTAAGTTTGGGCAGGGAGATAGCTTTGAATATTTAATCAGAAAATGTCACAGGTACACGCAGGTGTGAGGACCAGGGTATTGTTTCAGGGCACATAGGTGCCTGGACATCTGTAGGTCCTTTGTTATAGTCCTGGGAGTCAGTGGGCCATTCCTGCTGTGATTCATAGTTTTGATTCAGAGCTATTGTCCATATTAATTAGGTCGATAATGGCCCACATTTGTACTTTGATTTGGGGGGGAAGTCATTTTCAAACTGGGCCAGGGAGTCCTTATTGGTTGAAGATTTCCCCACTATAGGCCCGACTCGACCCCTGATTGGCCTGCCAGAATGCACTTTTCCCCCATTGGCCAGTGCCTCGGTCTCGCTTGTGAGCCAGATTCCACAATGTCTGTATCTGTCCACACGTTTTCCCAGCCTGCTTTTACTTGGCCAAAAAATGTTCATTTAGTGTATGGAACGATCCCACATTAGTTCCCTACGGTGTTCTAAATGCGGCCGTGGATTTTCGAACCTTACACTTCCTCCCTGCGATACACTGGTGGGACCGGCCTCAACCCTGCGCTACACTGGTGGGACCGGGCCTCCTCCCTGCGATACACTGGTGGGACCGGGTCTCCTCCCTGCGATACACTGGTGGGACCGGGCCTCCTCCCTGCGATACACTGGTGGGTCCAGGCCTCCTGCCTGCGATACACTGGTGGGACCAGCCTCCCCTTTGCGATACACTGATTGGACCGGCCTGTTCCCTGTGATACACTGGTGGGACCTATCATGTATGCAACCACAATGTAACACTGTATTATTGTATACACTCAACCTAGATGCACACCTTGACCACAAGGGGTGAACTTGTGGGAGACACTCCTTGCGTCATCACACAGGTATAAAAAGGGAGGTCCCACACGGGGCAATCGTGTTTGGAGTCCTGTAAATAAAGAGAGCAGGTCACAGAGTGACCTTGTCCCCAGATGTGCCTCGTGTGGTTTCATGCTGTAGAGTAAGGACTTTCCATTGGCGATGAGAAACGGGAATTCATGGCCCACGAGAATGGCCACCGGTAGCACAGAGGAATGGTACTGTGTTGGGGAAAACTGGGACGATTTTGTTGAGAGGCTTCAGCAAAGCTTTGTTCCGAAAGAATGGCCGGGGGCTGCAGCGGCCGACAAGCGAAGGGCTCACCTTTTGACCAGCTGCGGACCAAAGACTTATGCGCTCATGAAAATGTATGGAACGATCCCACATTAGTTCCCTACGGTGTTCTAAATGCGGCCGTGGATTTTCGAACCTTACACTTCCTCCCTGCGATACACTGGTGGGACCGGCCTCAACCCTGCGCTACACTGGTGGGACCGGGCCTCCTCCCTGCGATACACTGGTGGGACCGGGTCTCCTTCCTGCGATACACTGGTGGGACCGGCCTCCACTCTGCCATACACTGGTGGGACAGGCCTCCTCCCTGCGATACACAGGTGGGACCGATCTCCTCACTGCGATACACTGGTGGGACAGGTCTCCTTCCTGCGATACACTAGTGGGACAGGCCTCCTTCCTGCGATACACTGGTGGGACAGGCCTCCTCCCTGCGATACACTGGTGGGACAGGCCTCCTTCCTGAGATACACTGGTGGGACCAGGCCTCATCCCTGCAATACACTGGTGGGACCGGGCCTCCTCCCTGAGGTACACTGGTCGGACCGGGCCTGCTCCCTGTGATACACTGGTGGGACCGGGCCTCCTCCCTGCGATACACTGGTGGGACCGGGCCTCCTCCCTGCGATACACTGGTGGGACCGGGCCTCCTCCCTGCGATACACTGGTGGGACCGGGCCTCCTCCCTGCGATACACAGGTGGGACCGGCCTCCTCCCTGCGATACACTGGTGTACTGGGCCTGCTCCCTGCGGGAAGCTGGTGGGACCGGGCCTGCTCCCTGTGGGAAGCTGGTGGGACCGGGCCTGCTCCCTGCGGGAAGCTTGTGCGTCCAGGCCTCCTCCCTGCGATACACTGGTGGGACAGGCCACCTCCCTGCAATACACTGATGGGACCGGGCCTCCTCCCTGTGATACACTGGTGGGACAGGCCACCTCCCTGTGATACACTGGTGGGACAGGCCACCTCACTGTGATACACTGGTGGGTTCAGGCCTCCTCCCTGGAATACACTGGTCGGACCGGGCCTGATGCCTGCGATACACAGGTGGGACCGGGCCTCATCCCTGCGATACACTGGTGGGACCGGGCCTCCTCCCTGTGGGAAGCTGGTGGGACCGGGCCTCCTCCCTGTGATACACTGGTGGGACCGAGCCTCCTCCCTGCGATACACTGGTGGGACCGGGCCTGCTCCCTGCGATACACTGGTGGGACCGGGCCTCCTCCCTGTGATACGCTGGTGGGACCGAGCCTCCTCCCTGCGATACACTGGTGGGACCGGGCCTGCTCCCTGCGATACACAGGTGGGACCTGGCCTCATCCCTGCGATACACTGGTGGGACCAGGCCTCCTCCCTGCGATACACAGGTGGGACCTGGCCTCATCCCTGCGATACACTGGTGGGACCGGGCCTCCTCCCTGCGATACAGTGGTGGGACCGGGCCTTCTCCCTGAGATACACTGGTGGGACCGGGCCTCCTCCCTGCGATACACTGGTGGGACCGGGCCTCCTCCCTGAGATACACTGGTGGGACCGGGCCTCCTCCCTGTGATACACTGGTGGGACCGACCCACTCCCTGCAATACACTGGTGGGACCGACTTCTGTAAGGGGAGCTTGGTGTGTGGGTTCGAATCCACACTCCCCTTGGGGTCTGTACGTGCGATTTATGAGGGCGGATGAGTAATGAGGCACCAGACACAGTGGGTAAGAGTACAAAATGGCTAATGTTGTTTATTTAGAATAGAAAACACAAAGATAGAGGGCGTAGGAAGAGGTCACAAAATGGCAGTAATGGCAAAATCTCATTCAACAACCTGAAAAATCTCGCAACAGGGAAGGGGAAAACAAGAGGTTAAAACATCCCACTCACACACAACCACACCTCCCACTCCCACCCTTCCTACCAACTCCTATCCTAAATTGAACCTGTGAGGGGGTTTGGTCTATACTCACAATCCTATCAACTCCGGGGTTCTGTACCACTTATTTCAGCTCAGGGTCCCTCTGGGGTGGGTTTTATGTTATTGTTGGTTTTCCTCTTCGATGTTGCGTCGGTTTCTTCGATCTGCCTCTCGGTTATCGTCAGACTACAGCTGTGAATCCAGGTTATTGAACCAGGTGTCCAGGTCTGCACAGCTCTGCGTGCCCCAGCCTGATGCTTTCTGCTATTCTCACCCTGTCCAGTGTGTTCAGGGCTAACAGCAGCACCTGCTGCCACTTACCCACCAGGAGGTTGGCTCGTGGGTTTTTAGTCTTGACCAAAATCAAAGTTTGCAAAACTCTCTCAGCTCCTTCCCCCCAGCAGCCAGCAGCCCTTTCAAGAACTGACCCCAAACTGTTTTTCTCCACAACTGCTGCAAGTCTTTTCCTCTCCACACCTGTCCTCCCCTGTCAACTCTGCCCAGCTCCGTTTTGGTCCACAACTCCCTTTTTCCACAACTCCTTTTCTCCACAACTGTTTTTCTGTTGATTCTGTGTCCTATATTTGTATTCAATTCAGTTCTGGTCTTTTCGCGCTCAAACCCAGTGGGTGGTCCATTGTGTAAGTTTGGGCAGGGAGATAGCTTTGAATATTTAATCAGAAGATGTCACAGGTACACGCAGGTGTGAGGACCAGGGTATTGTTTCAGTGCACATAGGTGCCTGGACATCTGGGTCCTTTGTTATAGTCCTGGGAGTCAGTGGGCCATTCCTGCTGTGATTCATAGTTTTGATTCAGAGCTATTGTCCATATTAATTAGGTAGATAATGGCCCACATTTATACTTTGATTTGGGGGGGAAGTCATTTTCAAACTGGGCCAGGGAGTCCTTATTGGTTGAAGATTTCCCCACTATAGGCCCGACCCGACCCCTGATTGGCTTGCCAGAATGCACTTTTCCCCCATTGGCCAGTGCCTCGGTCTCGCTTGTGAGCCAGATTCCACAATGTCTGAATCTGTCCACACGTTTTCCCAGCCTGCTTTTACTTGGCCAAAAAATGTTCATTTAGTGTATGGAACGATCCCACGTTAGTTCCCTACGGTGTTCTAAATGCGGCCGCGGATTTTCGAACCTGACACCTCCTCCCTGCGATACACTGGTGGGACCGGGCCTGCTCCCTGCGATACACTGGTGGGACCGGGCCTCCTCCCTGAGATACACTGGTGGGACCGGCCTTCTCCCTGCAATACACTGGTGGGACCGGGCCTCCTCCCTGCGATACACTAGTGGGACCGGGCCTCCTCCCTGCGATACACTGGTGGGACCGGGCCTCCTCCCTGCGATACAATGGTGGGACCGGGCCTCCTCCCTGCGATACACTGGTGGGACCGGGCCTCCTCCCTGCGATACACTGGTGGGACCGGTCTCCTCCCTGCGATACACTGGTGGGACCGGGCCTCCTCCCTGCGATACACTGGTGGGACCGGGTCTGCTCCCTGCGATACACTGGTGGGACCGGCCTCCTCCCTGCGATACACTGGTGGGACCGGCCTCCTACATGCGATACACTGGTGGGACCGGCCTCCTCCCTGTGATACACTGGTGGGACCGGCCTCCTCCCTGCGATACACTGCTGGGACCGGGCCTCATCGCTGCGATACACAGGTGCGACCGGGCCTCATCCCTGCAATACACTGGTGGGACCGGGCCTCCTCCCTGAGATACACTGGTCGGACCGGGCCTGCTCCCTGTGATACACTGGTGGGACCAACTCCCTCCCTGCGATACACTGGTGGGACCGGCCTCCTCCCTGCGATACACTGCTGGGACCGGACCTCCTCCCTGCGATACACTGGTGGGACCGGGCCTCCTCCCTGCGATACACTGGTGGGACCGGCCTCCTCCCTGCGATACACTGCTGGGACCGGACCTCCTCCCTGCGATACACTGGTGGGACCGGCCTCCTCCCTGCGATACACTGATGGGACCGGCCTCCTCCCTGTGATACACAGGTGGGACCGGGCCTGCTCCCTGCGGGTAGCTGGTGGAACCGGGCCTGCTCCCTGCGGGAAGCTGGTGGGACCGGGCCTGCTCCCTGCGGGAAGCTGGTGGGACAAGGCCTCCTCCCTGTGGGAAGCTGGTGTGTCCTGGCCTCCTCCCTGCGATACACTGGTGGGACAGGCCTCCTCCCTGCGCTACACTGGTGGGACCGACCCACTCCGTGCAATACACTGGTGGGACCGACCTCTGTAAGGGGAGCTTGGTGTGTGGGTTCGAATCCACACTCCCCTTGGGGTCTGTACATGCGATTTATGAGGGCGGATGAGTAATGAGGCACCAGACACAGTAGGAAGAGGTCACAAAATGGCAGTAATGGCAAAATCTCATTCAACAACCTGAAAAATCTCGCAGGAAGGGGAAAACAAGAGGTTAAAACATCCCACTCACACACAACCATACCTCCCACTCCCACCCTTCCTACCAACTCCTATCCTAAATTGAACCTGTGAGGGGGTTTGGTCTATACTCACAATCCTATCAACTCCGGGGTTCTGTACCACTTATTTCAGCTCAGGGTCCCTCTGGGGTGGGTTTTATGTTATTGTTGGTTTTCCTCTTCGATGTTGCGTCGGTTTCTTCGATCTGCCTCTCGGTTATCGTCAGACTACAGCTGTGAATCCAGGTTATTGAACCAGGTGTCCAGGTCTGCACAGCTCTGCGTGCCCCAGCCTGATGCTTCGGCTATTCTCACCCTGTCCAGTGTGTTCAGGGCTAACAGCTACCTGCTGCCACTTACCAACCAGGAGGTTGGCTCGTGGGTTTTTAGTCTCGACCAAAATCAAAGTTTGCAAAACTCTCTCAGCTCCTTCCCCCCCAGCAGCCAGCAGCCCTTTCAAGAACTGACCCCAAACTGTTTTTCTCCACAACTGCTGCAAGTCTTTTCCTCTCCACACCTGTCCTCCCCTGTCAACTCTGCCCAGCTCCTTTTTGGTCCACAACTCCATTTTTCCACAACTCCTTTTCTCCACAACTGTTTTTCTGGTGGTTCTGTGTCCTATATTTGTATTCAGTTCAGTTCTGGTCTTTTCGCGCTCAAACCCAGTGGGTGGTCCATTGTGTAAGTTTGGGCAGGGAGATAGCTTTGAATATTTAATCAGAAAATGTCACAGGTACACGCAGGTGTGAGGACCAGGGTATTGTTTCAGGGCACATAGGTGCCTGGACATCTGTAGGTCCTTTGTTATAGTCCTGGGAGTCAGTGGGCCATTCCTGCTGTGATTCATAGTTTTGATTCAGAGCTATTGTCCATATTAATTAGGTCGATAATGGCCCACATTTGTACTTTGATTTGGGGGGGAAGTCATTTTCAAACTGGGCCAGGGAGTCCTTATTGGTTGAAGATTTCCCCACTATAGGCCCGACTCGACCCCTGATTGGCCTGCCAGAATGCACTTTTCCCCCATTGGCCAGTGCCTCGGTCTCGCTTGTGAGCCAGATTCCACAATGTCTGTATCTGTCCACACGTTTTCCCAGCCTGCTTTTACTTGGCCAAAAAATGTTCATTTAGTGTATGGAACGATCCCACATTAGTTCCCTACGGTGTTCTAAATGCGGCCGTGGATTTTCGAACCTTACACTTCCTCCCTGCGATACACTGGTGGGACCGGCCTCAACCCTGCGCTACACTGGTGGGACCGGGTCTCCTCCCTGCGATACACTGGTGGGACCGGGCCTCCTCCCTGCGATACACTGGTGGGTCCAGGCCTCCTGCCTGCGATACACTGGTGGGACCAGCCTCCCCTTTGCGATACACTGATTGGACCGGCCTGTTCCCTGTGATACACTGGTGGGACCTATCATGTATACAACCACAATGTAACACTGTATTATTGTATACACTCAACCTAGATGCACACCTTGACCACAAGGGGTGAACTTGTGGGAGACACTCCTTGCGTCATCACACAGGTATAAAAAGGGAGGTCCCACACGGGGCAATCGTGTTTGGAGTCCTGTAAATAAAGAGAGCAGGTCACAGAGTGACCTTGTCCCCAGATGTGCCTCGTGTGGTTTCATGCTGTAGAGTAAGGACTTTCCATTGGCGATGAGAAACGGGAATTCATGGCCCACGAGAATGGCCACCGGTAGCACAGAGGAATGGTACTGTGTTGGGGAAAACTGGGACGATTTTGTTGAGAGGCTTCAGCAAAGCTTTGTTCCGAAAGAATGGCCGGGGGCTGCAGCGGCCGACAAGCGAAGGGCTCACCTTTTGACCAGCTGCGGACCAAAGACTTATGCGCTCATGAAGGACTTACTGGCACCCAAAAAGCCGGCAGACAAAACCTTTGAAGAACTTACCAAATTGATCGGGGAGCACCTCAAACCGGTGAGTAGCATACATATGGCCCGACACAGATTCTATATCCACCGACGTCGTGAAGGACAGAGCATACCAGACTTCATAGCGGACCTCTGGCGTTTGGCCAGCCTCTGTAAGTTCACAGACGCCTGCAGGGGGGAGATGTTAAGGGACCTCTTTATCGAGGGCATCGGTCATGCGGGAATTTTCCGCAAATTAATTGAGACCAAGGATTTGACCTTGGAAGCGGCGGCGTTGATGGCTCAAACTTTCATGGCGGGGAAGGAAGAGACGAAAATAATATACACGCGCAATTCTGCCTCTAAAGTGGCAATGGATCAGAGAGTCAACATTTTCAATGTGACTCAGTGCCCCGCAGGCAGGCAGGGGCAGTCCGACATTCCCCAGGCAGCAATAGACCCCAGAGTAGGACTTCAACAGAGACAATGGCAGACTGAACGGACATTCACGCTATCACAGTGGACAATGCGACCTGGGATGGGGCCATTGACACCCACTAATAGGGTACTTAAGAGCAGTGAAAGGGACAGTCAGCGCGGAATGCCTGGCCATAGTCCCTTTGTTCCCAACAATGGAAACTTTAACTCATGCTGGAGTTGTGGGGGAAAACACTCAGCTCGATCTTGCAGATTTCAACAGTTTTGCTGCAGGAACTGAATTCTCAGTGGCCATTTAGCTCGAATGTGCAGGAAGCCTGCAACCAGACTAATATATGAGGTGGATGGACCTGAAGAGGGTTCTCTGAGGCAGGATGACTTTTGGGTCAAATCGATGGATGCCGAGGTTCAGCGGGTCCAGGTGGTGAATATTCACAGTTCATACACCGGAACGCCACCAATGATGATGAGGGTTTTACTACACGGCATCCCTGTACGCATGGAGCTGGACACTGGGGCCAGCCAGTCACTCATGGGAGTTCAGCAATTTGAGAAGCTATGCCACTTCAAGCCAGTAGACCCAAATTAGCACGTATCGAGACACAATTACGGACTTACACCAAAGAAATCATTCCGGTGCTAGGCAGTGCAATGTTGGCTGTCACACACAATGGCTGCCGCTCTGGATTGTCCCGGGCAATGGTCCCGCACTGTTGGGGAGGAGCTGTTTAGCTGAGATGAACTGGAAATGGTGGGATGTTCACACATTGTCATCTGTGGAGCGAAGTTTGTGCTCACAAGTCCTACAACAATTCGATTCACTATTCCAACCGGACGTCGGGACTTTCAAAGGCACTAAGGTAGTGATACACATCACCCCTGATGCCAGGCCAGTGCACCACAAAGCCAGAGTGGTGACGTATGTGATGCGGGCAAAGATCGAGAGCGAATTGGACCAGCTGTTGGGAGAGGGCATCATCTCACCTGTTGAATTCAGCGACTGGGCGAGCCCCATTGTTCCCGTCCTAAAAGAGGATGGTTCTGTCAGGATCTGTGGCGACTACAAGGCCACCATCAATTGGGTGTCCCGACAAGATCAATACCCGCTCCCGAGAGCGGAGGACTTCTTCGCCACGCTGGAAGGCGGCAAGCTGTTCATCAAGTTGGAACTCACTTCAGCCTATATGACCCAGGAAATGGCCGACGAATTTAAACTACTGACCGCCATCACCACGCACAAGGGACTGTTCGTTTATGAAAGGAGAAGAGAGAAAACAGGGAATTATAGACCGGTCAGCCTGATATCGGTAGTGGGTAAAATGATGGAATCAATTATTAAGGATATCATAGCAGCGCATTTGGAAAGAGGTGACATGATAGGTTCAAGTCAGCATGGATTTGTGAAAGGGAAATCATGCTTGACAAATCTTCTGGAATTTTTTGAGGATGTTTCCAGTAGAGTGGACAAGGGGGAACCAGTTGATGTGGTATATTTGGACTTTCAGAGGCTTTCGACAAGGTCCCACACAAGAGATTAATGTGCAAAGTTGAAGCACATGGGATTGGGGGTAGTGTGCTGACATGGATTGAGAACTGGTTGTCAGACAGGAAGCAACGAGTAGGAGTAAATGGGTACTTTTCAGAATGGCAGGCGGTGACTAGTGGGGTACCGCAAGGTTCTGTGCTGGGGCCCCAGCTGTTTACACTGTACATTAATGATTTAGACGAGGGAATTAAATGTAGTATCTCCAAATTTGCGGATGTCACTAAGTTAGGTGGCAGTGTGAGCTGTGAGGAGGATGCTATGAGGCTGCAGAGCGACTTGGATAGGTTAGGTGAGTGGGCAAATGCACGGCAGATGAAGTATAATGTGGATAAATGTGAGGTTATCCACCTTGGTGGTAAAAACAGAGAGACAGACTATTATCTGAATGGTGACAGATTAGGAAAAGGGGAGGTGCAACGAGACCTGGATGTCATGGTACATCAGTCATTGAAGGTTGGTATGCAGGTACAGCAGGCGGTTAAGAAAGCAAATGGCATGTTGGCCTTCATAGCAAGGGGATTTGAGTACAGGGGCAGGGAGGTGTTGCTACAGTTGTACAGGGCCTTGGTGAGGCCACACCTGGAGTATTGTGTACAGTTTTGGTCTCCTAACCTGAGGAAGGACATTCTTGCTATTGAGGGAGTGCAGCGAAGGTTCACCAGACTGATTCCCGGGATGGTGGGACTGACCTATCAAGAAAGACTGGATCAACTGGGCTTGTATTCACTGGAGTTTAGAAGAATGAGAGGGGACCTCATAGAAATGTTTAAAATTCTGACGGGTTTGGACAGGTGAGATGCAGGAAGAATGTTCCCAATGTTGGGGAAGTCCAGAACCAGGGGTCACAGTCTAAGGATAAGGGGTAAGCCATTTAGGACCGAGATGAGGAGAAACTTCTTCACCCAGAGAGTGGTGAACCTGTGGAATTCTCTACCACAGAAAGTTGTTGAGGCCAATTCACTAAATATATTCAAAAAGGAGTTAGATGTCGTCCTTACTACTCGGGGGATCAAGGGGTATGGCGAGAAAGCAGGAATGGGGTACTGAAGTTGCATGTTCAGCCATGAACTCATTGAATGGCGGTGCAGGCTAGAAGGGCCGAATGGCCTACTTGTTAAGTCCTAGTTTGGGTAGTCAGCTACATTCGACAATAATCGAGTCAGATACCTTCAATCTTTACGTCTTTATTGAAGCGGCTTCGGACCTGTTACCAAACTGCCAGCACAGAGTCTACAGATTCCGGGGCAGGCAGACAAAAGGTCTGCCTATCCTCACAGATGCATCCCTTTTATTCTTACAAACCGAAGGAGGTATGGCCGGCTTCATCAATCACAGTGTGTTACTAGGGCTTCATGAATTGACAGCCTGTTTATCTTTAGAACACTTTATGCTTTTACGAGCGGAATTGCAACAAGCAGAATTGCTCAGGGACACCAAAACCTCCTACGTGTTAGGATAGCCCAGCTTAATCACAAGGAACACATCTGCTTCACGTCAAGTCATGGCCATAAACCCTTGTTTATCAGTGATGATCACACAAGCTACTTTGCCCACGACTTTCTCACGGGAAACTAAGTCTGTCTTTTCTTATTTTCTTATTGATTCCTAGAACAATTTTATTAACCCTTTCATGATTCTTCCACATACATTCACATTCCCCCCTTTTATCATTTCATGATAAATTCTCATTCATAAATGTTTACTCTCAATTTTGTGCACGGCCCGGTACTCCCTGCCTCAACATGCTGGCCAGTCACGCGGTTTCAGGAGTCCCGGTTGCTTAGATCAAATTATGCTCCATGTTATTGCTAAGATCAATTTTGTCCCGACCAGTATGTGTGAAATTATACGAATCCAAGGATGGATGTTCACATTTATTCCCCAATCCCAGACCTTTCTCCACCAACTCTGACTTTGTAAGTCTACATCGATATCTTCTTCCAGTACTTTGATTTTAGTTTGCAGTTGGTGGTAGAGCTTTACGGATTGACCCACTCTGAGCCTCAACTCTCGTAATACTTCGGTTAGATGTGGGATGGGTGATATGCGCTTGCCCGATCGTGACAGGTCGTAGTGGCGTAAAGCAAAAGTTTGGCTGTGGTATAGGGCACTGCAGGTCATTTGGGTCCCTTGTCTTACTTCTACACAGGTATCCACACTCTGGCAAGAGGTGATGCCCGTGTTTGAGTCGTGAAGACAGGAATAATTGGACTGCTTTGTGAGACAGGTCTGGTTAACGGGCACATCCACTTCTGCGCACCCGAATCCTGTACCATTCCAACACTGTGGGTACCCATCCTTCCCAGACCCTGTGGTGTTTAGGCAGGTGGCCGGGGTGCCTCAGCCATCGGAATATGTGAAGGTAATGTTTTCGGCGGGCGGGGTATCATTGTATCCTCGTATGTAAAGACTGGGATCCATAACTGGGGTTGGGGTAAACAATCCGATGACCGACATAACAGGGTAGCATACAACCGACTCTGGCGCGAATAAGATCTTATGAGTCCTCAGGAATATATTATGATCGTTCCCCAGTTGCCCTTGCACGTTCCTTTTCCTCCTTTGCCCTGTTACTGATTCCAGGGATTGGTCCTTTGAATCAACTAAGTCATCTTCAGGTTGATCAGGGCAAACAAAGTCCATCTCACATTCCCTGAACCGGCATGGCAAATTCCATCGGTCTTTGCCCTGTAGAGTCACCTGTCGATCAACCTGTGAGAGTATACCCGTACGGGATTTTATTTTCGTCATGGTCCATGATTCGAGATCGTCTGGTGTCCTGGTTCCACATTGTACGATATCTCCCGTACAGAGGCGGAGAATTTGCTCTCGTGAGCCGTCGGTTGGGCAGCTGAGTAGTTGTCCCCCTGTTTTTGTTACTGTTATCAGCAGGATCACGACTCCTAGCAGCAGGGTTCCGTGCATTCTTTCAATCCTGAAAGACAAAGGGGCTTGCAAACCGTCATGTTACTATCGTGGCTACCAAGGCCTCATGTTATGCCTAAATACCTAAAAGCAGGACAAGCAATCATATAATAATTAGATTAATTAAAATTATGGCTTAAAATTACGGCTAAAATGGTTACAGAACGACGGGAACGAACGTATTATGGCACTTCAATTATTAGTCCACGTCTATCTCCACTCACCCCTTTTGATTACCGCCGGTAATCGATTTGCAATGATGCATGTGCACCCACGCATCTCTACCTTCCACCTTTACAGCGGTGGGGGTGGTGAGTAAGACCTGAAATGGACCATTCCATCGGGGCTGGAGATGACGTCGCGTCCAATTTTTGATGAGGACGAAGGATCCGGGCTCGATAGGGGATGATCCGTGAGAGGAGGGACGGTCATCATAAGTGGCGCGAACCTGTGAATGAGAGACTCGCAATGCCTTAGTTAGGGCTAACACATAGGCAGTCATCTCCTCAGTCATGTGATGCAAGTAAACGGCAACTGGAGAATGGTGGTCCCAAGGGGTGCGAAGAGGTCTGCCGTACACGATCTCGGCCGGGGTGAGACGCGTCGTCCCTGCGGGGGTGGAGCGAATCTGAAAAAACAATTTTAACCAAGTCGACCCTGTTTGAGAGGTCAGTTTAGCTAACTTGGTTTTAAGAGTCTGGTTGGTTCGCTCAACCAGACCCGCCGCCTGGGGGCGATAGGCACAAGAGAGTTGTTGATGTATCCCTAACTGTTGGCACAATTCCTTGTTTACAGCTGCAATGAAATGGGGTCCATTATCTGAGCTAAGACGACCGGGAACCCCAAAGCGAGGGATAATTTCCTTCAGCAATATCTTAACAACAGTACAGGCTCTATTATCAGTAGTAGGATAAGCTTCAATCCATTTACTAAAAACATCAACAATAACCAACACATATTTATAACACTGACAGCATGGCAATTCTATATAGTCCATCTGCAAAGTCTCGAAGGGTCCGGCTGGCAAGGGTGTTTTACCTAATAAACATGTTGCCCCCTTCCAGGATTATGGCGTTGGCAGGTAAGGCAACGAGAAATAATATTCTGCGCAAACATTTGGAGGCTAGGATGCCACCATGTCTGGAGGAGCAGGTCACTAGTGGCTTTTGCTCCACAATGCGTGGTGTAATGAACACATTCAATTACCCAAAGGGCCAATTCATCGGACATACAAGTTTGACCAGCGGGTGTGATCCACAACCCGGAGGCAGTATCATATTTACAATCAAGATCGTTCCAAAGTTGTTTTTGTACAGCAGGAGCGTCCTCCTGTAGGCGAAGTACCTCTTTGATGGTTGGCATTGGCTTTTCAGGGGCCAACAAGCTCGGTTTAGAGCCGGACGTCTGCCTCATCATTCGGGGCACAACAATCTGCTGACTCCTTGCAGCACACTTAGCCGCCTCGTCAGCACGGCGGTTTCCGATGTCGATTGGAGAGGAACCGGCAGTATGAGCGGAACATTTAATAACAGCGATTTATCGAGGAAGCAGAAGAGCAAGTAATAGGTCAGACACAAGCACTTGGTTTGAGATTGGCGTACTGGTTGAAGTTAGGAATCCTCGGTTTTTCCAGAGCTGGCCGAAGTCGTGGACAACCCCAAAGGTGTAACGGGAGTCAGTGTAGATATTGACTTGGAGATCCTCTCCTAAAATACACGCACGGGTGAGGGCAAAAAGTTCTGTTTGCTGAGCGGAAAGGGGACCTGGAAGGCTCCAGACTCGAGAGTCGTTCCTTCTTTGTTGATGGAGGAACTGCCATCAGTGAACATAATGAGATCAGGGTTTAACAGAGGGGTATCTGAAAGGTCGGAGCGAGGGCCTGATGGACTGCATCCCAGAGTACTTAAGGAGGTGGCCTTGGAAATAGTGGATGCATTGACAGTCATTTTCCAACATTCCATTGACTCTGGATCAGTTCCTATGGAGTGGAGGGTAGCCAATGTAACCCCACTTTTTAAAAAAGGAGAGAGAGAGAAAACAGGGAATTATAGACCGGTCAGCCTGACATCGGTAGTGGGTAAAATGATGGAATCAATTATTAAGGATGTCATAGCAGTGCATTTGGAAAGAGGTAATATGATAGGTCCAAGTCAGCATGGATTTGTGAAAGGGAAATCATGCTTGACAAATCTTCTGGAATTTTTTGAGGATGTTTCCAGTAGAGTGGACAAGGGAGAACCAGTTGATGTGGTATATTTGGACTTTCAGAAGGCTTTCGACAAGGTCCCACACAAGAGATTAATGTGCAAAGTTAAAGCACATGGGATTGGGGGTAGTGTGCTGACATGGATTGAGAACTGGTTGTCAGACAGGAAGCAAAGAGTAGGAGTAAATGGGTACTTTTCAGAATGGCAGGCAGTGACTAGTGGGGTACTGCAAGGTTCTGTGCTGGGGCCCCAGCTGTTTACACTGTACATTAATGATTTAGACGAGGGGATTAAATGTAATATCTCCAAATTTGCGGATGACACTAAGTTGGGTGGCAGTATGAGCTGCGAGGAGGATGCTATGAGGCTGCAGAGCGACTTGGATAGGTTAGGTGAGTGGGCAAATGCATGGCAGAGGAAGTATAATGTGGATAAATGTGAGGTTATCCACTTTGGTGGTAAAAACAGAGAGACAGACTATTATCTGAATGGTGACAGATTAGGAAAAGGGGAGGTGCAAAGAGACCTGGGTGTCATGGTACATCAGTCATTGAAGGTTGGCATGCAGGTACAGCAGGCGGTTAAGAAAGCAAATGGCATGTTGGCCTTCATAGCAAGGGGATTTGAGTACAGGGGCAGGGAGGTGTTGCTACAATTGTACAGGGCCTTGGTGAGGCCACACCTGGAGTATTGTGTACAGTTTTGGTCTCCTAACCTGAGGAAGGACATTCTTGCTATTGAGGGAGTGCAGCGAAGGTTCACCAGACTGATTCCCAGGATGGCGGGACTGACCTATCAAGAAAGATTGGATCAACTGGGCTTGTATTCACTGGAGTTCAGAAGAATGAGAGGGGACCTCATAGAAACGTTTAAAATTCTGACGGGGTTAGACAGGTTAGATGCAGGAAGAATGTTCCCAATGTTGGGAAAGTCCAGAACCAGGGGACACATTCTAAGGATAAGGGGGAAGCCATTTAGGACCGAGATGAGGAGGAATTTCTTCACCCAGAGAGTGGTGAACCTGTGGAATTCTCTACCACAGAAAGTTGTTGAGGCCAATTCACTAAATATATTCAAAAAGGAGTTGGATGAAGTCCTTGCTACTAGGGGAATCAAGGGGTATGGTGAGAAAGCAGGAATGGGGTACTGAAGTTGCATGTTCAGCCATGAACTCATTGAATGGCGGTGCAGGCTAGAAGGGCCGAATGGTCTACTCCAGCACCTATTTTCTATGTTTCTATGTTTCTATGTCCTCGAGGACTGAGTACAGACAGTCATGATCCGGCTTCTCAATAACAAGAGGTGGACTTTCAATGAAAGTTGCCGGGTTTAGCGTGGTACAGTGTCTGAAGGTGAGGTGTGGATTATTAAGGAGGTAGATCTCATATCTGTTCTGTCGGGTTGAGGTCAAGTGCTGAGTTTGAAGTTGGCCGAGCAAGGCTACTACGGCTTGGGAGCTATAAACCACAATCTGTTGCTGCAGAGTCATATTAGCAGCGGATTGCAAGCTATCATAAATGGCAGCCAGAATCTGGCTACAGTGGGAATATCCAAGGGCGACAGGGTCTAATTTTGAGGAAAAATATGCAACTGTCGGTGTCTACCTCCATGCTTCTGAGTCAGAACCGAAGTAGCGCATTCTTGGAGAACAGTACAATATAACTGGAACGGGCGATCGTAGAGGGGTCTTCCCAAGACTGGTGCTTGTGTAAGGCAAAGCTTTAACTGTTGGAAGGCATCTGTCGCCTCTGGTGACAGTGTGAAATCTCCTTCGCTGCTTCTAAGGCTTCGTGAGTTTGATGTTTTAAGGCTTCCTTAAATCTAGTCCATTCAGGACCAGTAAGTACCTGTTGTACCAGAGACCAAAGGTCCCTTGAGTCTGCTTGATAGACTCTGATGGTTAGTGACAAAAATTCAATGAACCGTTGAGGACAGGTATTTTTATTCGGGGCGCTGGTTAATATGGACATAAGTTCATGAGGTTTCCAAGGTAACCACACTTGTATCTTAGCAGGGGGCTGCACATCCAGGCCTCCATCCTCAATAGGCGCTGCTGGTGCCAACACGCGAGGGTTAGGGACAGTTCTGACGGGCAGCTGTTTCGGCGCGCGTTTCTTCAGGAGTCTTGGTGTCTCCCCGTCATTGTCCTCTTCAACATCACCAACCCATCCCAACTCTGAATCTGTCCCAGTATCTGACCCTGACACTATCACATCATCCTCATCCGTAGGGGTTGATTTCCCCTTTTTCCCTTTACCACTATGTCATTGATTTCTTTCAAGCCATTGTAATCTCCCGATTTCCTGTTCAAGTTGATGCCGTCTTTGAACCTGGCTTCTAGTCCCCTCTGCAACGGATCGACAGAAAACCTCATCATCAGACTTAGTTCCCCGAGACTGTCGTTCTATATTAGACACATTGTCTAAACTGGGATAAATGAGTGTTGCAGCAGCAGTTGCGCCCGGTGTTGGGACATTAGGACCGGGGTAAGGGGGTGGTAGAACTCCGTTCGTCTGTAAATTTGGCATCGGCACATTTACTGCCACAGCCGCGTCAGCCAAGGCATTAACATCGGGTTGTGCCATCGGACGAGGAGGGGGAGCCCCTGGAGTCATATTCCAATGATCCCATTCATCGTCATCATCAGCCCCTTGCATGCCAAGACCAGCCATTGAACTACGTAGTTCAGTTAAAGATTCCTTGTTCTATTTCTCTTTTCCTGTGCACATTCCTTTCTTTAAATTTCCAATGACTTAGGGATTCCCGCATCGGTTAATTTAATTCCTGCCTTGAGAGCATTCTCCTGCCAACTCGCCAGAATATTCTTATCTTTTTCATCCTGACAATGTTGGCGCCAAATTTCAATCAATTTCTTACTCTTTTTCCCGATTCCCCTTTCCAAATTAATTCTTGGGCGCGTTTAATTGTTTCTAAATCGCTTGAACCCCCTAATGGCCATATGTCTGAACCTAATGATATAACTTATCTTAACCTATTTATTCAATGTTTTGACGGACTCATTAAGTGAGACAATTTCAAATCAGTTATCTTTTAACCCACCACCGAGGTGGACACCCACAACTTCCTTTTCTCTTTATTCCTTTTCTCTTTATTCCTTTTCTCTTTATTTCTTACTGTTTTAACGTTTGACGGACTACTTATGGTAGACAATTTTCAGATCAACCTACTCCTTCGTCATTTTAACGGACCACCATGGTGGACAATTCCAAATCTATTCCTTCGTAACTTTAACGGACCACCATCGTGGACAATTCCAAATCTATCTTTTCCTGGGGTAATCTGACAACTGACCACGGGCAATCCCGTCAACAATTAATTGAACAGTGGTGAAAGATCCGCGACCAGAACTTACGACAGGAGGAAAACAAAGTGGCAATTTAACTAAATATACTCACTTTGGGGCCCATTTCCTCTGCCGCATCCCATCTGTAGGATATCAATGATTCAGCCACTTCCAATCGAGAGTTTTTGGGATCCCACTTCTGACACCAAATGTTAAGTCCTAGTTCGGGTGGTCAGCTGCATTCGGCAATAATCGAGTCAGATACCTTCAATCTTTACGTCTTTATTGAAGCGGCTTCGGACCTGTTACCAAACTGCCAGCACAGAGTCTACAGATTCCGGGGCAGGCAGACAAAAGGTCTACCTATCCTCACAGATGCATCCCTTTTATTCTTACAAACCGAAGGAGGTATGACCTGCTTCATCAATCACACTGTGTTACTAGGGCTTCATGAATTGACAGCCTGTTTATCTTTAGAACACTTTATGCTTTTACGAGCGGAATTGCAACAAGCAGAATTGCTCAGGGACACCAAAACCTCCTACATGTTAGGATAGCCCAGCTTAATCACAAGGAACACATCTGCTTCGCGTCAAGTCATGGCCATAAACCCTTGTTTATCAGTGATGGTCACACAAGCTACTTTGCCCACTACTTTCTCACGGGAAACTAAGTCTGTCTTTTCTTATTTTCTTATTGATTCCTAGAACAATTTTATTAACCCTTTCATGATTCTTCCACATACATTCACATACTCCTGCACCTATTTTCTATGTTTCTATGTTTCTATGACAGGTGCCCGTTTGGCATTCGATCAGCGGCTGCAATTTTTCAACGAAACATGGAAAGCCTGCTTAAATCCATTCCTGGAACGATCATATTCCAGGACGACATCCTCATCACGGGTCGAGACATCCAGGAATGCCTCCACAACCTGGAGGAGGTGCTACGCCAACTGGATTGGGTAGGCCTGCGACTCAAGAAGTCTAAATGTGTGTTTTTAGCTCCTGAGGTTGAGTTTCTGGGCAGGAGGGTTGCTGCAGATGGGATTTGGTCCACCAAATCCAAAACAGAAGCGATTCGACGAGCACCCAGGCCCTGCATCACATCGGAGTTGCATTCATTCCTGGGACTGTTGAACTATTTCGGGAACTTTCTGCCGAACTTGAGCACGTTGTTGGAGCCGCTACACGTGCTCCTGTGTAAGGGTTGTGATTGTTTTTGGGGGGACTGTCAGGAACGGGCTTTTGATCAGGCGCGAAACCTACTTTGTTCAAACAAGTTGTTGACCCTGTACGACCCTGTAAAAAATTGGTTCTGACATGTGATGCATCGTCCTATGGGGTTGGGTGCGTGTTGCAGCAGGGTAATGCTGAGGGTCAACTACAACCTGTGGCTTATGCCTCCAGGTCGCTCTCTCAAGCAGAACGGTGATATGGGATGGTCGAGAAAGAAGCGCTTGCATGTGTCTATGGTGTAAATAAAATGCATCAGTACCTCTTTGGTAGGAAGTTTGAATTAGAAACGGACCACAAGCCATTAACATCCCTGTTGTCAGACAGCAAGACTATCAATGCCAACGCATCAGCTCGCATACAGTGATGGGCTCTCACGCTGGCTGCTTATGACTACTCCATCCGGCACCGGCCCGGCACTGAAAATTGCGCTGACGCGCTCAGCAGGCTTTCACTGGCCACCACTGAGGGGGCAGCGGAGCAAAGCGCCGAGATGGTCATGGCTGTCGATGCCTTTGACAGCACAGGCTCCCGCATCACAGCCCGCCAGATTAAAATCTGGACAAACAGAGGTCCCCTCCTATCCCTGATTAAGAAATGTGTCCTGACTGGGGATTGGGCGCCCGCACACGGAGCATGCCCTGAGGAGGTCAGACCGTTCCACAGACGGATGGATGAGCTCTCCATCCAAGCCGACTGCCTACTATGAGGCAGCCGGGTAGTTATGCCCCAGAAGGGCAGGGAGGCATTCATCAGGGAACTCCACAGCGAGCACCTAGGCATTGTGCTGATGAAGGCTATTGCCCGGTCACACGTTTGGTGGTCTGGAATTGATTCGGACCTGGAACACTGTGCTCGCAGGTGCACGACGTGTGCCCAGCTGGGCAGTGCCCCCAGGGAGGCCCCGCTCAGCCCGTGGCCCTGGCCCACCAGGCCATGGTCACACATTCATGTTGATTACGGGGGCCCGTTCATGGGTAAGATGTTCCTTATTGTGGTAGATGCGTACTCGAAATGGATCGAGTGCATCATTCTGAATTCATGCACATCATCCACCACCGTGGAAAGCCTACGTGCGATCTTTGCAACCCATGGCTTGCCGGACATCCTGGTTAGTGATAATGGCTCATGTTTCACAAGCTACGAATTCTGAGAGTTTATGTCGGGCAATGGCATCAACCACGTCAGGACTGCGCCGATCAAGCCGGCCTCCAATGGCCAGGCGGAACGTGCGGTCCAAATCATTAAGCAAGGGTTGCTCAGGATTCAAGGACCCTCCCTACAATGCCGCCTGTCACGCCTCCTGCTGGCCTACAGATCCCGCCCGCACTCGCTCACGGGGGTCCCGCCTGCAGAGCTACTAATGAAACGGACACTCAAAACTCGGTTGTCCCTCATTCACCCAGTCCTGACCGACATAGTTGAGGGCAAGCGCAAGTCACAAAACGAGTACCATGACCGTAATTCGAGGGGGAGATGTATAGAAATAAATGATCCTGTATTCGTCCTCAATCACGCCATGGGGCCCAAATGGCTTGAGGGCACTGTAATTGACAAAGAGGGGAATAGGGTCATCGTGGTAAAACTCAACAATGGTCAGATATGCCGTAAGCATCTGGACCAAGTAAAAAAAAAGTTCAGCACCGACATGGAGGAACCTGAAGAAGATCATGAGATGGATTTCACAACACCGCCAGTGAACGAGCAACAAGAGCAATCAGAAGAATGCACAGTGCCTGCGGTCAGCCCGGACAGGCTGGAATCACCACAGGTGATAGACACTCACTTCAGTGACCAACAACCAGAGCCCCAACTGCGGTGCTCCACGAGGGAGCGTAGACCACCTGAAAGACTAAACCTATGATCCCAATAAGACTTTGGGGTGTGGGGGGAAGGTGATGTCATGTATGTAACCACAATGTAACACCGCTGTATTTCTGTATACACTCAACCTAGATGCACACCTTGACCACAAGGGGTGAACTTGTGGGAGACACTCCTTACCTGATCACACAGGTATAAAAAGGGAGGTCCCACAGCTTTGGAGTCCTGTAAATAAAGAGATCACGTCACAGAGTGACCTTGTCCCCAGAATGTGCCTCATGTGGCTTCATGCTGTAGAGTAAGGACATTACAGGACCGGGCCTCCTCCCTGCAATGCACTGGGAGGACCAGCCTCCTCCATGGAGGAAGCAGATGAGATCGGCCTCCTCCCCGTGATGCACTGGTGGGACCGGCCTCCTCCCTGCGATACACTGGTGGGACCGGGCCTCCTCCCTGTGATACACTGGTGGGACCGGGCCTCCTCCCTGCGATACACTGGTGGGACCGAGCCTCCTCCCTGCTATACACTGGTGGGACCGAGCCTCCTCCCTGAGATACACTGGTGGGACCGGGCTCCTCCCTGAGATACACTGGTCGGACGGGGACTCCTCTGATATGTCCTTACTATACAGTATAAATGCACACGAGGCCCATGCTTGAGAGAAGGTCAGTCTGTGACCTGTCCTTTATTCCTTAGCACTCAAGTGATGAAGGTGGGTGGAGCTTCCCCTTTTATACCTGAAGGCCCAGGTTAGGAGTGTCTCCCACCTAGTGGTCATTGTTCTCACAGTGTAAACTTAGGTCAGATTATACATGGTTACAATGCTAGTTGAATACATGACATCACCTCCCCCCCAAAGTCTTATTGGGATCACAGGTTGAGTCTCTCTGGTGGTTTACGCTCCCTTGTAGAGCGCCTGAGTTGGGGCTCCGGTTGTTGGGCACTGGCCTGAGTGTCTGCTGTTTGTGGTGCCTCAGGCCTGTCCGGACTGCCCACAGTGACTGAGCTCTCCTCCCTTTGGTTCCGGTGTTCGGTCACCTGTGGTGGAGTAAACTCTACGTCGTGTTCTTCCTCTGCTTCTTCTAAGGGGTTGCTGAACCTCCTTTTTGTTTGATCCACATGTTTGCGGCAGATTTGTCCATTGGTAAGTTTAACTACCAGAATCCTATTTCCCTCTTTGGTAATCACAATGCCTGCGAGCCATTTGGGCCCTGCAGCGTAGTTGAGGACAAAAACAGGGTCATTTACATCAATACATCACGCCCTCGCATTCCTGTCATGGTATTCATATTGTGGCTGGCGCCTGCTCTTAACAATTTCTTTCATGGTGGTGTGTATAAGGTATAGCCAGGTTTTGAGCGTCCTTTTCATTAGTAGCTCTGCGGGTGGAATCCCTGTGAGCGAGTGTGGTCGGGATCTGTAGTCCAACAGGAGGCGTGATAAGTGGGTTTGTAGGGAACCCCCTTGGATTCTGAGCATCCCCTGTTTGATTATTTGCACTGCTCGTTCTGCCTGGCCGTTTGAGGCCGGCTTGAACGGTGCCATTCTGACATGGTTAATTCCATTGCCTGACATGAAGTCCTGGAATTCAGTGCTTGTGAAGCACGGGCCATTGTTGCTGACCAAGACGTCCGATAGACCGTGGGCGGCGAACATTGTCCGTAGACTTTCTACCGTGGCAGAGGCTGTGCTTGAATTTAAAATGACACACTCGATCCATTTGGAGTAGGCGTCTACTACAACCAAAAACATTTTCCCCATGAAAGGACCTGCGTAGTCCACATGGATGCGTGACCAAGGCTTGGCGGGCCATTGCCAGGGGCTAAGGGGGGCTTCCCTGGGCGCATTGCCCAGCTGGGCGCACGTGTTGCACCTGCGAACACAAAGTTCCAGATCTGCGTCTATCCCTGGCCACCAAACGTGTGACCTGGCAATTGCCTTCATCATGACAATGCCCGGGTGCTCATTGTGTAGTTCTTTGATGAACACCTCTCTGCCCATCTGGGGCATGACTACGCAGTTTCTCCACAGTAGGCAATCGGCCTGCATCGAGAGTTCATCCCTGCGCCTGTGAAATAGTTTAAATTCCTCAGGGCATGCCCTGTACGTGGCTGCCCAGTCCCCATTCAGGACACATTTCTTGACTAGAGACAATAGCGGGTCTCTATTTGTCCAGACTTTAATCTGACGGGCTGTCACGGGTGAGCCTTCGCTTCTGGAAGCTTCAACAGCCATGACCATCTCAGCAGCATGCTCGGTAGCCCCCTCAGTGGTGGCTAGTGGGAGCCTGCTGAGTGCATCGGCGCAGTTTTCGGTGCCCGGTCTGTGCCGAATTGTGTCGTCATAGGCAGCTAACGTGAGTGCCCACCTCTGTATGCGGGTCGATGTGTTTGCGTTTATGGCCTTGTTGTCGGCCAAAAGGGACGTTAGGGGTTTGTGATCTGTCTCCAGCTCAAATTTCCTGCCAAACAGGTACTGGTGCATTTTCTTTACCGCATATACACATGCGAGCGCCTCCTTTTCTACCATCCCGTAGCCCCTTTCTGCCTGGGACAGACTCCTGGAGGCATAAGCTACCGGCTGTAACTGACCCTTGACATTGACATGCTGCAACACACACCCGACACCATAGGACGACGCATCACACGTTAACACAAGTTTCTTACATGGGTCGTATAGTGTTAACAGATTGTTGGAACATAACAAATTGTGTGCTCTATTAAAAGCCCTTTCCTGGCATTCCCCCCCAAACCCATTCGCGACCTTTGCGTAGGAGCACGTGTAGCGGCTCTAGCAGCGTGCTCAATTTGGGAAGAAAGTTACCAAAATAGTTCAGGAGCCCCAGGAACGAACGCAGCTCCGTCGTGTTACGGGGTCTGGGTGCTCTCTGGATCGCTTCCGTCTTGGACGCATTAGGGCTGATCCCGTCTGCTGCTACCCTAATCCCCAGGAATTCTACCTCTGGAGCTAGGAAGACGCACTTCGCCTTTTTCAGTCGCAGACCTACCCTGTCCAGTCTGTGTAGCACCTCCTCCAGGTTGTGGAGGTGTTCTTCAGTATCGTAACCAGTGATGAGGATATCGTCCTGAAAAACCACCGTCCCTGGAATCGACTTGAGGAGGCTTTCCATATTTTGTTGGAAGATCGTGGCGGCCGAGCGAATCCCGAATGGACATCTGTTGTACTCAAACAACCCCTTGTGTGTCGTGATGGTGGTCAGCTTCTTCGACTCACTCGCCAGCTCCTGGGTCATGTAAGCTGAGGTCAGGTCCAATTTTGAAAAAAGTTTGCCACCGGATAGCATCGGAAAGAGGTCCTCCGCTTTCGGTAGCGGGTACTGGTCTTGGAGTGACACCCGATTGATGGTGGCCTTGTAATCGCCACATATCCTGACCAACCCATCCGCCTTGAGTACCGGCACGATCGGGCTCGCCCAGTCACTGAATTCGACTGGCGATATGATGCCTTCCCTCAGCAGGCGGTCCAATTCGCCTTCTATCTTTTCCCGCATCACGTACGGCACCGCTCTGGCCTTGTGGTGTACTGGCCTGGCATCCGTGTTTGTGTGAATCATTACCTTGGCCCCCATGAAAGTGCCGATGCCGGGTTGAAATAATGAGTCAAATTTGTCCAGGATCTGTGAGCATGATACTCGTTCCACAGAGGAAATTGCATTGACATCGCCCCATTTCCAGTTCATGACAGCAAGCCAACTCCTCCCCAGTAGTGTGGGACCATCCCCTGGGACAACCCAGAGTGGCAACCTGTTCTCCGAATCTTTGTGGGTCATGACTACCGTGGCGCTGCCTAGCATCGGAATGATCTGCTTTGTGTAAGTTCGTAGCTGTGCGTCAATCGGCGATAATTTTGCCCTCCTGGCCTTGGACGGCCACAACTTTTCGAACTGTTTGATACCCATCAGGGACTGGCTGGCACCCGTGTCTAGCTCCATTGATACTGGGATGCCATTGAGGAGCACTTTCATCATTATCGGTGGCGTCCTGGTGTATGAACTGTATACGTGCTTCACATGAACTCGCTGAACTTCAGCTTCCAGCGATTTCCCCCAGCGTTCATTTCTGCAATTTCTGCAGGTATTTTGCTCATCTCTGCAAACTCCGGCTGAGTGTGTGCCTCCATGCCTCCAACATGAGCTGCTGTTGGAAACAAAAGGTCCCTTGCCAGTCGATCGTCCCTGACTGCCCCTGTGCTTGTCCTTGAGTGTGCCATTAACAGGTGTTGATGGCCCCATTACTGGCCACATTGTCCCTTGCAATGGCGTGAATCGCCGTTCAGCTTGCCATTGTCTCTGTCGAACTCCCCCTCTGGGTTCGACTACATATTGGGGCATGCCTCCTCCCTGAGATACACTGGTGGGACCGGGCCTCCTCCCTGAGATACACTGGTGGGACCGAGGCTCCTGCCTGCGATACACTGGTGGGACCGGGCCTCCTCCCTGCGATACACTGGTGGGACCGGCCTCCTTCCTGCGATACACTGGTGGGACCGGCCTCCTTCCTAAGATACACTGGTGGGACCTGTCATGTACATAACCTTCATGTAACTGTAACCTTCATAACAACACTGCATACTGTATACACCTAAGAAATGCACACCTTGACCACAGGGGGTGAGCTTGTGGGAGACACTCCTCACCTGGTCATCCAGGTATATAAAAGGAGGTCCCATGCAGGGTCGTCACTCCTTGGCCCTGTGAATAAAGGTTCAGGTCACAGAGTGACCTTGTCTGCAGAATGTGCCTCATGTGAATTTATTGTAGTGTGTAAGGTCATTACATTTGGCGACGAGAAACGGGAATCAACGACTCACGATAATGGCCAGCGATAGCACAGAGGAACGGTACTGTGTTGGTGAGGATTGGGACAATTTCGTTGAGAGGCTCCAGCAGAGCTTTGTCATGAAGGACTGGCTGGGAGTGGCAGCGGCTGACAAGCGAAGGGCGCATCTACTGACCAGCTGGGGACCTAAGACGTACGCGCTGATGAAAGACCTGCTCGCACCCGAGAAGCCGGCGGACAAAACCTTTGAACAGCTCAGCAAATTGATCAGTGAGCACCTCAAACTGGTGAGCAGTATACACATGGCCCGACACCGATTCTATACACACCGACATCGGGAAGGACAGAGCTTACCGGACTTCGTTGCGGACCTTCGGCGCTTGGCCAGCCTCTGTAAGTTCACCGACGCCTGCAGGGGGGAGATGTTAAGGGATTTCTTTATTGAGGGCATTGGTCATGCCGGGATTTTCAGAAAGCTAATTGAGACCAAGGACTTGACCTTGGAAGCGGCGGCATTGATGGCTCAGACCTTCATGGCGGGGGAGGAGGAAACCAAGATAATATACGCACGCCAACTCTGCTTCCAACGTGGCGATGGATCAAGGAGTTAACATTGTAAACGCGACTCAGAACCCTGCAGGCAGGCAAGGGCAATTCGACACCACCCAGGCAGCAACAGACTCTAGAGTGGGTCCTCAACAGAGACAATGGCAGGTTGAACGGACATTTACGCCATCGCGGTGGACAATGCGTCCCGGGATGGGGCCATTAACACCCATTAACAGAGTGCTCAAGAGTAATCAAAGAGACAATCAGAGAGGAATGCCTGGTAACAGCCCTTTTGTTCACAACGATCTCAGCTCAGGCTGGAGGTGCGGGGGCAGACATGCTGCAAAAACCTCTAGGTTTCAACAATTTATCTGTAGAAATTGTAACTTCAGTGGACATTTAGCCAGAATGTGCAGGAAGCCCGCAGCGAGGCTGATTTACGAGGCAGATGAACCAGAAGAGGGGTCTGAAAGGCAGGTTGATGCTTGGGACAAAGCAATGGACGCTGAAGTTCAGTGGGTTCATGTGGCAAACATCCACAGCTCATATACCAAAACGCCACCTATGATGATGAAAGTCCTATTAAACGGCATCCCGGTACGCATGGAGCTGGACACAGGGGCCAGCCAATCACTTATGAGTGTCCAACAATTCGAGAAACTATGGCCACTCAGAGCTAGCAGACCCAAACTAGAACGCATTGACACGCAATTACGGACGTACACCAAAGAGATCATCCCAGTGCTAGGCAGTGCAATGTTGGTGGTCACACATAATGGATCTCAGAACCGGCTGCCACTCTGGATTGTCCTGGGAAATGGTCCCGCGTTTTTGGGGAGGAGCTGGCTAGCCAAGATGAACTGGAAATGGGGGGATGTGCACGCCATTTCATCTGTGGAGCGAAGTTCATGATCACAGATCCTACAGAAATTTGAGTCACTATTTCAACCTGGTATCGGGACTTTCAAAGGTACCAAAGTAGTGATACGGATCACCCCGGACGCCAGACCAGTGCACCACAAAGCCAGAGCTGTGCCGTATGTGATGCGGGAGAAAATTGAGAGTGAGTTGGACAGGTTGCTAAGAGAGGGTATAATTTCGCCCGTTGAATTCAGTGACTGGGCTAGCCCCATCGTTCCCATCCTAAAAGCAGATGGCTCGGTCAGGATCTGTGGCGACTACAAGGCCACTATCAACCGAGTGTCACTACAAGACCAATACCCGCTTCCGAGAGCGGAAGATCTTTTTGCCACGCAGGCAGGCGGCAAGCTGTTCACCAAGTTGGACCTCACTTCAGCCTACATGACCCAGGAACTGGCCGTAGAATCCAAGCTACTGACCACCATCACCACGCACAAGGAGCTGTTTGACTACAACAGGTGTCCGTTTGGCATTCAATCAGCGGCCACTATCTTTCAAAGGAACATGGAAAGCCTGCGCAAATCCATCCCCGGAACAATCGTATTTCAGGACAACATCCTTATCACGGATCGAGACACCGAGGAACACCTCCACAACCTGGAGGAGGTGCTATGCCGACTGGACCGGGTAGGCCTGCGACTAAAGAAACCCAAGTGTGTGTTTTTGGACCCAGAGGTCGAGTTTTTGGGCAGGAGGGTTGCCCAAAACCCGGCCCACCGAATCCAAAACGAAGGCGATTCATTGCGTGCCCAGGCCCGGCAACACATCGGAGTTGTGTTCATTTCTGGGACTCTTGAACTATTTTGGGAACTTTCTGCCGAACTTAAGCACATTATTGGAGCCGCTACACGTGCTCCTGTGTAAGGGTTGTGATTGGTTTTGGGGGGACTGTCAGGAACGGGCTTTCAATCGGGCGCGGAATCTGCTTTGTTCTAATAAGCTGTTGACTCTGTACAACCCCTGTAAGAAATTGGTTTTGACATGTGATGCATCATCCTATGGGGTTGGGTGCGTGTTGCAGTAATGATGAGGGTCAACTCCAACCTGTGGTTTATGCCTCCAGGTCGCTCTCCCAAGCAGAACGGGGATATGGGATGGTTGAAAAGGAAGCACTCGCATGTGTCTACGGGGTGAAAAAGATGCACCAGTAGCTTTTTGGCAAAAGGTTCGAGTTAGAAACGGACCACAAGCCGTTAACATCCCTGTTGTCAGACAGCAAAGCTATCAATGCCAATGCGTCAGCTCGCATACAGCGATGGGCTCTCACGCTGGCTGCGTGTGACTATACCATCCGGCAAGAGCAGGCATCGAAAATTGCACTGAAGCGCTCAGCAGGCTTCCACTGGCCACCACTGAGGGGTCAGCGGAGCAAAGCGCTGAGATGGTCATGGCCATTGAAGCCTTTGACAGTGCAGGCTCCCCCATCACAGCCCGCCAGATCAAAATCTGGACCAACAGAGATCTCCTCCTATCCCTGATTAAGAAATGTGTCCTGACTGGGGATTGGGCGCCCGCACACGGAGCATGCCCCGAGGAGGTCAGACCGTTTCACAGATGAATGGATGAGCTCTCCATCCAAGCCGACTGCCTACTATGGGGCAGCCGGGTAGTCATGCCCCAGAAGGGAAGGGAAGCATTCATCAGGGAACTCCACAGTGAGCACCCAGGCATCGTTCTAATGAAGGCCATTGCCCAGCCACATGTATGATGGCCAGGAATTGACTCAGATCTGGAACACTGTGTTCGCAGGTGCACGACATGTTCCCAGCTGGGTAATGCCCCCAGGGAGGCCCCACTCAAGCCCGTGGCCCTGGCCCACCTGGCCATGGTCACATATTCACATAGACTACGTGGGCCTGTTCATGGGAAAAATGTTCCTCATTGTTGTTGATGCGTACTCAAAATGGATCTAGTGCATCATATTGAATTCGTGCACAACATCCACCACTGTGGAGAATCTGCGTGCGGTCTTTGCGACCCACGGCTTGCCGGACATCCTGGTTAGCGACAACGGCCCGTGTTTCACTAGCTATGAATTCATGTCGGGTAATGGCATCAAACATGTTCAAGCCGGCTTCCAATGGCCAGGCGGAACGTACGGTCCAAATCATAAAACAGGGCATGCTCCGGATTCAAGGACCCTCCCTTCAATGCCACCTATCGCACCTCCTGCTGGCCTATAGGTCCCGACCGCACTCGCTCACGGGAGTCCCGCCCGCGGAACTACTCATGAAACGTACACTTAAAACTCGGCTGTTCCTCATTCGTCCTGTCCTGTCAGACATTGTTGAGGGCAAGCGCCAATCCCAAAATGAGTGCCATGACCGTAACTCAAAGGGGAGATGTACAGAAATCGATGACCCTGTATTTGTTCTTAATCAGGCTTTGGGGCCCAAGTGGCTTGAGGGTACTGTAATTGGTAAAGAGGGAAATAGGGTCATAGTGGTCAGACTCAACAATGGACAGATATGCCGCAAGCATCTGGACCAAGTAAAAAAAAGGTTCAGCATGGACACTGAGGGACCTGAGGAAGATCATGAGATGTTGCCCACACCACTGCCAGTGAACGAGCAACAAGAACATTCAGCAGCATGCACAGTCCCTGCGGCCAGCCCGGACAGGCCGGAATCACCACAGGTGACAGAGACGCAGGCCAAGGCTCAACAACCAAAGCCCCAACTGCAGCGCTCCACGAGAGAGCGTCGACCACCTGAAAGACTCAGTCTTTGACCCCATAAGACGTAGGGGGGGAGGTGAGGAGGTGATGTCATGTATGTAACCTTAATGTGACTGTAACCTTCATAACAACACTGCATACTGTATACATCTAAGAAATGCACACCTTGACCACAGGGGTGAACTTGTGGGAGACACTCCTCACCCGGTCATCCAGGTATATAAAGGGAGGTCCCATGCAGGGTCATCACTTCTTGGTCCTGTGAATAAAGGTTCAGGTCACAGAGTGACCTTGTCTGCAGAATGTGCCTCATGTGAATTTATAGTAGTGTGTAAGGACATTACATGACCGGGCCTCCTCCCTGCGATACACTGGTGTGACCAGCCTCCTCCCTGCGATACACTGGTGTGACCAGCCTCCTCCCTGCGATACACTGGTGGGACCGGGCCTCCTCCCTGCGATACACTGGTGGGACCGGGCCTCCTCCCTGCGATACACTGGTGGGACCGGGCCTCCTCCCTGAGATACACTGGTGAGACCGGACCTCCTCCCTGCGATACACTGGTGGGACCGGGCCTCCTCCCTGCGATACACTGGTGGGACCGGGCCTCCTCCCTGAGATACACTGGTGAGACCGGGCCTCCTCCCTGAGATACACTGGTGAGACCGGGCCTCCTCCCTGCGATACACTGGTGGGACCGGCCTCCTCCCTGCGATACACTGGTGAGACCGGCCTCCTCCCTGAGATACACCGGTGGGACCAGCCTCCTCCCTGTGATACACTGGTGGGACCGGGCCTCCTCCCTGCGATACACTGGTGGGACCGGGCCTCCTCCCTGCGATACACTGGTGGGACCGGCCTCCTCCCTGCGATACACTGGTGGGACCGGGCCTCCTCCCCCCGATACACTGGTGGGAACAGCCTCCTCCCTGTGATACACTGGTGGCACCAGCCTCCTCCCTGCGATACACTGGTGGGACCGGGCCTCCTCCCTGCGATACACTGGTGGGACCGGGCCTCCTCCCTGCGATACACTGGTGGGACCGGGCCTCCTCCCTGCGATACACTGGTGGGATCAGCCTCCTCCCTGCGATACACTGTTGGGTCCTATTGTGTTTCTAATATAAATGAGACTGAACACAGCGAGGTTAAAGTAACAGTGACCTCAGTCTTTATTAAGACACTCGAGAGTCAGGAACATGCCTTAGGGGCCGGCTTTTATACAGTGCTCCCAAGGGATGCTGGGATCCCTTGGGACTTCAGGAGATGCACTCCCTGGTGGCGGAAAATGGGATTGCATGCTTTACAGATACACAACATCACTCCCCGCCAAAGTCAAAGAGAAAACTATTTACAAGGTGAGGCGGTCGGGAGCCTTTCTTTCCCTGGTGGACCGCCTCGGTACAAATGTATGTTCTGGTGTGCTGTCTGTGTCCTCGCTGGGCTGGCATGTTGTTGGCCCTGCAGGGCTGCTGGGTGAGCCTGGCCTTGCTGGGCTATTGGGCGTGATGGGTTCGATTTCCTGGTCCGGGGTGGTGTCGTTAATCCTTTGGGTGTGTGTTGTAGGTTCGAAAAAGGTGGTGTCTGCTGTGGGTTGTTCAGGGCAGTCTGTGATCCGCAGCCTCGTTTGGTCCAGGTGCTTTCTGCAAATTTGTCCATTGTCTAGTTTGACTACAAACACCCTACTCCCTTCTTTAGCTATCACCGTGCCCGCGATCCACTTGGGACCATGTCCATAGTTTATCACATACACATGGTCATTCAGATCAATTTCCCGTGACACAGTGGCGCGATCATAGTTTACATTTTGTTGCTGCCGCCTGCTCCCTACTGATCATGCAGGTTGGGGTGAACCAGCGAGAGTCTGGTTTTAAGTGTCCTTTTCATGAGTAGCTCAGCCAGGGGCACCCCTGTGAGCGAGTGGGGTCTCGTGCGGTAGCTGAGCAGTACTCGGGACAGGCGGATTTGGAGTGAGCCATCTGTGACTCGTTTGAGACTCTGTTTGATTGTTTGTACTGCCCGCTCTGCCTGCCCATTGGAGGCTGGTTTAAACAAGGCCGAGGTGACATGTTTGATCCCATTGCGGGTCATGAATTCTTTAAATTCGGCACTGGTGAAACATGGCCCGTTGTCACTGACCAGTATGTGAGACAGGCCGTGGGTGGCAAACATGGCCCTCAGGCTTTCAATGGTGGCGGTGCTTCCCGACATTATTTCACATTCAATCCATTTTGAAAAAGCATCCACCACCACCAGGATAATTTTACCAAGAAACGGGCCCGCATAGTTGACATGGATCCTCGACCATGGTCTGGAGGGCCAGGACCACAAACTTAGTGGTGCCTCTCTGGGCGCGTTGCTCAACTGAGCACACAAGCTGCATTGCCGTGCACAGGATTCTAAGTCAGAGTCGATACCGGGCTACCACACGTGGGATCTGGCTATCGCTTTCATCATTACTATACCCGGGTGTGTGCTGTGGAGATCCGAGAGGAACGTCTCCCTGCCCTTTTTGGGTAGCACTACGTGGTTACCCCACAACAGGAAGTCTGCCTGAATGGACAGCTCATCCTTTCGGCCGCTGGAACAGCTTGATTAGCTCTTGCATTTCAACGGGGACGCTGGCCCAGCTCCCATGCAGTACATAGTTTTTTACTAGGGACAGCAGAGGATCTTGGCTGGTCCAAGTCCTAATCTGGCGGGCCGTGACAGGTGATTTATAATTTTCAAATGCTTCCATGACCATCAACAAGTCTGCGGGCTGTGCCACTATCAACAAGTTTGCAGGCTGCGGCATTTCCACCCCCGTGGTGGGCAGTGGTAGCCGACTGAGAGCATCCGCACAGTTCTCGGTGCCTGGCCTGTGGTGGATGGAAAATTATACGCTGATAGCATGAGTGCCCACCTTTGTATGCGAGCTGAGGCATTAGTATTTATCCCCTTGTTTTCAGCGAACAGGGATGTGAGGGGCTTGTGATCGGTTTCCAGCTCAAATTTGAGGCCAAGCAGATACTGATGCATTTTCTTTACCCCGAACACTCACGCTAATGCCTCTTTCTCAATCATGCTGCAGGCTCTCTCGGCCTTAGACAAGCTCCTGGAGACATAAGCCGACAGGTTGCAATGTCCCCGCAACGTTAGCTTGTTGTAATGCACACCCGACTCCGTACGACGATGCATCACATGCTAGCACAAGTCTTTTACACGGGTTATACAATACGAGCAGCTAGTTGGAGCATAAAATGTTTCTGGCTTTCTCAAAAGCAATTACTTGTTTTTTCCCCATACCCAGTTCTCACCTTTATGCAATAACACATGTAGGGGCTCTAAGAGGGTGCTTAACCCCGGTAGGAAGTTACCAAAATAGTTGAGGAGTCCCAGGAACGACCGCAGCTCCGTGACGTTCTGTGGCCTGGGCTGAATGCCATCCGCCACGATCTTTCTCCCCAAAAACTCCACTTCTGTTGCCATGAGGACGCATTTCGACCTCTTCAGCCACAGCCCTATGCGATCCAGTCGCTGGAGGACCTCCTCCAGGTTTTGTAGATGCTCGACGGTGTCCCAACCCGTGACCAATATGTCGTCCTGAAAAACCACCATGCGTGGTACCAACTTGAGTAGGCTCTCCATGTTTCTCTGGAAGATCGCTGCAGCCAACCGAATTCCAAACGGGCATCTGTTGTAGATGAACAGTCCCTTGTGCGTGTTGATGCAGGTGAGGCCCTTCGAATACTCCTCCAGCTCCTGCGTCATGTAGGCCAAAGTCAGGTCAAGCTTGGTGAACGTCTTGTCTCCTGCCAGCATCGCAAATAGGTCGTCTGCCTTAGGTAGCAGGTATTGGTCCTGTAGCGAGAAACGATTAATCGTTACTTTATAATCGGCGCAAATCCTGACCGTGCCATCACTTTTGCATACTGAAACAATCAGGCTGGCCCACTCACTGAATTCCACTGGGGAGATGATGCCCTCACGTTGCAGCCTGTCCAGCTCGATTTCGGCTCTCTCCCTCATCATGTGAAGTACCGCTCACGCCTTGTGGTGAATGGGTCATGCCTCTGAGACCAAGTGGATCTGCACCTTCGCCCCGGAAAGGTTTCCAATGCCTGGCTCAAAAAGGGAAGGAAATTTGTTAAGAACCTGGGTACATGAGGCCTCATCGACATGTGATAGCGCTCGGATGTCATCCCAGTTCCAGCGGACCTTGCCCAGCCAACTCCTTCCAAGCAGTGTGGGGCCATTGCCCGGGACAATCCAAAGTGGCAGTTCGTGCACCGTGCCCTCGTAGGTGACCTTGACCATGGCGCTGCCGAGAACAGTGATGAGGTCTTTGGTGTACGTTCACAGTTTCATGTGGATGGGGCTCAGGGCTGGTCTGAGTGCTTTGTTGCACCACAGTCTCTCAAACATCTTTTTACTCATGATGGATTGGCTAGCACCAGTGTCCAGTTCCATGGCTACGGGTAAGCCATTCAATTTTACGTTTAGCATTACAGGTGGGCATTTCGTCGAAAATGTGTGCACCCCGTGTATTCCAGCATCTGCCTCATCTCTCTGAAGCTCAAAATTGCTTTGATCCACCATGGACTGATCTTCCTCTAGCACGTGGTGGTTAGCAGGTTTTGCAGAGCTTGCAGCTCGTCTGCAAGCTCGTTGGAGGTGCCCCATTGTTCCACAGCTCTTGCAAACATACCCTTTGAAGCAGGATGAATAGGTTGAATGGAAGCCTCCACAATGCCAACAAGGTGTGAATTGCCTTGCTTTCATCCTTTGTTGTGGACTCTGAGTCATCTGCCCTGTACATTTCTGCTCGCAAACACAGTTCCAGTTAATTTATGAACATTGCTAGCACTTGTGTGCTGAGAGATTTGTTTGGTGTTATCACTGGTGGTCATAAACACCTGTGCTGCCTTACTGAGGGTCGGTGTCTCTTCAGTCAAAAGTTTGCGTAGGATGGTCTCGTAGCCAATTCCCAGTACAAAAAAGTCTCTGAGCATCTGCTCCAGGTAGCCATCAAACTCACATTGTCCTGCAAGTCGCCTTAGCTCGGCGACGTAGCTCGCCACTTCCTGACCTTCAGATCGCTGGCACGTGGTGAACCGATACCTCGCCATCAGCATGCTCTCCCTCGGGTTAAGATGCTCCCGAACCAGTGTACACAGCTCCTCATATAACTTATCTGTGGGTTTCACCGAAGCCAGAAGATTCTTCATGAGGCTGTAGGCCGGTGCCCCGCAGACCGTGAGGAGTACCACTCTCCTTTTTGCAGCGCTTCCTTCTCCGTACAGCTCGTTGGCTACAAAGTACTGCTCTAGCCATTTGACATAGGCTTCCCTGTCGTCACCCTCCGAGAACTTCTCCAGGATGCCCATCGTTAGTTGCATCTTTGCATTGGATTCGAATACTCGTCGCCAGTTATTGTGTTCCTAACACAGATGAGGCTGCACACAGGGAGGTTAAAGTAACAGTGACCTCAGTCTTTATTAAGACACTCCAGAGTCAGGAATAGGACTGAGGGGCCGGCTTATATACAGTGCTCCCAAGGGATACTGGGATCCCTTGGGACTTCAGGGGATGTACTCCCTGGTGGTGGAACATGGGAGTGCATGCTTTACAGATACACAACAGGACCGGCCTCCTACCTGCGATACACTGGTGGGACCGGCCTCCTACCTGCGATACACTGGTGGGACCGGGCCTCCTCCCTGCGATACACTGGTGGGACCGGGCCTCCTCCCTGCGATACACTGGTGGGACCGGCCTACTCCCTGCGATACACTGGTGGGACTGGGCCTCCTCCCTGCGATACACTGGTGGAACTGGGCCTCCTCCCTGCGATACACTGGTGGGACCGGCCTCTTCCCTACGATACACTGGTGGGACCGGCCTCCTCCCTGAGGTACACTGGTGGGACCGGGCCTCCTCCCTGCGATACACTGGTGGGACCGGCCTCCTCCCTGCAATACACTGGTGGGACTGGGCCTCCTCCCTGAGGTACACTGGTGGGACCGGGCCTCCTCCCTGAGATACACTGGTGAGACCGGGACACCTACTTGCGATACACTGGTACGACCATGCATCGTCACTGTGGGAAAACATACAAAACATAGAAAATAGGTGCAGGAGTAGGCCATTCAGGACCCCATTCCTGCTTTCTCGCCATACCCCTTGATCCCCCGAGTAGTAAGGACTACATCTAACTCCTTTTTGAATATATTTAGTGAATTGGCCTCAACAACTTTCTGTGGTAGAGAATTCCACAGGTTCACCACTCTCTGGGTGAAGAAGTTTCTCCCCATCTCGGTCCTAAATGGCTTACCCCTTATCCTTAGACTGTGACCTCTGGTTCTGGACTTCCCCAACATTGGGAACATTCTTCCTGCATCTAACCTGTCCAAACCCGTCAGAATTTTAAACATTTCTATGAGGTCCCCTCTCATTCTTCTGAACTCCAGTGAATACAAGTACAGTTGATCCAGTCTTTCTTGATAGGTCAGTCCCACCATCCCGGGAATCAGTCTGGTGAACCTTCGCTGCACTCCCTCAATAGCAAAAATGTCCTTCCTCAGGTTAGGAGACCAAAACTGTACACAATACTCCAGGTGTGGCCTCACCAAGGCCCTGTACAACTGTAGCAACACCTCCCTGCCCCTGTACTCAAATCCCCTTGCTATGAAGGCCAACATGCCATTTGCTTTCTTAACCGCCTGCTGTACCTGCATACCAACCTTCAATGACTGATGTACCATGACACCCAGGTCTCGTTGCACTTTCCCTTTTCCTAATCTGTCACCATTCAGATAATAGTCTGTCTCTCTGTTTTTACCACCAAGGTGGATAACCTCACATTTATCCACATTATACTTCATCTGCCGTGCATTTGCCCACTCACCTAACCTATCCAAGTCGCTCTGCAGCCTCATAGCATCCTCCTCGCAGCTCACACTGCCACCTAACTTAGTGTCATCCGCAAATTTGGAGATACTACATTTAATCCCCTCGTCTAAATCATTAATGTACAGTGTAAACAGCTGGGGCCCCAGCACAGAACCTTGCGGTACCCCACTAGTCACTGCCTGCCATTCTGAAAAGTCCCCATTTACTCCTACTCTTTGCTTCCTGTCTGACAACCAGTTCTCAATCCATGTCAGCACACTACCCCCAATCCCATGTGCTTTAACTTTGCACATTAATCTCTTGTGTGGGACCTTGTCGAAAGCCTTCTGAAAGTCCAAATATACCACATCAACTGGTTCTCCCTTGTCCACTCTACTGGAAACATCCTCAAAAAATTCCAGAAGATTTGTCAAGCATGATTTCCCTTTCACAAATCCATGCTGACTTGAACCTATCATGTCACCTCTTTCCAAATGCGCTGCTATGACATCCTTAATAATTGATTCCATCATTTTACCCACTACCGATATCTGGCTGACCGGTCTATAATTCCCTGTTTTCTCTCTCCCTCCTTTCATAAACGAACAGTCCCTTGTGTGTGGTGATGGTGGTCAGTAGTTTAAATTCGTCGGCCATTTCCTGGGTCATATAGGCTGAAGTGAGTTCCAACTTGATGAACAGCTTGCTGCCTGCCAGCGTGGCGAAGAAGTCTTCCGCTCTCGGCAGCGGGTATTGATCTTGTAGGGACACCCAATTGATGGTGGCCTTGTAGTCGTCACAGATCCTGACAGAACCATCCTCTTTTAGGACGGGAACGATGGGGCTCGCCCTGTCGCTGAATTCAACAGGTGAGATGATGCCCTCTCTCAACAGCTGGTCCAATTCGCTCTCGATCTTTTCGCGCATCACATACGGCACCACTCTGGCTTTGTGGTGCAGTGGCCTGGCGTCAGGGGTGATGTGTATCACTACCTTAGTGCCTTTGAAAGTCCCGACGCCCGGTTGGAATAGTGAATCGAATTGTTGTAGGACTTGTGAGCACAAACTTCGCTCCACAGATGACAATGCGTGAACATCCTCCCATTTCCAGTTCATCTCAGCTAAACAGCTCCTCCCCAACAGTGCGGGACCATTGCCCGGGACAATCCAGAGCGGCAGCCATTGTGTGTGACAGCCAACATTGCACTGCCTAGCACCGGAATGATTTCTTTGGTGTAAGTCCGTAATTGTGTCTCGATACGTGCTAATTTGGGTCTACTGGCTTGAAGTGGGCATAGCTTCTCAAATTGCTGAACTCCCATGAGTGACTGGCTGGCCCCAGTGTCCAGCTCCATGCGTACAGGGATGCCGTTTAGTAAAACCCTCATCATCATTGGTGGCGTTCTGGTGTATGAACTGTGAATATTCACCACCTGGACCCGCTGAACCTCGGCATCCATCGATTTGCTCCAAAAGTCATCCTGCCTCAAAGAACCCTCTTCAGGTCCATCCACCTCATATATTAGTCTGGTTGCAGGCTTCCTGCACATTCGAGCTAAATGGCCACTGAGAATTCAGTTCCTGCAGACAAACTGTTGAAATCTGCAAGATCTAGCTGAGTGTTTTCCCCCACAACTCCAGCATGAGTTAAAGTTTCCATTGTTGGGAACAAAGGGACTATGGCCAGGCATTCCGCGCTGACTGTCCCTTTGACTGCTCTTAAGTACCCTATTAGTGGGTGTCAATGGCCCCATCCCAGGTCGCATTGTCCATTGTGATGGCGTGAATGTCCGTTCAGTCTGCCATTGTCTCTGTTGAAGTCCTACTCTGGGATCAATTGCTGCCTGGGGAATGTTGGATTGCCCCTGCCTGCCTGCGGGGCTCTGAGTCACATTGATGATGTTGACTCCCTGATCCATCGCCACTTTAGAGGCAGAGTTGCGCGCATATATTATTTTCATCTCTTCCTCCCCCGCCATGAAAGTTTGAGCCATCAACGCCGCCGCTTCCAAGGTCAAATCCTTGGTCTCAATTAATTGGCGGAAAATTCCCGCATGACCGATGCCCTCGATAAAAAAGTCCCTTAGCATCTCCCCCCTGCAGGCGTCTGTGAACTTACAGAGGCTGGCCAAACGCTGGAGGTCCACTACGAAGTCCGGTATGCTCTGTCCTTCACGACGTCGGTGGATATAGAATCTGTGTCGGGCCATATGTATGCTACTCGCCGGTTTGAGATGCTCCCCGATCAATTTGGTAAGTTCTTCAAAGGTTTTGTCCGCCGGCTTTTCGGGTGCCAGTAAGTCCTTCATGAGCGCGTAAGTCTTTGGTCCGCAGCTGGTCAAAAGATGAGCCCTTCGCTTGTCGGCCGCTGCAGCCCCCAGCCATTCTTTCGTAACAAAACTTTGCTGAAGCCTCTCAACAAAATCGTCCCAGTCTTCCCCAACACAGTACCATTCCTCTGTGCTACCGGTGGCCATTCTCGTGGGTCATGAATTCCTGTTTCTCATCGTCAATGGAAAGTCCTTACTCTACAGCATGAAACCACACGAGGCACATTCTGGGGACAAGGTCACTCTGTGACCTGCTCTCTTTATTTACAGGACTCCAAACACGATGGCCCCGTGTGGGACCTCCCTTTTTATACCTGTGTGATGACGCAAGGAGTGTCTCCCACAAGTTCACCCCTTGTGGTCAAGGTGTGCATCTAGGTTGAGTGTATACAGTAATACAGTGTTACATTGTGGTTGCATACATGATAGGTCCCACCAGTGTATCACAGGGAGGAGTCCCGGTCCCACCAGTGTATCGCAGGCAGGAGGCCCGGTCTCACCAGTATATCACAGGGAGGAGGCCTGGTCCCACCAGCTTCCTGCAGGGAGGAGGCCCGGTCCCAGCAGTGTATCGCAGGGAGCAGGCCCAGTCCCAATAGCTTCCTGCAGGGAGGAGGCTGGTCCTACCAGTGTATTCCAGGGAGGAGGCCTGGACCCACCAGTGTATCGCAGGGAGGAGGCCTGGACCCACCAGTGTATCTCAGGGAGGAGGCCGGTCCCACCAGTGTATCGCAGGGAGCAGGCCCGGTCCCACCAGTGTATCACAGGGAGGAGCCTGGTCCCACCAGTGTATCTCAGGGAGGAGCCCTGGACCCACCAGTGTATCGCAGGGAGGTGGCCTGTCCCACCAGTGTATCGCACGGAGGAGGCCCGGTCCTACCAGTGTATTGCACGGAGGAGGCCTGGACCCACCAGTGTATCGCACGGAGGAGGCCTGTCCCACCAGTGTATCGCACGGAGGAGGCCCGGTCCCACCAGTGTATCGCAGGGAGGAGGCCCGGTCCCACCAGTGTATCACAGGGAGGAGGCCCGGTCCCACCAGTGTATCGCAGGGAGCAGGCCCGGTCCCACCAGTGTATCGCAGGGAGGAGGCCGGTCCCACCAGTGTATCGCAGGGAGGAGGCCGGTCCCACCAGTGTATCACAGGGAGGAGTACCGGTCCCACCAGTGTATCGCAGGGAGGAGGCCCGGTCCCACCAGTGTATCGCAGGGAGCAGGCCCGGTCCCACCAGTGTATCGCAGGGAAGAGGCCCGGTCCCACCAGTGTATCGCAGGGAGGAGGTGTAAGGTTCGAAAACCCACGGCCGCATTTAGAACACCGTAGGGAACTAACGTGGGATCGTTCCATACACTAAATGAACATTTTTTGGCCAAGTAAAAGCAGGCTGGGAAAACGTGTGGACGGATACAGACATTGTGGAATCTGGCTCACAAGCGAGACCGAGGCACTGGCCAATGGGGGAAAAGTGCATTCTGGCAGGCCAATCAGGGGTCGAGTCGGGCCTATAGTGGGGAAATCTTCAACCAATAAGGACTCTCTGGCCCAGTTTGAAAATGACTTCCCCCCCCAAATCAAAGTACAAATGTGGGCCATTATCGACCTAATTAATATGGACAATAGCTCTGAATCAAAACTATGAATCACAGCAGGAATGGCCCACTGACTCCCAGGACTATAACAAAGGACCCACAGATGTCCAGGCACCTATGTGCACTGAAACAATACCCTGGTCCTCACAACTGCGTGTACCTGTGACATCTTCTGATTAAATATTCAAAGCTATCTCCCCGCCCAAACTTACACAATGGACCATCCACTGGGTTTGAGCGCGAAAAGACCAGAACTGAATTGAATACAAATATAGGACACAGAATCACCAGAAAAACAGTTGTGGAGAAAAGCAGTTGTAGAGAAAAGGAGTTGTGGAAAAAGGGAGTTGTGGACCAAAAAGGAGCTGGGCAGAGTTGACAGGGGAGGACAGGTGTGGAGAGGAAAAGACTTGCAGGAGTTGTGGAGAAAAACAGTTTGGGGTCAGTTCTTGAAAGGGCTGCTGGCTGCTGCGGGGGAAGGAGCTGAGAGAGTTTTGCAAACTTTGATTTTGGTCGAGACTAAAAACCCACGAGCCAACCTCCTGGTTGGTAAGTGGCAGCAGGTAGCTGTTAGCCCTGAACACAATGGACAGGGTGAGAATAGCCGAAGCATCAGGCTGGGGCACGCAGAGCTGTGCAGACCTGGATATCTGGTTCAATAACCTGGATTCACAGCTGTAGTCTGACGATAACCGAGAGGCAGATCGAAGAAACCGACGCAACATCGAAGAGGAAAACCAACAATAACATAAAACACACCCCAGAGGGACCCTGAGCTGAAATAAGTGGTACAGAACCCCGGAGTTGATAGGATTGTGAGTATAGACCAAACCCCCTCACAGGTTCAATTTCGGATAGGAGTTGGTAGGAAGGGTGGGAGTGGGAGGTGTGGTTATGTGTGAGTGGGATGTTTTAACCTCTTGTTTTCCCCTTCCCTGTTGTATCGCAGGAAGGAGGCCGTTCCCACCAGTGTATCGCAGGGAGGAGGCCGTTCCCACCAGTGTATCGCAGGGAGGAGACCCCGGTCCCACCAGTGTATCGCAGGGAGGAGGCCCGGTCCCACCAGTGTATCGCAGGGAGGAGGCCGGTCCCACCAGTGTATCGCAGGGAGGAGGCCCGGTCCCACCAGTGTATCGCAGGGAGGAGGCCCGGTCCCACCAGTGTATCGCAAGGAGGAGGCCCGGTCCCACCAGTGTATCGCAGGGAGGAGGCCCGGTCCCACCAGTGTATCGCAGGGAGGAGGCCCGGTCCCACCAGTGTATCGCAGGGAGGAGGCCGGTCCCACCAGTGTATCGCAGGGAGGAGGCCGGTCCCACCAGTGTATCGCAGGGAGGAGGTCGGTCCCACCAGTGTATGGCAGCGAGGAGGCCCGGTCCCATCAGCCAGATAGGGAATGGAAGACAAGCAGGAAGAGCAGTCCAAGGAAGGTAGTGCAGGGGTCCCCTGTGGTCATCCCCCTGCAAAACAGATACACTGCTTTGGGTACTGTTCAGGAGGATGACTCATCAGGGGAGGGCAGCAGCAGCTAAGTTCATTGCACCGTGGCTGGCTCTGCTGCACAGAAGGGTGGGAAAAAGAGTGAGAGAGCTATAGTGATAGGGGACTCTATTGTAAGGGGAATAGATAGGAGTTTCTGCGGCCGCAACCGAGACTCCAGGATGCTATGCTGCCTCCCTGGTGCAAGGGTCAAGGATGTCTCGGAGCGGCTGCAAAGCATTCTGGAGAGGGAGGTTGAACAGCCAGTTGTCATGTAGGTACCAATGATATAGGTAAGAAGCGGGAAGAGGTCCTGCAAGCTGAATTTAGGGAGCTAGGAGTTAAATTAAAAAGTAGGACCTCAAAGGTAGTAATCTCTGGATTGCTACCAGTGCCACGTGCTAGTCAGGGTAGAGGGAGCAGGATAGTTAGAATAAATATGTGGCTTGAGCAGTGGTGCAAGAGGGAGGGATTCAAATTCCTGGGACATTGGAACCGGTTCTGGGGGATGTGGGACCTGTACAAAAGGGACGGTCTGCACTTGGACAGGACTGGAACTGATGTCCTAGGGGTAACATTTGCTAATGCAGTTTGGGAGTGTTTAAACTAATATGGCAGGGGAATGGGAACCTATGCAGCGAGATAGGGCGAAGTAATATGCAGTCAGAAACAGATGGTAGAAAGGTAAAAAGCAATAGTGGAAGGCCGAGTAAACAAAGGCAAAAACAAAAAGGGCCACACTACATCATAATTCTAAAAGGACAAAGGGTGTTAAAAAGACAAGCCTGAAGGCTTTGTGTCTTAATGCAAGGAGTATCCGTAATAAGGTGGATGAATTAACTGTGCAAATAGATGTTAACAGATATGATGTGATTGCGATTACAGAGACGTGGCTCCAGGATGATCAGGGCTGGGAACTCAACATTCATGGGTATTCAACATTCAGGAAGGATAGAATAAAAGGAAAAGGAGGTGGGGTAGCATTGCTGGTTAAAGAGGAGATTAATGCAATAGTTAGGAAGGACATTAGCTTGGATGATGTGGAATCTATATGGGTAGAGCTGCAGAACACCAAAGGGCAAAAAACGTTAGTGGGAGTTGTGTACAGACCTCCAAACAGTAGTAGTGATGTTGGGGAGGGCATCAAACAGGAAATTAGGGGTGCATGCAATAAAGGTGCAGCAGTTATCATGGGTGACTTTAATATGCATATAGCTTGGGCTAACCAAACTGGAAGCAATACGGTGGAGGAGGATTTCCTGGAGTGCATAAGGGATGGTTTTCTAGACCAGTATGTCGAGGAACCAACTAGGGGGGAGACCATCTTAGACTGGGTGTTGTGTAATGAGAGAGGATTAATTAGCAATCTCGTTGTGCGAGGCCCCTTGGGGGAGAGTGACCATAATATGGTGGAATTCTACATTAGGATGGAGAATGAAACAGTTCATTCAGAGACCATGGTCCAGAACTTAAAGAAGGGTAATTTTGAATGTATGAGGCGTGAATTGGCTAGGATGATTGGCGAATGATACTTAAGGGGTTGAATGTGGATGGGCAATGGCAGACATTTAGAGACCGCATGGATTAACTACAACAATTGTACATCCCTGTCTGGCGTAAAAATAAAAAAGGGAAGGTGGCTCAACCGTGGCTATCAAGGGAAATCAGGGATAGTATTAAAGCCAAGGAAGTGGCATACAAATTGGCCAGAAATAGCAGTGAACCTGGGGACTGGGAGAAATTTAGAACTCAGCAGAGGAGGACAAAGGGTTTGATTAGGGCAAGGAAAATAGAGTACGAGAGGAAGCTTGCAGGGAACATTAAAATGGACTGCAAAAGTTTCTATCGATGTGTAAAGAGAAAAAGGTTAGTAAAGACAAACATAGGTCCCCTGCAGTCAGAATCAGGGGAAGTCATAACGGGGAACAAAGAAATGGCAGACCAATTGAACAAGTACTTTGGTTCGGTATTCACTAAGGAGGACACAAACAACCTTCCGGATATAAAAGGGTCAGAGGGTCTAGTAAGAAGGAGGAACTGAGGGAAATCCTTATTAGTCGGGAAATTGTGTTGGGGAAATTGATGGGATTGAAGGCTGATAAATCCCCAGAGCCTGATGGACTGCATCCCAGAGTACTTAAGGAGATGGCCTTGGAAATAGCGGATGCATTGACAGTCATTTTCCAACATTCCATAGACTCTAATCAGTTCCTATGGAGTGGAGGGTAGCCAATGTAACCCCACTTTTTAAAAAAGGAGGGAGAGAGAAAACAGGGAATGATAGACCGGTCAGCCTGACATCGGTAGTGGGTAAAATGATGGAATCAATTATTAAGGATGTCATAGCAGCGCATTTGGAAAGAGGTGCGATACACTGGTGGGACCGGGCCTCCTCCCTGCGATACACTGGTGGGACCGGGCCTCCTCCCTGCGATACACTGGTGGGACCGGGCCTCCTCCCTGCGATACACTGGTGGGACCGGGCCTCCTCCCTGCGATACACTGGTGGGACCGGGCCTCCACCCTGTGATACACTGGTGGGACCGGGCCTCCTCCCTGCGATACACTGGTGGGACCGGGCCTCCTTCCTGCGATACACTGATGGGACCGGGGCCTCCTCCCTGCGATACACTGGTGGGACCGCCCTCCTCCCTGCAATACACTGGTGGGACCGGGCCTGCTCCCTGTGATACACTGGTGGGACCTGGCCTCCTCCCTGCGATACACTGGTGGGACTGGGCCTCTTTCCTGTGATACATTGGTGGGACTGGGCCTCTTTCCTGTGATACACTGGTGGGACCGGCCTACTCCCTGCGATACACTGGTGGGACCGGGCCCCCTCCCTGCGATACACTGGTGGGACCGGGCCTCCTCCCTGTGATACACTGGTGGGACCGCCCTCCTCCCTGTGATACACTGGTGGGACCGCCCTCCTCCCTGTGATACACTGGTGGGACCCGGCCTCCTCCGTGTGATACACTGGTGGGACCGCCCTTCTCCCTGTGATACACTGGTGGGACCGCCCTCCTCCCTGCGATACACTGGTGGGACCGGGCCTCCTCCCTACGATACACTGGTGGGACCGGGCCTCCTCCCTGCGATACACTGGTGGGACCGGGCCTCCTCCCTGTGATACACTGGTGGGACCGCCCTCCTCCCTGTGATACACTGGTGGGACCGCCCTCCTCCCTGCGATACACTGGTGGGACCGGGCCTCCTCCCTGCGATACACTGGTGGGACCGGCCTCCTCCCTGTGATACACTGGTGGGACCGGCCTCCTCCCTGTGATACACTGGTGGGACCGGCCTCCTCCCTGTGATACACTGGTGGGACCGGGCCTCCTCCCTGTGATACATGGTGGGACCGGGCCTCATCCCTGAGATACACAGGTGGGACCGACCTCCTCCCTGTGATACACTGGTGGGACCGGGCCTCATCCCTGAGATACACTGGTGGGACCGGGCTCCTCCCTGCGATACACTGGTGGGACCGGGCTCCTCCCTGCGATACACTGGTGGGACCGGCCTCCTCCCTGTGATAGACTGGTGGAACCGGGCCTCCTCCCTGCAATACACTGGTGGGACCGGGCCTCCTCCATGGGATACACTGGTGGGACCGGGCCTCCTCCCTGCAATACACTGGTGGGACGGGGCCTCCTCCCTGCGATACACTGGTGGGACCGGGCCTCCTCCCTGCGATACACTGGTGGGACCGACCCCCTCCCTGCGATACACTGGTGGGACCGGGCCTCCTCCCTGCGATACACTGGTGGGACCAGCCTCCTCCCTGCGATACACTGGTGGGACCGGGGCCTCCTCCCTGTGATACACTGATGGGACTGGGCCTCCTCCCTGTGATACACTGGTGGGACAGCCTCCTCCCTGTGATACACTGATGGGACCGGGCTCCTCCCTGTGATACACTGGTGGGACCGCCCTCCTCCCTGTGATACACTGGTGGGACTGGGGCCTCCTCCCTGTGATACACTGATGGGACTGGGCCTCCTCCCTGCGATACACTGGTGGGACCGGCCCTCCTCCCTGCGATACACTGGTGGGACCGGGCCTCCTTCCTGCAATACAGTGGTGGGACCGGGCCCTCCTCCCTGCGATACACTGGTGGGACCGCCCTCCTCCCTGCAATACACTGGTGGGACCGGGCCTCCTCCCTGCAATACACTGGTGGGACTGGGCCTCCTTCCCGCGATACACTGGTGGGACCGGGCCTCCTCCCTGCGATACACTGGTGGGACCGGGCCCCCTCCCTGTGATACACTGGTGGGACCGGGGCTCGTCCTTGCAGGAAGCTGCTGGGGCCGGGCCTCCTCCCTGAGATACACTTGTGGGACCGGCCTCCTGTTTGCGATACACTGGTGGGATCAGGCCTCCTCCCTGAGATGCACTTGTGGGACCGGCCTCCTCCATGCGCTACACTGGTGGGAGTGGCCACCAGCTGCGATACATTGTTGGGACGGGCGTCCTCCCTGTAAAGTCCTGTCCCCTTTTTACAGATTCACACGAGGCATGTCGTGAAGTCAAGGTCTCTCTGGACCTGCACCTTTTATTTCACAGCTCTGGAATGCTGCACTTGTCTGAGACCTGTCTTTATATACCTGTCTCTTGCAAGTGCACCCCTGGTGGTAAGGTATGCTGGTGGTTACAGGTCATATCTTATTACAGTCATGTATAGCATGTTAGGATACAGTTATATATAATAATGTAAGATACATGACATCAGCCTCCCCCAAGGTCTTATTGTCTTGATAGGTTCAGTCTCTCAGGTGGTCTACGCTCTCGCGTGGAGCGTCTGAGTTGTGGTTCAGTTGTTTGCCTTGGTGTCTGTTTTTCTTTGGGTGTGGTTGCTGGTATCTCGCCTGGGCTGTCTGTCGATTGGTGTGATTGTTGTTGACTCGCCTGGGCTGTCTGTTGGGATTGCCCTTTCCTCAGGTTGTTCCCTCTATCTGTCCACCAGGTATGGTGCGAGTTCCACATTGTAGTCTGCCTCTGGCTCCGCAGTGTTGTTGGTAAATCTGCTTTTGACTTGGTCTACATATCTCCGGCAGGTTTTGCCATTGTCCATTTGTACTCCCAGTAGCCTGTTTTCTTCCTTGCCTGTTACTGTCCCTGCAAGCCATTTGGGACCCCTGCCATAGTTTAGTCCAAAAACTTTGTCCCCTATCTCATTCCATCTCCCCCTCGAATTTTTGTCATGGTACTCACTCAGCTTACGGCGCTTTGCCTCAACGATTTCGTGCATTTCTGGGAGGATTAATGAGAGCCTTGTTTTTAAAGTCCTTTTCATCAACAGTTGCACGGGGGGGATTCCAGTCAGTGAGTGCGGACGAGATCTGTATGCCAGCAGCAGTCGCGACAGGTGACCCTGCAGCATGGGACCTTGGATTTTAAGCATACCTTGTTTAATGATTTGCACTGCTCTCTCCACCTGGCCGTTGGAGGCCGGCTTGAACGGTGCCGTCTTGACATGATTTATGCAGTGGTCAATTATAAAGTCTTGGAATTCTGCGCTGGTGAAGCACGGACCATTGTCACTGACTAATATGTCAGGGATTCCGTGCGTTGCAAACATGTTTGCGAGGCTCTCCACAGTGGTGGAGGTTGTGCTCGAGTTTAAAATGATGCATTCGATCCACTTTGAAAATGCATCTACAACTACGAGGAACATTTTGCCCATGAATGGTCCCGCATAGTCTAGGTGCACCCGCGACCACGGTTTGATAGGCCAGGGCCAGGGGCTCAGTGGAGGCTCCCTGGGGGCATTGCTGAGTTGGGCACAAATGGTGCACCTTCGGACGCAGAGCTCCAAGTCCGTGTCAATACCAGGCCACCAGACGTGGGATCTGGCTATGGCCTTCATGAGAACGATCCTCGGGTGCTCGCGGTGGAGCTCCCGGACAAATGCCTCTCTGCCTCGCAGAGGCATGACTACTTGGCTGCCCCACATCAGGCAGTCTGCTTGTAGTGATAGCTCATGCATGCGCCTGTGAAAGGGTTTTAATTCCTCGGGGCAGGCATCGCGAGCCTCTGCCCAGTCACCGGTTCGGACACATCTTTTTACTAAGGATAACGTGGGGTCGCTGGCCGTCCAGGCTCTGATTTGGCGAGCCGTCATGGGCGAACCTGTGGACTCAAAGGCATTGATTGCCATGACTATCTCACAGTCCTGTTCGTCAGACCCTTCCGTGGTTGCCAGGGGTAGCCTGCTGAGCGCGTCGGCACAGTTATCTGTGCCTGGTCTGTGCCTTATGGTATAGTTGTAGGATGCCAGCATGAGTGCCCACCGTTGAATTCGCGCCGTGGCGTTGGCGTTTATTGACTTGCTCTCGGATAGGAGGGACGTGAGGGGCTTGTGATCGGTTTCTAATGCGAACTTGGCCCCGAAAAGGTATTGGTGCATCTTTTTGACACCGTATACGCACTCGAGCGCCTCCTTCTCTACCATTCTGTACCCGCACTCTGCCCGCGAAAGTGACCTGGAGGCATAAGCTATGGGTTGTAATTTGCTCGCACTATTGACATGTTGCAAAACGCACCCGACCCCATACACTGACACATCGCATGTGAGAACTAGCTTTTTATCTGGGTCAAAAAAAGTCAAAACACTGTTGGAACACAGAAGGTTGCGTGCCTTATTGAAGGCGCGTTCCTGGGCGTCCCCCCAAAACCAATCGCACCCTTTCCTGAGTAGCACGTGGAGAGGCTCCAGCAGCGTGCTTAAGTTCTGCATAAAGTTCCCAAAGTAATTGAGTAGCCCGAGAAAGGCGCGCAGTTCTGAGACATTCCGGGGCCTGGGTGCCAGGCGAATTGCTTCTGTTTTGGACTCTGTTGGGCGGATTCCATCATAAGAACATAAGAACATAAGAATTAGGAACAGGAGTAGGCCATCTAGCCCCTCGAGCCTGCTCCGCCATTCAACAAGATCATGGCTGATCTGGCCGTGGACTCAGCTCCACTTAGCCACCCACTCCCCATAACCCTTAATTCCCTTATTGGTTAAAAATCTATCTATCTGTGACTTGAATACATTCAATGAGCTAGCCTCAACTGCTTCCTTGGGCAGAGAATTCCACAGATTCACAACTATCTGGGAGAAGAAATTCCTTCTCAACTCGGTTTTAAATTGGCTCCCCCGTATTTTGAGGCTGTGCCCCCTAGTTCTAGTCTCCCCGACCAGTGGAAACAACCTCTCTGCCTCTATCTTGTCTATCCCTTTCATTATTTTAAATGTTTCTAAAAAATCACCCCTCATCCTTCTGAACTCCAACGAGTAAAGACCCAATCTACTCAATCTATCATTATAAGGCAATCCTTCTGCCCAAAAATTCAACCTCGGGTGCGAGAAACAGGCACTTGGATTTCTTGACTCGTAGGCCTACCCGATCCAACCGCTTTAGTACTTCCTCCAAATTACGGAGATGGGAGTCGGTGTCCCTGCCCGTGATAAGTATGTCGTCTTGAAATACAACTATCCCCGGGATGGACTTGAGCAGACTCTCCATGTTGCGCTGGAATATGGCAGCTGCCGACCTGATGCCGAATGGGCATCGATTGTACATGAAAAGGCCTCGATGTGTGTTGATGGTGATGAGTAGCTTGGATTCCTCGGTCAATTCTTGCGTCATATACGCAGATGTGAGGTCTAGTTTTGAGAAAAGTTTACCTCCAGCCAATGTGGCAAATAAGTCCTCCGCTCTGGGCAGCGGGTACTGGTCCTGTAGGGAGACTCTGTTTATGGTAGATTTGTAGTCCCCACAGATTCGTACGGATCCATCAGGCTTCATGACTGGGACGATGGGACTTGCCCAGTCGCTAAATTCCACAGGTGATATAATGCCCTCCCGCAGAAGCCTGTCTAGTTCGTGTTCAATCTTTTCCCTCATCACATAGGGTACAGCTCTGGCCTTGTGATGGACCGGTCTAGTATCCTGTGTGATGTAGATTTTGACTTTGGCCCCTTTGAAAGTGCCCACACCTGGCTGAAAGAGATGTTCAAATCGCTTTATAACTGTTGAGCAGGAAGTCCGTTCCTCTAATGACATGGCATCGACATCATCCCATTTCCAGTTTAGTTGTGCCAGCCAGCTTCTCCCCAGCAGTGCTGGGGGGTCTCCAGGGACAATCCACAGGGGAAGTCGGTTCACTGTCCCTTTGTGTGTGACAGAGAGCATGGCGCTGCCGAGGACTGGTACAATTTCTTTGGTATAGGTCCTTAGTTTGGTGTCGACCCTTGTGAGTTTTGGTCTGTCTCTTTTATGCGGCCACAGTTGTTCAAATTGTTGAGCGCCCATGAGAGATTGACTCGCTCCTGTATCCAGCTCCATGTTGACAGGTATCCTGTTGAGTAGGACCCTCATCATTATAGGAGGCGTCCTGTTGTAGGAGCAGCGGCCATTGATTGTGTTGACCCACTGTACATCGGTGTCCCGGGTACTGTCCCCACCGTCTTCTGGTCAGCTTTCCGACCCATCCGATTCGTATACCAGCCGAGCTGCCCTTTTTTTGCACATGCGGGCCAAATGCCCTGTATATTCACAGTTCCTGCAAACAGCCTGCTGAAAGCGACATTCCCTTGACGAGTGCCCACCCCCACACCTCCAGCACAGACTGCTTGCAAAGAATGAGCTGTGTCTGGCTGATCTCTCTTGAGATTCTCTCAGTTTCTAGTTGATTGCTCGCATTGTGGGTTGATGAGGTGTGAACGGCCGTTCCTGTGGCCCTTGATGGCTTCTGTTGCCACTGTTTGCTGTCGAAAGCCTGTTCTCCCGGTTTTGTCTGTGTGTGGGGAGAGCAGCTTGTTTAATGCTGTGAACTTCTTGTTCCGATATTTCGTTAGTTGTCGTACCTGCATTGTAAATCAACCTCGTTTCTTCTTCCCCTACCAAGAATGTCCGTGCAACCAGTGCTGCTGCCTCTAAGGTCAGGTTCTTGGTCTCTCTGAGCTTTCGGAATATGCCTGCGTGGCCTATTGCTTCAATGAAAAAGTCTCTCCGCATTTCTCTCCTCAGTTCATCGGAGAACTCACATAAACTAGCCAACCTCCGAAGTTCCGCCACAAAGTCGGGTATGCTCTGGCCCACACAGCCTCTGTAGTTGTAGAACCTGTGTCTGGCCATGTGTAGGCTGCTCGCTGGCTTCAGGTGGTCTCAAACGACTTACTTGCTGGTTTCTCAGGTGCCAAGAAATCCTTCATTAAAGCGTATGTTTTCGAGCCACAGCTGGTCAAGAGATGGGCTCTTCTCTTGTCTGCCTTATCGTCACCTAACCAGTCTTTGGTTACAAAGCTTTGCTGGAGCCTTTCTATAAAGTCCTCCCAATTGTCTCCCACATTGTACTTTTCATCTGATCCGTTGTTCACCATTCTGTGGATTCTGTAATCCCGTAACCCGTCGCCACTGTAAAGTCCTGACCCCTCAGTACAGATTCACACGAGGCATGTAGTGAAGTCAAGGTCACTCTGGACCTGCACCTTTTATTTCACAGCTCTCGAATGCTGCACTTGCCTGAGACCTGTGCTTATATACCTGTCTCTTGCAAGTGTACCCCTGGTGGTAAGGTATGCTGGTGGTTACAGGTCATATCTTATTACAGTCATGTATAGCATGTTAGGATACAGTTATATATAATAATGTAAGATACATGACACTCCCTGCGCTACACTGGTGGGACCGGGCCTCCTCCCTGCGATACACTGGTGGGACCGGCCTCCTCCCTGCGATACACTGGTGGGACCGGTCTCCTCCCTGTGATACACTGGTGGGACCGGGGCCTCCTCCCTGAGATACATTGGTGGGACCGACCTCCTCCCTGCGATACACTGGTGGGACCGGCCTGCTCCCTGAGGTACACTGGTGGGACCGGGCCTCCTCCCTGCGATACACTGGTGGGACCGGCCTGCTCCCTGAGGTACACTGGTGGGACCGGGCCTCCTCCCTGCGATACACTGGTGGGACCGACCTCCTCCCTGCGATACACTGGTGGGACCGGGCCTCCTCCCTGCGATACACTGGTGGGACCGGGCCTCCTCCCTGCGATACACTGGTGGGACCGGGCCTCCTCCCTGCGATACATTGATGGGACCGGGCCTCCTCCCTGCGATACACTGGTGGGACCGGGGCCTCCTCCCTGCGATACACTGGTGGGACTGTTAAAACAAAACACTTGCAATGAACTCACGCCCAAAATCCTTTCTGTGCAGAAAACACGTGTTTGCTGCCTTAGCTCATCTGTTGCTGAATCTCTCATTGTGCCTTTTGTACGTTCAGATTCGGCAATTCGGTGCTCCCCTAACCACCCTCCCATCTTGCATGTCCAACTTCCAGTTCTGGATGAGCAGATATTTCCTCCAATTACATATTAGAAAGACCAAAACCATTGTCTTCGATCCCCACGACGAACTCTGTTCCCTGGCCACCGACTCCATCCCTGCCCCTGGCCACTGTCTGTGGCCCAACCACACTGTTCGCAGCCTTGGCATCCTAACTGTCCCTGAGATGGGCTTCTGACCCCATATCCTCTCCTCACCAACACCGCCTATTTCCACCTCCGTAACATCCCCTGTCTCTGCCCCTGCCTCAGCTCATCTGCTGCTGAAACCCTCATCCTTTCTTACCTCTAGACATGACTATTCCAACGCTCTCCTGGCTGGCCTCCCACCTTCTTCTTTCCATAAACATGAGCTCATCCAAACACGGCTGCCCGTGTCCTAACTCGCACCGAGTCCCACTCACCCATCACCCCATGTGCTCACTGACCTGGTCCTAACTCGCACCCAGTCCCGTTCACCCATCACCCCTGTGCTCGCTGACCTGTGTCCTAACTCGCTCCGAGTCCCGCTCACCCATCACCCCTGTGCTCGCTGACCCGTGTCCTAACTCACACCAAGTCCCGCTCACCCATCACCCCCTGTGCTCGCTGACCCGTGTCCTAACTCACACCAAGTCCCGCTCACCCATCACCCCCTGTGCTCGCTGACCTGTGTCCTAACTCGCTCCTAGTCCCATTCACCCATCACCCTCTGTGCTCGCTGACCTGCATTGGCTCCCAGTCCATTAAAATTCTCAATCTTGTTTTCAACTGCCCGCATGACCTCATCCCTCCCGATCTCTGTAATCTCCTCCTGCTGCACTCGGATTCGAACACTGAGAGCAAAGTCAGAAAGCCGGGGCGTGCGAAGTCGCGGCGAAGTCAGGCCGCCGAGGGCCGGGGCGGGGTCAGGCCACCGAGGGCCGAGGTGAGGTCAGGCCACCGAGGGCCGAGGTGAGGTCAGGCCACCGAGGGCCGGGGCGGGGTCAGGCCGCCGAGGGCCGAGGTGAGGTCAGGCCGCCGAGGGCCGGGGCGGGGTCAGGCCGCCGAGGGCCGAGGTGAGGTCAGGCCGCCGAGGGCCGAGGTGAGGTCAGGCCGCCGAGGGCCGAGGTGAGGTCAGGCCGCCGAGGGCCGGGGCGGGGTCAGGCCGCCGAGGGCCGGGGCGGGGTCAGGCCACCGAGGGCCGGGGCGGGGTCAGGCTACCGAGGGCCGAGGTGAGGTCAGGCCGCCGAGGGCCGGGGCGGGGTCAGGCCAGGACGAGGTCGGGCCGCAGAGGGCAGATGAGGGGTCGAGCCTCAGGGCCGGGTTGAATTCGGGCTGCCGATGACCGGGCGGGGTCGGGCCGCGGAGGGCCGGTGCGAGGCAGGGCTGGGGCGAGCGGAGTCCGGATTTTGGAACATTTTCCAGTTTCCGGATGACCCCGCCACAGACCGGCCCAGTGTCTGGATTCCGGTACATTCCGAATTTTGGAATTCTGGATTTCGTACGCTCAACCTGTAGTATAGAGGGAGGGGTTGTAGTTTGTGGAGTGGGGGGGTGTAGTTTGTGGAGAGGGCTGTAGTTTCTGCAGGGGGGTGTAGTTTGTGGAGGGGGGTGTAGTTTGTGGAGGGGATGTGTAGTTTGGAGAGGGGGGTGTAGTTTGGAGGGAGAGGGGTGTAGTTTGGAGAGGGGGAGGGGTGTAGTTTTGAGAGGGGGGGTGTAGTTTGGAGAGAGGGGTGTAGTTTGGAGAGAGAGGGGTGTAGTTTGGAGAGGGGGGCGTGTAGTTTGGAGAGGGGGGTGTGTAGTTTGGAGTGGGGGGTGTGTAGTTTGGAGAGAGGGGTGTAGTTTGGAGAGTGGGGTGTGTAGTTTGGAGAGGGTGGGTGTAGTTTGGAGAGGGGTGTAGTTTGGAGAGAAGGGTGTAGTTTGGAGAGGGGGGTGTGTAGTTTGGAGAGGCGGGGGTGTAGTTTAGAGAGGGGGTTGTGTAGTTTGGAGAGAGAGGGGTGTAGTTTGGAGAGGGGGATGTAGTTTGGAGAGGGGGGTGTGTAGTTTGGAGAGGGGGGGGTGTAGTTTGGAGAGGGGTGTAGTTTGGAGAGGGGGTGTGTAGTTTGGAGAGGGGGGGGGTGTAGTTTGGAGAGGGGGGTGTAGTTTGCAGAGAGAGGGGTGTAGTTTGGAGGGGGGGTGTAGTTTGGAGATGGGGGTGTAGTCTGGAGAGGGGGGTAGTTGGGAGAGGGGGGGTGTAGTTTGGAGGGGGTGTGTAGTTTGGAGATGGGGGTGTAGTCTGGAGAGGGGGTGTGTAGTTTGGAGAGAGGGGGGTGGAGAGGAGGGGGGTGTAGTTTGGAGAGGGGGTGTGTAGTTTGGAGAGAGAGGGGTGTAGTTTGGAGAGAGAGGGGTGTAGTTTGGAGAGGGGGTGTGTAGTTTGGAGAGGGGGTGTGTAGTTTCGAGAGGGGCGGGTGTGTAGTTTTGAGAGGGGGGCTGTAGTTTGGAGAGGGGGGCTGTAGTTCGGAGAGGGGGATGTGTAGTTTGGAGAGGGGGATGTGTAGTTTGGAGAGGGGGTGTGTAGTTTTGAGAGGGGGGGTGTGTAGTTTTGAGAGGGGGGCTGTAGTTTGGAGAGGGGGGCTGTAGTTTGGAGAGGGGGTGTAGTTTGGAGAGGGGGGCTGTAGTTTGGAGAGGGGGGCTGTAGTTTAGAGAGAGGGGTGGTGTAGTTTGGAGAGGGGGGTGTGTAGTTTGGAGAGGGGTTGTAGTTTGGAGAGCGGGGTGTGTAGTTTGGATAGGGGGGTGCGTAGTTTGGAGAGGGGGGGTGTAGTTTGGAGAAGGGGGTGTGTAGTTTGGAGAGGGGGGTCGTAGTTTGGAGAGGGGGGGTGTAGTTTGGAGAGGGGGGGGTGTAGTTTGGAGAGGGGGGAGTGTAGTTTGGAGAGAGGGGGGGTATAGTTTGGAGAGGGGGGTGTAGTTTGGAGGGAGAGGGGTGTAGTTTGGAGAGGGGGAGGGGTGTAGTTTTGAGAGTGGGGGTGTAGTTTGGAGAGGGGGATGTGTAGTTTGGAGAGGGGGGTGTGTAGTTTGGAGAGGCGGGGTGTAGTTTGGAGAGAGGGTGGGTGTAGTTTGGAGAAGGGGGTTGTAGTTTGGAGAGGGGGATGTGTAGTTTGGAGAGAGGGTGGGTGTAGTTTGGAGAAGGTGGTTGTAGTTTGGAGAGGAGGATGTAGTTTGGAGGGAGAGGGGTGTAGTTTGGAGAGGGGGAGGTGTGTAGTTTTGAGAGGGGGGGTGTAGTTTGGAGAGAGAGGCGTGTCGTTTGGAGAGGGGGGTGTAGTTTGGAGAGAGAGGGGTGTAGTTTGGAGAGGCGGGGGTGTAGTTTGGAGAGAGAGGGGTGTAGTTTGGAGAGGGGGGGTATAGTTTGGAGAGGGGGGGTGTAGTTTTGAGAGGGGGGTGTAGTTTGGAGAGGGGGGGTAGCTTGCATGAGGGGGGGGGTCGTTTGGAGAGAGGGGTGTAGTTTGGAGAGGGGTGTGTAGTTTGGAGAGAGAGGGGTGTAGTTTGGAGAGGGGGGAGTAGTTTGGAGAGGGGGGGTGTAGTTTGGAGAGAGGGCTGTAGTTTGGAGAGGGGGATGTGTAGTTTGGAGAGGGGGATGTGTAGTTTGGAGAGGGGGATGTGTAGTTTGGAGAGGGGGATGTGTAGTTTGGAGAGAGGGGTATGTAGTTTGGAGAGGGGGATGTGTAGTTTGGAGAGGGGGATGTGTAGTTTGGAGAGGGGGATGTGTAGTTTGGAGAGGGGATGTGTAGTTTGGAGAGGGGGATGTGTAGTTTGGAGAGGGAGATGTAGTTTGGAGAGGGGGATGTGTAGTTTGGAGAGGGGGATGTAGTTTAGAGAGTGGGATGTGTAGTTTGGAGAGGGGGATGTGTAGTTTGGAGAGGGGTTGTAGTTTGGAGAGGGTGATGTGTAGTTTGGAGAGGGGGGTATAGTTTGGAGAGGGGGTGTAGTTTGGAGAGAGGGGGGGTGTAGTTTGGAGAGAGGTGGGGTGTAGTTTGGACAGGGGAGGTGTAGTTTGGAGAGGGGGTGTGTAGTTTGGACAGGGGAGGTGTAGTTTGGAGAGGGGGGTGTGTAGTTTGGACAGGGGAGGTGTAGTTTGGAGAGGTGGGTGTAGTTTGCAGAGAGAGAGGTGTAGTTTGGAGAGGGGGGTGTAGTTTGGAGAGGGGAGGTGTAGTTTGGAGGGGGATGTAGTTTGGAGAGAGGTGGGGTGTAGTTTGGACAGGGGAGGTGTAGTTTGGAGAGGGGGGTGTGTAGTTTGAAGAGGGGGGTGTAGTTCGCAGAGAGAGGGGTGTAGTTTGGAGAGGGGAGGTGTAGTTTGGAGGGGGGGTGTAGTTTGGAGAGGGGGTGTAGTTTGGAGAGGGGGGTGTAGTTTGGAGAGGGGGATGTAGTTTGGAGAGGGGGGTGTGTAGTTTGGAGAGGGGGTGTATTTTGGAGAGGGGGGGGTGTAGTTTGGAGAATAGTGGGGTGTAGTTTGGAGAGGGAGGGGTGTAGTTTAGAGAGGGGGGAATGTAGTTTCGAGAGGGGGGGTGTGTAGTTTTGAGAGGGGGTGTGTAGTTTCGAGAGGGGGGGTGTAGTTTTGAGAGGGGGGTGTAGTTTGGAGAGGAGGCTCTAGTTTTGAGAGGGGGGCTGTAGTTTGGAGAGGGGTTGAGTAGTTTGGAGAGGGGGATGTGTAGATTGGAGAGAGGGGGGTGTAGTTTGGAGAAGGGGGTTGTAGTTTAGAGAGGGGGGTGTAGTTTGGAGAGAGGGGATTGTAGTTTGGAGAAGGGGGTTGTAGTTTGGAGAGGGGGGTGTGTAGTTTGGAGAGGGGGGTGTGTAGTTTGGAGAGGGGGGTGTAGTTTGGAGAGGGGGGTGTGTAGTTTGGAGAGCGGGGGGTTGTAGTTTGGAGAGAGAGGGGTGTAGTTTGGAGAGGGGGCTGTAGTTTGGAGAGGGGGTGTAGTTTGGAGAGGGGGTTGTAGTTTGCAGAGAGAGGGGTGTAGTTTGGAGAGGGTGGTGTGTAGTTTGGAGAGAGAGGGGTGTAGATTGGAGAGGTGGGTGTAGTTTGGAGGGGGGGTGTAGTTTGGAGAGGGGTTGTAGTTTGGAGAGGGGGTGTGTAGTTTGGAGAGAGGGCGGGTGTAGTTTGGAGAGGAGTGGGGTGTAGTTTGGAGAGGGGATGTGTAGTTTGGAGAGAGAGGGATGTAGTTTGGAGAGAGAGGGGAGTAGTTTGGAGAGGGGGCTGTAGTTTGGAGAGGGGCATGTCTAGTTTGGAGAGGGGCATGTGTAGTTTGGAGAGGGGCATGTGTAGTTTGGAGAGGGGGGTATAGTTTGGAGAGGGGGGTGTAGTTTGGAGAGGGGGGGTGTAGTTTGGAGAGGGGTGTGTGTAGTTTGGAGAGAGAGGGGTGTAGTTTGGAGAGGGGGGGTTGTAGTTTGGAGAAGGGGGTTGTAGTTTGGAGAAGGGGGTTGTAGTTTGGAGAGGGGGGTGTAGTTTGGAGAGGGGGGTGTAGTTTGGAGAGGGGGGGTTGTAGTTTGGAGAAGGGAGTTGTAGTTTGGAGAAGGGGGTTGTAGTTTGGAGAAGGGGGTTGTAGTTTGGAGAGGGGGGTGTGTAGTTTGGAGAGGGGGGTGTGTAGTTTGGAGAGGGGGGTGTGTAGTTTGGAGAGGGGGGGTTGTAGTTTGGAGAAGGGGGTTGTAGTTTGGAGAAGGGGGTTGTAGTTTGGAGAGGGGGGTGTGTAGTTTGGAGAGGGGGGTGTGTAGTTTGGAGAGGGGGGTATGTAGTTTGGAGAGGGGGGTGTGTAGTTTGGAGAGGGGGGGTGTGTAGTTTGGAGAGAGAGGGTTGTAGTTTGGAGAGGGGGGTGTGTAGTTTGGAGAGGGGGGGGTTGTAGTTTGGAGAGGGGGGGTTGTAGTTTGGAGAAGGGTAGTTGTAGTTTGGAGAGGTGGGTGTGTAGTTTGGAGAGGGGGTGTGTAGTTTGGAGAGGGGGTGTGTAGTTTGGAGAGGAGGGGGGTGTAGTTTGGAGAGGGGGTGTGTAGTTTGGAGAGAGAGGGGTGTAGTTTGGAGAGAGAGGGGTGTAGTTTGGAGAGGGGGATGTGTAGTTTGGAGAGGGGGATGCGTAGTTTGGAGAGGGGAATGTGTAGTTTGGACAGGGGGGTGTGTAGTTTCGAGAGGGGGGCTGTAGTTTCGAGAGGGGTGTGTAGTTTGGAGAGGGGGAATGTAGTTTGGAGAGGGGGATGTGTAGTTTGGACAGGGGGGTGTGTAGTTTCGAGAGGGGGGCTGTAGTTTCGAGAGGGGTGTGTAGTTTGGAGAGAGGGGTATAGTTTGGAGAGGGGGTGTAGTTTGGAGAGGGCCATGTGCAGTTTGGAGAGAGTTGGGGTGTAGTTTGGAGAGGGGGGTTGTAGTTTGGAGAGGGGGGTGTGTAGTTTGGAGAGGTGGGATGTAGTTTGGAGAGGGGGGGTGTAGTTTGGAGAGAGAGGGGAGTAGTTTGGAGAAGGGGGGTGTAGTTTGGAGAGAGAGGGGTGTAGTTTGGAGAGGGGGGTGTGTAGTTTGGAGAGAGGTGGGGTATAGTTTGGACAGGGGAGGTGTAGTTTGGAGAGGGGGTGTGGAGTTTGGACAGGGGAGGTGTAGTTTGAAGTCGGGGGGGGTGTAGTTTGGACAGGGGAGGTGTAGTTTGGAGAGGGGGTGTAGTTTGGAGAGGGGGGGTTGTAGTTTGGAGAAGGGAGTTGTAGTTTGGAGAAGGGGGTTGTAGTTTGGAGAAGGGGTTTGTAGTTTGGAGAAGGGGGTTGTAGTTTGGAGAGGGGGGTGTGTAGTTTAGAGAGGGGGGTGTGTAGTTTGGAGAGGGGGATGTGTAGTTTGGAGAGGGGGGTGTGTAGTTTGGAGAGGGGCGTGTGTAGTTTGGAGAGGGGCATGTGTAGTTTGGAGAGGGGGATGTGTAGTTTGGACAGGGGGTTGTGTAGTTTCGAGAGGGGCATGTGTAGTTTGGAGAGGGGGATGTGTAGTTTGGAGAGGGGGGTGTGTAGTTTGGAGAGGGGGGATGCAGTTTGGAGAGGGGTGTGTATAGTTTGGAGAGAGAGGGGTGTAGTTTAGAGAGGGGGGTGCAGTTTGGACAGGGGGGTGTGTAGTTTCGAGAGGGGGGTGTGTAGTTTTGAGAGGGGCGGTGTAGTTTCGAGAGAGGGGGGTGTAGTTTTGAGAGGGGGTCTGTAGTTTGGAGAGGGGGCTGTAGTTTGGAGAGGGGGCTGTAGTTTGGAGAGGGGGGTGTGCAGTTTGGAGAGGGGTATGTGTAATTTGAAGAGGGGGATTTAGTTTGGAGAGCGGGATGTGTAGTTTGGAAAGGGGGGTGTGTAGTTTGGAGAGGGCGGTGTAGTTTGCAGAGAGAGGGGTGTAGTTTGGAGAGCGGGGGGTGTAGTTTGGAGAGGTGGGTGTGTAGTTTGGAGAGGGGGTGTGTAGTTTGGAGAGAGGGCGGGTGTAGTTTGGAGAGGAGGGGGGTGTAGTTTGGAGAGGGGGTGTGTAGTTTGGAGAGAGAGGGGTGTAGTTTGGAGAAGGGGGGTGTAGTTTGGAGAGCGGGGGGTGTAGTTTGGAGAGGTGGGTGTGTAGTTTGGAGAGGGGGTGTGTAGTTTGGAGAGAGGGCGGGTGTAGTTTGGAGAGGAGGCGGGTGTAGTTTGGAGAGGGGGTGTGTAGTTTGGAGAGAGAGGGGTGTAGTTTGGAGAGAGAGGGGTGTAGTTTGGAGAGGGGGATGTGTAGTTTGGAGAGGGGGATGTGTAGTTTGGAGAGGGGGTGTGTAGTTTGGAGAGAGGGCGGGTGTAGTTTGGAGAGGAGGGGGGTGTAGTTTGGAGAGGGGGTGTGTAGTTTGGAGAGAGAGGGGTGTAGTTTGGAGAGAGAGGGGTGTAGTTTGGAGAGGGGGATGTGTAGTTTGGAGAGGGGGATGTGTAGTTTGGAGAGGGGAATGTGTAGTTTGGACAGGGGGGTGTGTAGTTTGGAGAGGGGGGCTGTAGTTTCGAGAGGGGTGTGTAGTTTGGAGAGGGGGAATGTAGTTTGGAGAGGGGGATGTGTAGTTTGGAGAGGGGGGAATGTAGTTTGGAGAGGGGGGATGCAGTTTGGAGAGGGGGATGTGTAGTTTGGAGAGAGGGGTATAGTTTGGAGAGGGGGTGTAGTTTGGAGAGGGCCATGTGCAGTTTGGAGAGAGTTGGGGTGTAGTTTGGAGAGGGGGGTTGTAGTTTGGAGATTGGGGTGTGTAGTTTGGAGAGGTGGGGTGTAGTTTGGAGAGGGGGGGTGTAGTTTGGAGAGAGAGGGGAGTAGTTTGGAGAAGGGGGGTGTAGTTTGGAGAGAGAGGGGTGTAGTTTGGAGAGAGGTGGGGTATAGTTTGGACAGGGGAGGTGTAGTTTGGAGAGAGGTGGGGTATAGTTTGGACAGGGGAGGTGTAGTTTGGAGAGGGGGTGTGGAGTTTGGACAGGGGAGCTGTAGTTTGAAGGCGGGGGGTGTGTAGTTTGGACAGGGGAGGTGTAGTTTGAAGAGGGGGATTTATTTTGGAGAGGGGGGAATGTAGTTTGGAGAGGGGGGAATGTAGTTTGGAGAGGGGGGATGCAGTTTGGAGAGGGGGATGTGTAGTTTGGAGAGGGGGGTATAGTTTGGAGAGGGGGTGTAGTTTGGAGAGGCCATGTGCAGTTTGGAGAGAGTTGGGGTGTAGTTTGGAGAGGGGGGTGTGTAGTTTGGAGAGGTGGGGTGTAGTTTGGAGAGGGGGGGTGTAGTTTGGAGAGAGAGGGGTGTAGTTTGGAGAAGGGGGGTGTAGTTTGGAGAGGGAGGGGTGTAGTTTGGAGAGGGGGGTAGTTTGGAGAGGGGGGTTGTAGTTTGGAGAGAGAGGGGTGTAGTTTGGAGAGGGGGGGTGTAGTTTGGAGAGAGAGGGTTGGAGTTTGGAGAGAGAGGTGTAGTTTGGAGAGGGTGGGTGCAGTTTGGAGAGAGAGGGGTGTAGTTTGGAGAGGGGGGTGTGTAGTTTGGACAGGGGAGGTGTAGTTTGGAGAGGGGTGTGTAGTTTGGACAGGGGAGGTGTAGTTTGGAGAGGGGGTGTGTAGTTTGGACAGGGGAAGTGTAGTTTGGAGAGGGGGGTGTAGTTTGCAGAGAGGGGAGGTGTAGTTTGAAGGGGGATGTAGTTTGGAGAGAGGTGGGGTGTAGTTTGGACAGGGGAAGTGTAGTTTGGAGAGGGGGATGTGTAGTTTGGAGAGGGGGGTGTAGTTTGCAGAGAGAGGGGTGTAGTTTGGAGAGGGGGGTGTAGTTTGGAGAGGGGAGGTGTAGTTTGGAGGGGGGGTGTAGTTTGGAGAGCGGGGGTGTAGTTTGGAGAGGAGTGGGGTGTCGTTTGGAGAGGGAGGGGTGTAGTTTGGAGAGGGAGGGGTGTAGTTTGGAGAGAGAGGGGTGTAGTTTGGAGAGAGAGGGGTGTAGTTTGGAGAGGGGGGAGTGTAATTTCGAGAGGGGGGGTGTGTAGTTTCGAGAGGGGGTGTGTAGTTTCGAGAGGGGGGGGTGTAGTTTTGAGAGGGTGGTGTAGTTTGGAGAGGGGGCTCTAGTTTTGAGAGGTGGGCTGTAGTTTGGAGAGGGGTTGAGT